>NC_024795.2:19753902-20079194 GCF_000309985.2 Brassica rapa | reverse complement strand
GTGTAACAAATCTTTTCGCCTTCTTAGATGTTGCGTTCTCATTAGTTTGATCGTTTCCATACTATTATTTCAAAGCCATCCACCATACAAATATCACCCAAACTTAAAACTTGTGATTCTTCAATAGGTAATGCTTGTGGAATTTCGGAGCTTCTAGATTGTCACATTTGCATGGAACCAAGCCTATCATTCATTCTTTGCATATCTGATAAATTCCAAAAGATTTTTTATCTATACTTCTAAATTATTTATCATTCAGAACTTTTCAGATATACAATTTTAGTTTCGCAATTGATTTTCTGGAATAGAACAATTGTAGATAATTTTTATAAGTTACTAAAAGTTATTCCTATTTGTATCTCTGGAATTGTCTAACGGAACGAGCCAGTTTGAACTCAATATTTTATATCCTTTAAACAGGATTTTAAAATTTATAAAAAATTAATTAAAGATAAAACTACTCCTATTTGATTCACGCTTCAATATTTGTTATTAAATATGTGTTAATAATGGAGGACTATTTTCTATTCTAGGAAACCAGCGTTGACTTGTTCTCAAAATGACAAAGCACAATACAACGCATACAGAAATATATTGATCAAATCAGCGATGTTAAAAATATATAAGGATGTATTCTATAACTGGAAATAGTGACATCCCAACAGTTCAATTCTATAAATCTGGAATAGTTGTTGAAACTTGAAAATTGAAAATCGAAGTTGCGGCTGTTGCTTGGTGTTTAGTGTAAAGAATTAGCTAAATTAATCTTTTTAAGGATAATTAATTTGTCCCCGAAAATAAGTGCTTTTATGAAAGAATATGATAACTTTAATCTTATATATTAAACGAGAAGTCACGACTTTGACTCATGTGTGATTTAAAAAAAAAACAATCTAATAGACCTAATGAACCTATTATTAAAAAGTCATATTACATTTAATCTCTAATTTTATCATTATTATAGATCTAAATAACTCACTTTCTAGATTATAGGAACTAAATAACTATCAATCTTTTCCAAACAAAAAAACGTGATCTGGAAACAACCAATTCAATAAAAAAACATACGATAAAATTATTATGTTTTAAAAAATGATAAACACATCTTCATATATATCTATTAAAGAGATATCATGACTTATCATTCATGTGTGATATTAAAAAAAAATGGACCTTCACTAGAAAATCATTAATTTAAAATCATATCATTTAATTCTCATTACAAACCGACAAACATTTTATCTATTATACTAAATAACTAGATTTTGATCCGCGCTTAAGAAGCGCAGGTATTTTTTTGGTGACCGTAAACTCAAATATTAAATAAATTTATATTTATTATTAGATATCTAAAATATTTAAAAGCTGTTCTATTATTATTATTTAAGTCCGGTACAATGTTTTCATTGAGTTTTCATATCCGAATCAGCCTTGTGGTCGAACCATAAGATCTAATAACTCATATATAGTGGGATAGAATATAATAAAATGAATATAGTAAAAGTATCTGAAAATCAAAAAGACCGTTATTAACCCACTGAGAAAAATATAATTTATTTTATTTTTATAAATTTTTGATATATTAATATACATTTGACTTGTATAAGAAATTTCTTTTAACAAATATTGTTAAGTTTATTTATAAATATATTAATTATCAATCTACCAAAATAGTGAAGCAAGTATTATTTTTTTTCTTTTTTTAATTTTCTATCAAACTATTATCAAATTTTTTTTTTTTTAAAACAGTTTATGACAGATATTTTATTATTAGAAATCCATACAATTTAAATAATGTTACATTTATATGTATTTATGTATAAAATGGTCTTCATAATTTGGGATTTTGTAAAAAATGGGTCTAAAGTTAATTTGGTTAATTTTTTTTCTGTAACAAAAGTTAATTGGATTTATAATTTTCTTTTCTGAATGGGTTGTATCAGTTAAATTATCTTTTTTAAATTAAACGCCCAAAGCTCAATTAATAATATTTATTTTGCTGATAACAAAGTGAGATTAAATAGGGATAACATATAATATATAAGGAAGACCAAAAAATAAAAAAATAAAGGGTCCAACAACCTTTTATAAGTAGATTTTTAAAGACTGCTTTACTTTTAATAGTATAGATATTATTTTCCCATTAACCATCAACTAACATTTAACCAAACTGGTTCACTCTAATGGGAACGATTTACCATGTTCGTACATTATTACACAATTAGAAACATATAAACCAAGTATAAATAATTATATATGTTTATAAACTAAGTGTAAACATGCAAGTCATTAAGCCTTTGTTCATCATCTGAACAAACCGGTAACTTTGGAAACGATTTAACGTACTTCTATTTGTACACAAAACAGTTTATATTATATACCCAATATCACATACAACCTGTTTATTTCTACTTATACATATGACAATGGCAAGTCATTTTATCTGTTCTTATAATAACTATTTTAAGTACTCAAGAAACTTACATGTTCCTGTATACATAATAGATATAATTTAATGTTGTTATAATATACTTCCATATGTTAAATATTTAAATATTTATCGATGTTAACTTTTAAAATTATAAAAAAAAATTTCTTAAAATAACAAAAGTTATATTATCTAACAATGATTAATCTTTACTACCTTAAAACAATGAAAACAAATTTTAAACTATATAGTTTATTTTAAAAATTAAACAAAAACTAAATGCTTAATTATTTACTCGATAATATAAATCTATGAAGCGAAAAATTTAATTTTTTTAAAACTTTCTAAATTGGTGAAATGTTACAGTATCTTTGAATATGACAATAAAACAATATTTCACTAATCTATATATATAGTTACGATTTTAATAATGGAATAATAATTTGAAAATATATATATAGAAGAAGATACAAATACAAATGAAAGTTTGAAACAATCTATTATGGAAAAATATACCGTAAACTTATTATGTTTTAAAAATTGATAGACACATATATTATAATATATACCAATTTAGAATTAAAAATAAAATATTTATATATAAATAAATAAAAACAAAAATCCGCGCGGTTGCGCGGATCGAGATCTAGTTATAATAATATATACCAATGTAGAATTTAAAACAAAATATTTATATAAAAATAAATAAAAATAAACATCGCGGCGGTTGTGCGGATCGAGATCTATTTTTTTTAAATCTTTAAACTCATAAATATGTGAGTTTGGATCCTATTGAAACAACAAAAGGCAAGTATATATCATTTAAAGTAGATTTTAAAAGTAATTCTATAAAATTGTAATTTTCCAAAACTCAGTGTACATGCAAATTTAGAATGGTTATCTTAATAATGTATTTTCATCTTTGAAATATGAATTATTAAGTTTCAACTCCTACTATATTAAATGATTAATACTGGATTAAAATTATTTTTATTTTCCACTATCTGCACTTGAAAATTCATTTAGATAAAATATTTTAATTAAATTTTTGTCTTATTATTATAAGCTTAAATGGATCAAAGTTTTACAAACAAATCTTGAGAGAGAGATTATGATTACAAACTTTTTTTCACTAAAAATTGATTATATTCTTTTTTTTTTTTTTGATAATCCAGGGGTTCCCCACTTACGTGGGTCATTCCCCTGGGCCCGGTTAGGCAGCGGTCCACTTCACCCGGGAGGGCTTTACCTGGGCTGGGGACAAGGCCCAACACCCAGTACCGCATTTGATGACAGAATGGGTAGTTCGCCTCCGCTTGGCGTCGAACCCGTGAGCATGACAATTGGCCCACAAGGTCCTTACCAAGTGAGCTACCACATCCCGTCAAAAATTTATTATATTCACTGAGTAAAATTACATAAGCCGACGATTGAAGTAATCCCGGAGTCCTAAGTCGGTGGACAAACACATCAGTCCCAGAGTCATATGCCCACAGATGGAAAACAAGTTGAACAACAAAACATAAGACTAATAAGAAAAATCCAAAACTAATACAACATGATGAAGATCATAAAAAATCCAGAAAATCTTAGACCAAACTTTGCATGAAATTGAACAGAGAACATTTGTATAACATAAGCGATGGAGCCAACACAACCACCGACAAAACGAACCTCTTAATAGTGAATAGCCCAACAGATTTGAAGACTACAACTTCAATCACCGATGAGACAGAACTTCATAAAGTTCTTAAGCTTGACCGGGATAGGCGAACTCGGATAACACAACTTGAAATGCCGCTAGGAAGCATAACGATGAAACAGATCTCGATCAGATATAGAGGTAGAAGACAAGGAGAAAATCCAAATTGGCTCTGAGTTCAACTGTTCCCAATGAACGGAGAGAGGCTGAAGATCGATCCAGAGACGAAATTAAAAAAAAAACTCAAATCTAACATATGTATGCATACAGTATCGTTCAATGCAAAACTAGATCTCAACAAAAGAGATTGCATCCAAGCCGATTATATAGGCATGCACCAAAGATCGGATGAAAACCATGACAAGGATCGTTTCTTTGTTGGTTCGTAATAAACATTATCTCAGTTAAAGTGTTGTTGTTGGTTTAAGTTTAAGGTTTTAGGATTTTTTTAGACAAAAAAACAAACACCGGTAAAGATGATGAATTGACTTCTAATGTATTTGGGTCATTCATGAAAAAAATACACAAGTAAATTTAATAGTTAGAAATTTAGACAGCTATAAATCTTGTCAAGATGTGTCAGATTTAATCTTGGCCGTCGAATGGGATGAAAGATGTGTGGTCAGAGGCGGACCCACCTTACGAAGGGGTGTGGCACGTGCCACATACTGATTATATAATTTTCTTGTGATCTATACATACACAAAAGATGTCTAGCTCTTTTGGTTGAAGTGGCTTCATATGCCCCAATCCAATTCCAAGTTTGATTCCCATAAAACCGGTTCTACTCTTTGTTTCTTCACACTTTTAGTTACATTTTAAATTAAAACATATTACTTTTTCCCCTTCTTTTTGTTACTTAAAACTATTTTTTGTTCACTCGAAATTTCTACACACTTTTGTTACCATTTCATACATTATGTTTCCTTTTTTTTTGGCTACATAAAACTATTTAAGACAAGTTCAGGTTACGTTTGCAACGGATTGTTCTCAATTGGTGAAGATAGTTTCGGAACCAGAAGAATGGCCAGCTTTTGCAAGTTATTTGGAAGATATCAAGAACTTGAAGGAGAGTTTTACACGATCAGAGATTGTACATGTACCAAGGATGCAAAATACAAAGGCGGATAGTCTAGCACGCAGTGTGAGAAAACAGCCGTCTTTCGTCATCCACATGGATCAATGTCTCCCAGGGTGGTTTACAGAGTCTATATGAGTCTGTAATGTTGTCGACAAAAAAAAAAAAAAAAAAAACTATTCTTTCTTTCTTCAAAGTTTTTTTTAATACTAAAGTTTTTATAATAAGAACTATAATTTATTCTAATTCACTTTAACAATTATTTCTATTATTTTTAATTTTCAATATTTAGATTAATAAAACTAAAAGGAATAAATGTTTTGACTATTATACGCAGTATATAACTTACAATGTTACTTAAAAGGAAGATTTAAAATTATGAAAATCAACATTTCATTGTATGTTCATTTAAAATTTTAGTGACTAATGTAAATTTTTTTAAAGAAAGATAATAAAATCCAATTCACTAAATTATTTAATATTTTAATTATATATATATATATTTACTGTACCACATGTTATATTATTTTCTAGATTTGCCTCTGTGTGTAGTTGAAGATAATTTCTGCCAATACTCTGGTTTTGTCAGTCAGTTGTATGTTTACAAATAAACTAAGTTAAAAATCATGTAGAAGATTAGAATCAAGTGTCCTAGACATATTTTGTTAATAAGAAGATGAAAACTGTTTTTTAGTGTAAATATTTTTTTTAGATACATAGATAGAGATAGATAGAAAGCTCCATTAGTCCAATGGTTTGACTAAAGGTTCATTAATGCTTCTACACCAGCAGGTCCATGTTTTAATTCCCGGAGAAAGCGATTTATTAAACAATTATGCAGGCTACAGAGGAAAGACTTACAAAGAATCTTTAATATGGTACAAGTAAACTCGGTCAGACGTGATCTTCGTAGGACGGCTCAGGTGATGGAGTTAGGCGTATATCCTTATACGGCATGTAGTATTGTCGGTTATTGGATCGTTTATGTAATATTTCTCATGATTGTAATATCATAATAAATGAGCTTTAAAAAAAAGAAAGATAGAGATAGATAAAATCATTTAGTCTGAAACCTCGTTGGGGATAGATGGTCTCTCTCGACTCTCCATTCAGTCTTCAAGACTTGAGTATGCGACTGATCTAATGCATTTCTGAATCCAGCCTCTCCAGTTTTCACGAAAACCCATTGTGGGCATATAAAATGATGATTACTGATTAATTAATGAAATAAAGGGTGTAAGCAATATAAAAATGATGATTAAATTAATAATCGAACGAAAGTAGCTCTGCGGACAAACTCATTATAAAATAGAATAACAACATGTTCCCTCTATGTTCACGCATCTCGGAGAAAGAGAGAGAGAGTACGTCCAAATCTATCCACCCGTCACTTCGCTGTCATAAAACCCGGAGCCTGACCCGGATCCGATTTCTCACAATCTCCATACCACCCAAATCTCTTCTCTTCTCTTCTCTCTCAACTTTCTTTCTTTAGGGGGAACTGGACAAAAATGTACTCGGCGATTCGCTCGCTTCCTCTCGACGGCGGTGACTACCATGGACCCCTTGACGGTACTAATCTTCCCGGCGACGCCTGTTTGGTCTTAACCACTGACCCCAAACCCCGTCTCCGGTGGACCGCGGAGCTCCATGAGAGGTTCGTTGACGCCGTCACGCAGCTCGGAGGTCCCGACAGTGAGTTCTTTTCTACTCTTTATGTTCCGTCTTCCTCCCTCTCTTAGTTTTGTTATTGTCTTTTTGGATCTTGTCTTAAATGAAATGTGAGCTAAGTGGAAGGTTTTTTTTTTATTGTGCTCTTTGCTCTTTATTGTTCTTTAAGACTTGAATCTGTATCTTACAAGATCTTTACAAATAGGAAGATATGCTGCAGTCTGTAAATTTGTTTCCTTTTTAAGAATTATAGTAATTTTAGCAGTGTCAGTATCAACTTTGAAATTTTGTTTTGTAAAAAAAAAACTTTGAAATTTTGGTTTTTGTTTGAATCCTGTAGTTAAGATCCTACTCCAGTTTTTGTTTTTTTTTTTTCTTTTTTTCTTGACACTTGTTAATGGAGACGTTTCTGACTCTATGCCTGTTCATCTTTTATAGAAGCGACGCCCAAAACAATCATGAGAACAATGGGAGTGAAAGGCCTCACCCTCTACCACCTCAAATCACATCTCCAGGTTTCTCTATTCTTCGTTTCCCTTTGATTCTGTGGTTTCTAATAAACTGCTCACAGAGATATTTCGTTAATGATATACATCAACAACACCTTAGATTTGCTAGAATTTTTAAGAGTTGTAGACTGAAGTTCAGCTTTCACAGTATAGCTTCCCATGTTTGATGGTGTTATGCTTCTCGCCTTTGTATGTGTTCTGTTTTTGCCCGACAGAAATTCCGGCTAGGAAGGCAAGCTTGCAAAGATTCCACTGACAACTCCAAGGATGGTAATGTAATCTTTTCAGTTTACCTTTTTGTTTTTCTTCTTGGTCTATATCTCATAGGTGTTGTTAGAAAGATATATAGGCAGTCTTAAAACTGATTATAAAACCAAAAAAAAAACTTGATTTAGAAAAGAGAAAACATAGAGTAACATCAAGTTGGGAACACTTTTTTTTTTTGATGAAATCTCAGTTGTGTGTCCACATCTCTTGAGCTCCACTGATTCTGTGATCTTGATGCTGCAGCTTCTTGTGTTGGGGAGAGTCAGGACACAGGTTCATCTTCATCATCATCATTGAGGATGGCAGCGCAGGAGCAGAACGAGTACGGTCAAACTTGATATATCCCTACTGTTTTCTGCTGGCTACTCTTACAATTTTATTAACCTCTTTATTTGCTTGCGAGCCCAGGGGTTACCAAGTCACTGAAGCTCTACGCGCTCAGATGGAAGTCCAAAGAAGGCTGCATGAGCAATTGGAGGTTAGTTTCCTTCACTTCTCTTGTTGTACTTTTTGAACCACAAAAATGTTCTACTCTGAGTGCTGCAATCACATTAACCAGAGTCCAATCCAAAATTAGGATGTGGTTATTACCAATTTTCTTTTCTTTCTTGGCTTTAGAAATGAACAGTGAGTGATCCATGTTATCTGCTCTATATCTCTACCTAATAAGTAGGGCTAGGCAATTGGTGTTTGGTTCAGGTTCATTTGGGTTTAGCGTTTTCGGGTTAATGAATTTCAGCACCATTCGAATATAAAAATTTGGGTTGGGCTTTGTTCAGGTTCGGTTCGGGTTTAGATATTTGTCCAAGATCCAGTTGAACCTAAAATAGTTTTGGTTTCAGATATTATTTTTATCGGGTTGAGTTCGGATCTGTTTGGATTCATTTTTATCGGGTTTGGTTTGGATTTTTTGGATTCGGTTTATTTGCCCAGCCCAATAAGACTAAATATGACCTTGAGACCCAAACAGAACTTTTGTTGGCGTTTTTGCAATGTTGTTACTTGTTAAAGTTCAAACCTTTTGATTGATATTTTAGCATGGGCAGGTACAGCTGAGACTCCAGCTGAGGATAGAGGCACAAGGGAAGTACCTACAATCGATTCTTGAGAAAGCTTGCAAGGCCTTTGACGACCAAGCTGCTGCTTTTGTTGGGCTCGAGGCAGCTAGAGAAGAGCTCTCAGAGCTAGCCATCAAAGTCTCCAACAGCTCTCAAGGAACAGCAGTCCCGTTCTTCGATACAACAAAGATGATGATGATGCCATCTTTGTCCGAGCTTGCAGTAGCAGTAGACACCAAAAACAACATCACAACCAACTGTTCAGTTGAAAGCTCTCTGACTTCCAACACCAATGGGAGCTCGGTTTCTGCTGCATCGATGAAGAAGCGGCTTCGCGGAGACGATGTAGGCCTAGGCTATGAGGCAGGGTGGAACGTGCCTAGTAGTAGTACCATTGGATAAACAAAGTTTAGGACCGAAGAAAGGGGAAGGCAGAGATAAGACTTAACTCTTTTTTACTTGATTTGAGGGGTGTGGGTGGGATTGTATTATTGGATACAAAACTTGTCATCAACATTTCATCTTAGCCTACTTATGTATATATATCTGACCTTGCCTTTGTTATTTATTGTATCATCAATTGAAATGCGTTGGAGGCAAAAACCCATAAGATAATGATAATTATTAAAAAACACATTGAAATGATCAAAGTGTCACCAGTCGTGCATTCGGTGACTCAGGCTGCTAGAGAGAGAGAGAGAGGAAAACTTTTGCGTTTGCTCAGCTGCTGCTCCGGCGGTCGGTGCTTCTCACCGTCGCCGGGAGCGGTCTCGTATTCTCATAGGCTTTTAATCTAAGGTTTTAATTTCGGAAAAGGTCATCCTTTTTGTTAGTGGTTTCAGATCTGGGCTTAAAAGGGAATCGATGGTCTAGTTTCGGTTCTGGTGTGCTTTGGCTCGGTGGGAGATTGGCTAGGTGGTGGGCTCGTCGGCTTCTGTGCGGTAGTGGTGAGATGTTCAAACCGGTTCCAGAGCCATTGAAGGTTAGCGGTCAAGCTCGAGCCTGTCTTTCCCGTCTGTGACCACTCCGAGGATAATCTGTAGCTTGTGTTTCTTGAGTCTCTGTCCGTTGGAAGAGTTTTTGTAGAGAAGACAATTGTGGTGGTAGATGGAGATTAATCGATTTGATTTTCTGTGCTCCCTTTTGTGTCTTATGCTAGTCTGGGTCTCTTTGTTGAGGAGTGTCTCCAGATCTCTGCTTAGTTCATGTGAGGTTTTGGTTTGGAGAGTTGGGTTCAGAGACGAGTCTGGCGCCATATGTCAGGTCGAGGACCTGTTGACGGTGCGGCATAGCTGCTGGAGCATTGTAGGTGCTTTCGCTGACGTCGTTTATGGGCTTTCTTCAATTCTAGCTCCTTTATTGCTCACTGTGGCTTCAGAGGTTTCAATTCTCGGTTGGGTCGTTATTTCGATTGGGTGTATGCGTGGCATGTTCAAATGCTTCTATTCCGAGTTTGGATTCTCTCCTCCATTGTTGAATTCTCAGATTGTGCTTTCAAGGTTATGGCTTTTTCTACGTGGTTCTGGCTTTGGTTGGAGATGTTTGTGGCTATGGCTTTTTTCTTCAACGGTGAAGCGTCCCGAGGTCCCTTGTGATGCCTTCGACTTCTCCTCGGTGAAAAGGTTTGGTTTGAGGCGTATTTCCTCGCTCTGCTGTGAATTCTAGCGGATGGACCTTTTCTGTCTCTCGGGTTGGTTGTCTTGCAGTCCTTGTGTTGTTGGTTTGTCCTGATTGGAGGCCTGTCCTCGTTTCGTTTGGCTGTCCCCTTGAAGCCTCCGGTAGTCTAAGGTCCTTGGTTTGTTTCATCTTCTTCTTTGTCTTAGAATATTCAGTTTCTCAGGTTATCAAGTTTAGTATTTCAATGGTTTTTTAGTAGCCCGGGTGTGGGTTTTAGCTGCCTGTTCTTTGGGTTCTTGTCTCTGGGGATGTTTCGTTTCCGCCAGCTTATGTATGGAACTGTCGTTTTTCAGTTATGAATGAATTTCAATTTGGGAAAAAAAAAAAAAATGATCAAAGTGTCACCAAAGGTTGAGTCTTTTACTTTGCTTCTATACGTAATGCCTTTCCTCATGATTCTTTATGCTTTACTTAATCTGCTACGCCTTGTCCCTCTCTTACAACTTTTGCATCGAACATCACAATTAACATGAGTGAGTTCTTGTTTTTTTTCCATAATTTCTAACAACTTTTCGATGTTTATTTGGTTTAACACGTACTTGTATAATACAAAAACCTCGTAGGAAGCATGCTCTGCTGCTGCGTTAGCTCGGGGAGCAACAAGAAGTATGCTGAGCTGGATGCTAAGCTCGCACGGAAAATGGTGGAGAGCCGGAGATATTATCCGGGACATCGGAGTTTAAAGTCCATTGATTCGGTGATCATGAAGTTTCCTAAGCTAAGAGAAGGATTAAGAAAGATCAGAACCGTCTTCGAATCCTATGGTAACGTTTTCTAGAGTTTACCTTTCAAGATTCCACCGGTTTGGAGTTTCTTTTTTTAACATTTTGGTTCATGGGTATCCACAGATAGCGATGGAAACGGGACAATCGATATGGAAGAGCTGAAGAAATGCTTAGTGGAACTGGAGCTGATGAGTTTGTCGGAAGAAGAAGTGAAAGGTTTATACGGATGGTGTGATGTTGATGGAAGCAAAGGGATACAGTTCAATGAGTTTATAGTCCTTCTTTGTCTCATTTATCTTCTAGCTAAACCTTCCTCTCCATCTAGCTCGGTATTAATCAACACATGTGATGATTGATAGATTTAATGTTTTAGCTATTGAGCGTAACTAAATTTTGTTGTTGTGTTTCTTAGGAGGAATCGAGTGAGATGGGTCCGAAGTTGGTTGAATCAATATTTGATCCGATAGTGGAAGTGTTCTTGTTTTTGGACAAAGATGGTAAAGGGAAACTGAACAAGGCTGATGTGATAAAGAGATTAAATAATGAAGACTATCCGCTAGAGAGATCTCCTAAACATGTCACCAACATGAGATTCGGTACGTAAAAATCTCTTGTATATGCTTTTGTTTATCAGATGAAATGTGTTGATTACTCATTTGGATTATATCTCGCCTATGGTTTTTGTTTTGTTTGTGTGGTGCAGAAGAAATGGATTGGGGAAGAAAAGGGAAAGTGGGTTTTAGAGAGTTTCTATTTGCTTTCATGAGTTGGGTGGGTCTTGATGATGCAGATGATTATATCAGTAGCTAAGAAACAACACTTATGTCTGTGTACTAATATGTATTATGTATACCAATCTGTGATCAAGATGATTCATTAAGCTTGTTTAATTAACATATATACATAATGAATAAGATACAATTTGTTTTCAAAAGATATACATCTTAACACACAGCTGCATAACATACCTACTATGTTTAGCTGATAACGTATTTACATGATAGATGCTGTGTTTTTAGTTGAAAATTAAAATTTATTTAGCAAAAAATGATCTACAAATGTGGGAAATAAATTAATAATAGTGCTCTATTACTAGTTATAAACCAAACTAGAAATGGAGCAAAAACATAGTAATTTTCATATTTCAAAGAACTATCTACGCAAGCCGCTACTCTACGATTGGCGAACCCCAAACCATCGGCGAGGAGTACCTTTAGCTTGTATGATCCCGTACAATGGATGCAGACAATTCTGTTTTGGATGGATTTTTTTTTAGTTTTTTCGTGTGAGGTCTTCTTACGTTACGTTCTTTCCACAAATAGTAAAATGTTACTTGAAAATGTTAAGGTATCAGACTAGGTTCGATTCCGATCTTGATCCAGTTCACCTAGTTGATTATCAATTCAATCTTGACCTTAACTAGTGATGAACCTGTTAATCGAATCAACGCAAACAACACAAGCAATTGTTTACCCAGTCTTCGTTTCCTACTGACTGGGGAGAGAACAAAACTCTCATGCACTTCACTATTGATCAATGGCGATACAACAGCTCAAGATCTCACCTGATCTTGTTTATGCGCAGGTACTACAAAAGAATGTACCGAGAACTCTTCGGAGAAGATTACGAGAGTGACTACGATGGAGATGACTCGCTATCAACCTCCGACACCTCCGATGACGAAGACGCGTAGAATGACCCGGAGAAACACCTCGATCGCAAGAGCTGTGATCACTACTGGATCTCTCTGTTCTTGATCGGTTTCTCCTTCCGCTCTCGTACTCTCTCCCTTCTCTCTCTTCTCTCAATCTCTGTAACTCTGCTCTCTGTTCTTCGCTTTCTCTCTCCTCTCCTCTGTTTCGAGATAGACGATGAACTAGTTGTTATGGCCGTTAGGCGTAACAACTTAACCTTCTCCCGTTATAAACTTTGGGCCGTGCGGTCATTGCGTTTTTATTCTAGGCCCGTTAGCGGCCCAAGGCCTAATGTGACAATACTCCACAAATCTCCACCTTTGTCGATTAGGACACAACACCACTTCTCCGCCGTAACGTAACCCTCACTACGCCGAGACCAAAACCTAACCATGGCTGAGAACCCTCAATCCAGTCAATCAGGTTCAAACAGCTACCCCAAAACCGAAGAAGACCCTTTCCACATCCTCGTGGAACCTGTAAACAGTCCTGACCCTCTGTTTTACAACCCTGAACTCGTAAGCTCTCCAACGCTTACTCTCCCAGCTGACTTCAAAGTCCCCGACTCTGTTCCTGTTCCAATACCACAAGACCTTGAGCCTGAACCGACTTCAACTCCAACTGAGCCAGCTGATCTTCCACCACGAAGACTGTCAAATCTCGAATACTGTAAGCCTCTGACACTTCAAGTACAAATCTCTAGTCTCAGAAATACCAACTGAACTACCTTTTACAGTTAACCAGCACCTGAATGTCTTCGGCGACAAACCCGCAACTCCTGCGTAAGTACCTCAGTATTCCCTTTAAAACTTTCCCGTTAGTTAACTCCGTTGTTTGACCGAAAACAAACCACTAACAAAGTTTTCCCTCTGTTGTAACATGTACTCCACCTTGTTGAGATGACCAAACAACAGTGCCATCTCAGAGTACATTTCGAGTCGCTCAGGCAACGACCCCCAGCGTTTCGAGGCACTTCTCGAACGCACTTCCAGGTAACGTCTTTGTCAACATATCTGCAGGATTTAGACTAGTGTGAATCTTTAGGACCTTTACTAGGCCCATCTCAATGATATCTCTGATAAAGTGAATTTTCCTGGCAATGTGTTTAGTTCGATCATGATGAACCGGGTTTTTAGCTAGGCAAATCGCACTTTGAGAATCACAATGTAGGTTGAAAAACTCTGAATCAAATCCTAATTCATCGCAGAATTCCCTTAACCACAAACCCTCCTTTGTAGCCTCTGACAGAGCCATATACTCAGCCTCTGTAGTTGACAAAGCCACTACATGCTGTAGCGTAGATCTCCAACTCACAGTGTTGCCACCCACTTTAAACACGTAACCAGTGACTGATCTTCGCTTATCGAGATCAGTAGAATAATCCGAATCACAGAAGCCTTCAACATCAAAACTCCCTACCCTTTTAAATGTTAGACAAACATTTTTAGCTCCTTGTAGATATCTTAGTATCCACTTCACGGCTTCCCAATGCTCTCTGCTTGGTTTGGACATAAACCTGCTGACTAAACCAACTGCGAAAGCAAGATCAGGCCTAGAACCAACCATAGCGTACATTAAACTCCCAACTGCACTCGCATACGGAACAGAATCCATAACTTTCGACTCAATAAGCCACTCCTTATCTGTCAAACTCTTTAGTTTAAACTGAGAGTTTGTGGGAGTGATCACCGGTTTGCAAAACTCCATTCTGAACGTTTTAAGCACCTGACCAATGTATCTATTCTGTGTCAGCTTAAGTAGTCCCTTCTCTCTGTCCCTTACAATATCCATTCCTAGAATCCTTGAGGCCGCTCCAAGATCCTTCATTTCAAATTCAGTGCTCAAACGTTTCTTCAAAACCTGAATATCCTTCTTGGTTTTAGCAGCAATCAACATATCATCCACGTATAGAAGTAGATAGATGCAATCTCCTGTCTTCAACTTCTTCATGTACACGCAATGGTCTTTAACACACCTTATAAACCCAAGCGTCTTGATGAACGAATCAAACCTTAAGTTCCATTGTCTGGGAGATTGCTTTAACCCGTATAGGGACTTCCTTAGAAGGCACACTTTTCCTTCATCTCCCTTCTTCACAAACCCTTCTGGTTGTTCCATGTAGATTGTTTTATCTAGGTTTCCATGGAGAAATGCCGTTTTGACATCCATTTGCTCTAGCTCAGCATCAACGTTTACCACATAGGATAGGATGATCCTAATAGACACATGCTTGACCACGGGTGCAAAAATCTCATTGTAGTCAACCCCTTCTACCTGAGTAAAACCTTTCGCAACCAATCTAGACTTGTATCTAGGATCTTCAACCCCTGGAATACCTTCCTTTAGTTTGTGAATCCACTTGCACCCAATGACTCTTTGTCTAAGGGGTCTGTCAACGATATCCCAAGTGTGATTCTTGTCTAAAGAAGCCTTTTCTTCTTTCATAGAAGCATTCCACTTATCCCAATCTTTGCTTTGTTTCGCTTCCGCTAACGACTTAGGCTCATTAGTCACAATGTCATCAGCGCATGTTAACGCATAAGCCACGAAGTCTCCACTCTCAAACATAGCCGGAGGCTTAGTCTGTCTTCTTACTCGGTCTCTAGCAAGCAAGTAGTCATCTAGCGATTCCTCCTGACCTTCTGATTCTTCTTCACTTTCTTCTGAATCTGAGTTTCTTCTCTGACCTGAAGTAACTCCACCTTCACCGGTGTTCCCTGATTCTGAAGATGACCCCACCTCAAAGATAGAATTTTTCTGAGTAGGACCTTGAATCAAATCAGCTTTGAAAGTCACCTTTCTTGTCTTGGGGTCGCTTGCAACCCCCTTTCCTTTATATTCTTTATATAAAGTCTTCTCGTCAAACACAACATTTCTACTGATGGTAGATTTTCCTTCCTCTATTAGCCACACTCGATATCCTTTTGTTCCTTGAGGATAACCCATGAAAATGCCTTTCAACGCCCTTGGACTCATTTTATCTTGTACAGTATGAACGTAAGCCACGCAACCAAACCTCCTGAGATGACCAAACTCCATCTTAACTCCAGACCACACTTCTTCGGGAATTTTAAACTCAATTGAAGCACTAGGAGTACGGTTTATCAAGTAGACTGCTGTAGCAGCTGCTTCTGCCCAAAACTTCTTCTCAAGCCCTGATTCTGCTAGCATACAACGAATCTTATCTGCTATTGTCCTGTTCATTCTTTCTGCTACTCCATTTTGCTGTGGAGTGTATGCGCACGTTGGATGTCTCTTAATCCAGCTTCCTTACACATAGTATCCATCAGATTGTTGCAGAACTCAAGACATTATCTGTGCGTAAACACTTAACCTTCTTTCCTGTCTGAGTCTCAACAAGCTTCTTCCATTCTGAAATATTCTCATAAGTCTCATCCTTAGTTCTTAAGAACCTGATCCAAACTTTCTTTGAGAAGTCATCTATTAGCGTTAGGAAGTACTTGCAACCCGATAAGCTTTCCGTATTAGACACTGAACCCCACAGATCACTATGAACATAAGCAAGCGTCTCTGTTGTAGCGTGTTTAGCTGTAGGGAATGGTAACTTATGAGTTTTTCCAAGAACACTGTTCTCACAGAAATCCAATGTGTGAACCTCCTTCTCTTTCAAATACCCATTCTTCACCAGAAAATTCATATTCTTTAAGCTCATATGTCCCAATCTTGAGTGCCAAAGATTTGTCAGATTTTCTGCTGTCTTTGCTACATTTGCTTCAGCCTTATCCACTGTACCATCAAGATAATAGAGCCCGTCTTTGTAGCTACCTGAAAGAACTCGTTTTCCATCTTTAAAGAACACGACTTTAAAGCCTTCTCCCCTATATGTACAGCCACACTTCTCAAGCTGACCATACGATATGAGGTTTCGCCCCATGGTAGGCATGTATCTAACTTCAGTTAGAATCACCGTAGACTTGTCTGGGTTTACAATCTTCAGCTTTCCATACCCGTGAACTTCACTGAACGTATTGTTGCCCATTAACACTCTGCCTCCATTTTCTTCTACAAAATCAAATAACACTTCTCGATTTGGTGTGATATGAAAGGTACATCCCGAGTCTAGAATCCACTCAGACTTAGTGTCATGAACACTTGCAGTTAGGACCATAGGATATTCTTTGTCCTGAGCCACATTTGCCGCATTCTGAGATCTTTGATCTTTTCTCTCAGGGCATTCTCTTTTGAAATGACCTTCTTTGCCACAGATCCAACACTCTCTAGTCTTCTGATGGCCTTTGCCTTTAGACTTTGATCTAAAATCTTTACTTTTCGATCTAAACCTCCCACCTTTTCCTGATCTCTTGTCAGTTCTTCCTCTGGAAACTACAAGTCCTTCTGCATCAGTCTTGGAGCGTTTTAGCAAGCCTTTCTCTTTTAGCTCCGCTTCCTTTGCATAAGCTGACGTGGTAACTTCTTTTATCGTCAATGTTTCTTTGCCATTTCCATACTTTAGTGTGTGAACAAGAGAGTCATACTGTGGTGGCAGACTAGTTAGAATCTGTATTGCTTGATCTTCGTCAGAGACTTGAATGTTTAGGCTCGCAAGATCATCCACCAGTTTCAAGAAAACATCGAGATTCTCTTCAATGCTCTTACTTTCAATCATCCTGTAGCTCGCAAAACTTTGCTTCAAGTAGATCCTGTTAGGCAAGGTCTTTGTCTGATAATCTGCTTCAAGTGCTCTCCACACCCCCATGGCGGTTGCTTCTCTCATTACTTTTCTTAGTACCATGTTGGTGAGGCTTGAGCAGATAAGGTTTCTGGCTCGAGTATCCTTTTCTTTAGCCAGAGGATCTACTTTAACTTCCTTATCAGTGACATCGTCACTATCATCTGTAGTTTCTACTTTAGTAGAACTAGCTGTTTCAGTCAAGATGTGTCCCAGCCCCTGCAGCTCCAGCTGCATTTGCATCTTAAACTTCCACATACCGAAGTCACCAGATCCATCAAACTTCTCCATCTCAAACTTCCCGTGAACCGATTCCATGATAGCCTCTGCAAACAATCACACTTCCCACACACACCAAATCCCTCAGCAACCAACCTTCGCTTGAGTCACAGCTTCACCGCTGCGTGAACCTAGTTCTCTTTACCAGAGAACCTGGCTCTGATACCATTTGTTAAGGTATCAGACTAGGTTCGATTCCGATCTTGATCCAGTTCACCTAGTTGATTATCAATTCAATCTTGACCTTAACTAGTGATGAACCTGTTAATCGAATCAACGCAAACAACACAAGCAATTGTTTACCCAGTCTTCGTTTCCTACTGACTGGGGAGAGAACAAAACTCTCATGCACTTCACTATTGATCAATGGCGATACAACAGCTCAAGATCTCACCTGATCTTGTTTATGCGCAGGTACTACAAAAGAATGTACCGAGAACTCTTCGGAGAAGATTACGAGAGTGACTACGATGGAGATAACTCGCTATCAACCTCCGACACCTCCGATGACGAAGACGCGTAGAATGACCCGGAGAAACACCTCGATCGCAAGAGCTGTGATCACTACTGGATCTCTCTGTTCTTGATCGGTTTCTCCTTCCGCTCTCGTACTCTCTCCCTTCTCTCTCTTCTCTCAATCTCTGTAACTCTGCTCTCTGTTCTTCGCTTTCTCTCTCCTCTCCTCTGTTTCGAGATAGACGATGAACTAGTTGTTATGGCCGTTAGGCGTAACAACTTAACCTTCTCCCGTTATAAACTTTGGGCCGTGCGGTCATTGCGTTTTTATTCTAGGCCCGTTAGCGGCCCAAGGCCTAATGTGACAATACTCCACAGAAAACATAAACGTATCAACATGATGTAGTTTAACCTGCAATATAGCGGTGCAATGGTATTGATTACCAGTCCCCGACTACGGAGTGAGATTGCTGCCAAGTAATCATGAGCTTATGTCTGGCCAGAATGTGTAATCATTGGGACACATGAAGAGATGATATCTCGACCCCCAACATAAAGCACATCGTTACTTAATACTTCAAATATCATACTACTATGAAAACCTTTAAAAGAGGAAGGTTGTTTACACATGCTATGTAAAATGACAGGTCGTTTGATTATCACATGAGGTTTAGAAAAATATACTGTCTTAGTATTCTCAAAGTGTCATGTTCAAATGGAAAATGGATTCCATTAAAAGAGGGTAAAACACCTCACACCACAAACAATCAAGTCATTAAAAAGCACAGCTCAACACACAAACAATACCCAATTTCAAAAGAAAGAAAGTTACAAAAACACAAATCATTTCTTATTATTGTTTCCTTTGCCTCCTCCTCCGGAAGTAGCTGCTCCTGCAGCTTGAGCAGCTTTCTTCGCCGCCTTCTCTTGCAATGCTTTTGCATCCCTAACCATATAAACACACAAATTAAGGAATTTAATAACCCTCCAGAAATTGGATTCAAAGGCCAATACGAATCTGGTCACCTTTCACGGCGTTGCTCTGGAGTTAAACCATCGTCTTTGGTCTTTCCCTTGCCTCCGGCACGAGCTTGAGCCCTTTCACGGTCTCGCTCTCTCTGGCTTCCTCGTGAACACAAACCCATATAGTCAAAGAAAACAAAACTAATTTGCTTCTTATCAACACAAGTATTAGAGTAACATCACTCCCAAGATCAGATCTGCTTAGAAGATTCACACGGAGAAACCAAAGACAATTGCTGATCTAATAATAAAACCCTAAAATTTGATAAAATGCCAAGAAATTTCAGACTTGTAGAACACGCAAAACCCAATTCAAGAACTATGAGGTTCGACATGGAACAAACCTAAAGAACAATTAATCGAGATATAAGAAAAGATTGGAACAAAGAGAAGTTCAAACGAATAGACAAGGATATGAGTCATGGTGGTGAGCTTAGCAGAGAAACCCGCGCAGCCAACAAGAGATCTGGAGAGAGATCTCTCCCTTACAGAAGCCAAAGGCCAAGAGACAATGAAGAAGATTAATGGTGTGCATTATATTTTAAAGGTTCCAAACGCCGTCTTCGTGTGACTTTCCTCTTTCCCATAATGGTAGTTTCTGGATTCTTTATCGGTTTGGTACCGGTTCTTTTGGTATTTCTTTTTGTTAAATTGGTTCGACATTTGGTTTGTTATAAATTCGGGCCGAGTTAGATTACTTACACGGTTACTCACCTACCGAAATGAAACGCTTCTCATATAAGGTATACTAGGATAATACATGCGGTTTTACCTTGTAAATGTATATAAAAATAATTTAAAAAATATTATATAAAAAAAAATTTATATTATTGATCGAATTAATATATTTGGCTCTTAAACAATTTTCTAAAGTCTTTTTATTAATTACATAACTTGTTTACTAATAAACTGATCCCATTTTAAATATTTTCAATCAAAAAATTATTTATCCCATAAAAACCTAACATTTAAGCCGAAAAATCTCATGTCTACTATTAGGTTGCAATGAAACTATGTCAGCTCGGTTTTATATCATGATTTAGAAATTTAAAAGCTAATTATGGTTATGAGAAGTTTACGTTCACGTGTCAATCCTATCTATCTTCGATAGTTTCTCCTTTTTGTGTCATTTTGATTATTGCTCGATATAAATATTAATTTTTTAGTTTATTGTCCTTCTTTCTTTTATTTTGGTCTCAGGTTTATAAAATGTTTAAGATTCAAAATTATTAAAGAGATACATACTTAGGTTAAGATCTACGTCTTGTGCAGAATAAATACTTATTTTTATAATTTTCTGCATATTATGAAATAATTATATATTAAATAACTAAGAAATCAATTACTATTATGTAATAAATTGTCTTGCACATATAAATCAAATGACCGCTCTTGTTTATTCGCAATCATTTTAGAATAAAAAAAACAAAAAAACAATCTTATCTATCATATATGATATATAATTAAATTTAAACGATATGAAGTATATATATATATATATATATTAACATAAACATCTATTAAAATAAAATTATTTATTTATATGATTTTATTATCATTGTATCTTATTATAGAAAATAATTTAAACATTGATCACAAAACTTTATGTGAGACTTTTAACAGTTTTAGTAATTTATACTCGTTTTGAAAAATTCAAAATACGACATATACAAAAAAATCGAAAATTTTAATATATGATTAATGTAATTGTGTGATTTATTTTAATAATAAAGAATTAAACAAAATGATAGAAAGCATATAGATTATTAGCAAATCTTCATTATTTAAAAACATTAATTACTATATATATCATAATCACATTAGGTAATTTCATAGGTTTTATTTAAGGAAATAATATATAATAAATATCCAATATCATCTGATATCATATAGTTGGTATTAAATGTTTCTAATGAGATATAAAAATTGAATTGGACCAACATGTTTTTCAATTTTAATGTGAGGCTGACACGTATGACTAATTAACTACCTAATTGATTGACACATAAGCAAGATGTATTTTTTAATTATTACAAAATTGTGGTTAAATCTTTTCAAATATTTCTCAATTAATATATATGAGATACTAATAAAAAATATTTAAAAAATTCTAACATGTAATTTTTGTAGTAAATAAAAAGGTATCATACTGAGTTATCACGTAATTGAAATGCTAATTTTGCTTACGTGGCGGCAAAACTTATTTTAGGTATCCGAATATATTTGAACAAGATTTATATACTTAAATATATTAATTATTTTAAAATTTAATATCTAAAAAATATAAAAAATATTTTTAAGTTGGCCAAAATACTTAAAAATATATATAAATAGTTATAAGTACATGTTTAAAATAGCTAAAAATAATTATAATACCTAAAGTACTTAAAATATCTATTGATTTCTTATCCAAATATTTAAGTTAAACTAATTTTTATGTTAAGTTTAAGTATTTTGGCATACATAATTCAAATTTATATGTTTTATTTTGTTTTTATTTTTAGTTTTTGAATAGTTAAAGTATATATGAACTTTGGTTTTTGAAAAATAAATAAGTAGGTTATCCAAACCCAAACCCGCAAAGATCCGAACCGAAGCAAATCCTCAAAGATCCGAATCAAATCAAATGGTACTCAAATGTCTACTTCTAATCAAATGTAAAAAAAAGTTATTGGTAACATGTATATTGTTTATAATATTTAAGTACAATATATTTTTTACAAAAGTTCACTAAGTGCAGGGGGCGGATTATCATCTAGGATATTTTCACCGTTAATAATACAATCAATGACATAATCTTATATATTAAAACAGAAGTCACAACCTTGATTCATGTGTGGTTTTCTTAAAAAAAGGACCTAATGGACTTATTCCTAAAAAATCATGTTACATTTAATCTCTAATCTTATCATTTAAATTTTGGGTCTACAAAAAATTTTTATTGGGCTATCCATTGGATTTATAAATAGTAATTTAATGTTGTAATACTATACCTCTATGTGTTAAATATTTGTCGATGTTAACTTTTAAAATTATAAAGTTTTTTTTTTAAATAACAAAAATCATATTATCTAAAAATGATTAATCTTTACTACCTTAAACTAATAAAAAAAAATCTAAACTATATAGTTTATTTTAAAAATTAAACAAAACCAAATGTTTAATTATATACTCGATAATATAAATCTATGAAGCGAAAAATTTAATTTTTTAAAAACTTTCTAAATTTGTGAAATGTTACAGTATTTTTGAATATGACAATAAAACAATATTTTACTAATCTTTATATATATAGTTACGATTTTGAAAAATGAAATAATATTCCAAAAATATATATCTTATATATTAAAACAGAAGTCACAACCTTGATTCATGTGTGTTTTTAAAAAAAAATAGATCTAATGAACATATTCCTAGATCTCTAACTAGGATTATATTTTCATTCTACAGAGGGCGCAGATTGACAGGTGAACGTAAGCTTCTCATAATCATAATTAACTTTTAAATGGCTAAATCATGATATAAAATCGAGCTGACATAGTTTCATTGTAACCAAATAGTAGGCCTGAGATTCTTCGGCCTAAACGTTAAGTCCTTATACGATAAGTGACTTTTTGACCTAAAATATTTTTAAAAGTGGGATTAGCTTATTTGTAAACAAATTATGTAATTAACAAAAAAATTGTTAAAAATGGTTCAAGGGTCAAAAATATTAATTCGATCAAGAATATAAATTTTATTTTCCCATACGATATTTCTTAAATAATTTTCATATAAATTCACCATGCGTAAGGCGCATGTCTTATCTTAGTATAAGCTATTATTGGTCACCATGGCTTAATCGCTGAAAAGATTGGGGTTGGTTCGTTTCTCCATCCAGATGAGTCATCTGGATGGAGATGGGAATTTTGTTCGCTTAGACATAAAAAGTACAAGTCATTTGGATGGCTCATTTGGATGAATTTAAAAATTTAGGCTTAATTTTGAAAATGAGCTGGCTGATTCAAATTGGACCATCTGGATCAAGATGGTTCTCTCAAAATGGTATAGTGTCTATTATACCCCTATATAATTTACAAATTACAAACTTAAACCTAATATAATTTTGTTACTCATGAAAAATGACAAAACCACAAAACACATTTTCCCACAAAAATCACAAAACGTTTTTTTTGTCAAAACCACAAAACGCAATTTTTCCGCCGAAGTTGCATTTTTCGTCAAAAACGCACTTTCCCGCTGAAACACATTTTCTCGTCGAAACCACAAAAATGCACTTTCACATCAAAACACATTTTTTCATCAAGACTGTCAAAAAGCACTTTTCCGCCAAAATCGCATAACACACTTTCCCGTAAAAACGTGTTTTCTCGCAAAAGCCGCAGTAATGCGCTTTTCCGTCAAAACCACAAAAATGTGTTTTCCCATCAGATTTGTAAAAACGTCTTTTTTGCCAAAACTGCAAAAACTTGTTTTCCCGCCAAAACCATAAAAACGAGTTTCCCACCAAAACCAAAAACACATTTTTCCGCCAACAAAAAAAAACGTGTTTTCCTGCCAAAACGGCTTTTCCCGCAAAAAGTGTTTTCTCGCCAAGACCGCAAAAACGCATTTTCCACCAAAATGTGTTTTCTTGCAAAATGCGTTTTCCCGCCCAAAACGAATAACAGATTTTTCGCCAAAACCTCAAAAATGTGTTTTTCGCCAAAACCGCAAAAACGCGTTTTCTCACCAAAACCGCAAGACTCGTTTTACCGCCAAATCCGCCAAAACGCATTTTTCCACCAAAACCGCAAAAAGTGTTCCCGCCAAAACCGAAAACATAAAACTGCCAAAATGCTAATTTAAAAATAAGTTCAGTATAAAAATATTTTAGACTAAATAATAAAAATTAGTATAGCTAAAATTAATAAAAAGTATGATTAAATCAAAACAATGGTATTTTGTAATTTGTTTATTAAACTCATCTAGATGGAAATAAAAATAAAGAAACGAACATAAATTCATCGAAATGGCTCATTTGGATGGAGAAACTAACAACCTCTTAAAATCTGGATGAATCACATAGATGAAACAGTTGAATGGAGATGATAGATGAAGAAACGAACAGCCCCTAAGCTGTGGAAAAATTAAACTGGAGAAAAATTAAGCTGCATTTTTTATAAAATTGACTGAATGACGGAATACATGTTGGATAGATCAGAATATTTGATATGTTATTCATTTTGTTATAAGAAAAACAAATATCTACAAACTAATTATTACAAAATGTAAAAAAACTAAATTTATTAACAATATATTAGTTCTTATTATAAATATTTTACTTATCTTTCAATATGTTTTAGTAATAGAATGATATTTTATAATATTATAAGACAATTTATAGTATAACTTTATTTACAACATAACTATTTATCATTAAAAAAATTATTGCTATTAATTTAAAATTTGAAAATAGTATTGGCATATAATTTAATAATATAAAAGTGTTGATTTTGTAAATATGTTTTCACTTTGTTATAATAAAATCAAATATCAAGAATTAAACTAATTATTACAAAATGTAATAATCAACATTTACTGTAAATTAGAATTAAATATTATTTTCTAAATTAAAATTTTCATAATTCAATAAATCTAAATTTTAAAAAAACTCACATAGAAAGATATAAACTTACAAATAAAAAAAATCAAACTTTTAATTTAAGCATATTCAGTTTAGTTGGAAAATATATGGGAGTAAATCTAGATTTTGAAAATATTATAGATGGCATATTTTGTGCCAAAATTTGAACATCTGTTTATATTTTAAACATATATTTTTTAAAATAAATTCAAGCAAATGTAATATTTTGAAAATAAATCGGAGCAACTCTAGATTGAGATCTTTATTATTAAAATTTTAATATTGCTTTAACAAGGTTTATAGCAACTTAACAAATATGCTTTCAGAATATCCCTCCAAATGCTCACTATTTACTAAATATTTCCAGTATATAAAAATATATTTTACATTGTAATATGGCCATTGTATTGATTTATATTTTATCATTGAAAAAGTATTTACAAAATTCATAGTTATAACATTAAAATACTTAGAATATTCTGTAATTATTATATGAATATTTACAACGGTTTTAATATGATAATACACTTCATATTTTTTATATAAAATATATCATTAAATTTTCTAACTCACTTATTTATCAAATATAAAATTGGTTGTACGAAATATGCGAAAACAGAAATCGAACCAAGCCGAATTGAACTCATAATTTTATCGGGTTCTAAACATTGCTATATGAACCAAACCAAAAACCAAAACTAAACTCAAATTGATAAATAGTTGAACCGTTTTCTTGAACCAAAAAACTGAAAACCATAACTGAACTGGAATCAAATCAATACAAAACAAAAAAAAACTGGAGCCGAGCCAAAAACCGATAGCCTGAGTAAACGGAAGAGTTCATAAATTTACCAATAAAATATGAAATCTAGTAATGTTGTTTAAACCACTAATGGACCTTCTATAGAATAAAATCTAGATATTTTACAAATGTTGAGTGTGAAAAGAAAATAATGTATTTTTTGTATTGACTAGCAAATATTTTGACTCACAACGTTCAGTTAGGAAATTAATTAATGATATATTGAATAGTATCTTTAAATTAAGGTTTATCTAAGCTTTCATTTCAATAAACAAACAAAATATTACTACATTGTTTTTTATTGTAGCACCAAAGAAAGCAAATTATGGCAACTAATTTAATCTATTAGATATTTTTTGGTTATAAATAGGTTTAACATTGACATGCAAATACATCAACAACAACAACAAAAAATCAAAGAAAAAACAATAGAATGACTAAGTTCATTACAGTCTTGATTGTATTCAGCTTTTTGTTTGCTACTCAGTTTTCCAATGTAAGATTGCAAGAAAAACTGTTAACCTTCTATTAATTTGTAAACTGATGACATTCATAAATATTGTTCTTTTTTTTCAGGCAAATGAATTAGAATATTCATCAGAGTCTATCCACACGGTATTTATATTTTTTAAACATCAAAAAAACAGTTATTATAAGAATAAACAAAATGCATCGTTTCTAATTAACACAACACTATTTGCAGGAAGGAGGAGAGGGTTCTGTAAAAATTGGAGGTAATATCATTTAAAATTTTATATACTTTCAATAAAATGATAAATAGTTGATTAAAATATTTTTTAATATATTTAATAATATTGTATATTTCTGTAAAGATTGTCCGGCGGCATGTGATGTTCGATGTTCAGCGACATCCCACAAGAGTGCTTGTTTGATGTATTGCAACCAATGTTGTAAGAAATGTTTGTGTGTACCATCAGGAACATACGGAAATAAACAAGAATGTCCTTGTTATAACAACTGGAAGACCCAAGAAGGTGGACCAAAATGTCCATAATTGTCAAAATATAAAAAGAGAAAACAATTTTATATCAATATATGTAAATTTTATGGTTATTATTACTTATGAAATAAATTGAAAGTTTTATTTAACTATAGTGAAAATCTATTACAAAAACTATTTAACTGAAAAGACGAAAATATAATTAAATATTAAGCAAATAATGTTTTGAGAAAATCTAAGAGAAAGTGTATAAACTATTGAAGCATACACAAAAAGGCCCAACATAAAACTCATGACATAACCAAAAGTCATATTAAATGATACTAAATGAATTAATTTTGGGAGTACACCTTTGGAAAATGGGGTACCTCAAGTTTTGGTGTCATTTTCACAAATTCTTTTAATAGTAAAATTTAATTTAATTTACTTTTACTTAATCTCACATACTCTTAATGAATTAATAGAATTCATTTTTGCCCCTATGTTATATCCTTCAAATTCAAATTTCAAATTTTAGATCTCATTAGTCGAGATATAACTTGGTATAACTAGAGTTTTAGTCATACCAAGTTACACTCCCGTGATGATAGAAGGTGGCAAAATTATTTTCTGGGTTGTAGTTCTACTTTTGTGTTTTTCATATTTTTTTGTAACCGCATAAATTTGTACATTGAAAAAGGATGAACATATAGACAAAGAACAAGAGAATTGGATGAAGTATGAGCAGGACGAAGAACAAGAAAATCTGATGAAGAAGGAGGAGCAAATCAAAGGAAGCGGATGAACAGATAGAAGAATAACAAGATAATACAATAAGAAGAAAAGAACACTAAAGCTATCAAACTTAAGAAAACAAGATTTGTACGTCACAATATTTGAATCCACAAAACGTAAATATAAACTATCATTACGTACAGGTTATGTTCTATTTTTTTTATCAGTTATGCTATTACAAACTACGAGAAATATTACATAGACGATATTAAAACTGAAAAATCTACTTGTCTTATGAGGATTTAGGTCTGACTGCATCACTCCGAAGCCGCCGTATGAGATCCATTTCTGATGGTACTCTTTGCGCCATGCTGAAGATCTCTGGTAAGTCTTTTCTCGATTATTCTACGTCTTTGCTGGGAATCGAAACTCAAACCTCATGGTGTACAAGTTATATTCTCTATGAACTTAACTATTTTATGAAAAAACTCGATCAACACATCAATATAAATATACAATTAAACCGTAATTTGCTAAATCTTATATTTCCAATACACATATCATAAAATTATTACTTAAATTTATTTTATTCATAACTATATGTCTTATAATATAATTGGCACCATATGCCAGAAAATCATTTTGATCCCACATACAAATCAACATTTACTATGAATCATAATTTATATTCCTCCTATTTTTGATTGTGTAGTACTGAGCTATATAGTATATGTAAATTAGAATTAAATATTATTTTCTAAATTATATTTTTCATAATTAAATAAATCTAAATTTCAAAATCTTTTCATATAGAAAGATATAAACTAACAAAAAAAAATTCAAATTTTAATTTAAGCATATTCAGTTTAGTTGGAAAATATATGGGAGCAAATCTAGATTTTGAAAATATTATATATGGCAGATTTTGTTCCAAAATTTAAATATCTGTTTATATTTTGAAAATATTTTATAAATAAATTGAAGCAAATCTAATATTTGGAAAATAAATTGGAGCAAATCTAGATTAAAATTCGAATATTGTTTTAACAAAGTTTATAGAAACTTAACAAATATGTTTTAAGAGTATCCTTCCAAATTCTCACTATTTACTAAATATTTCCAGTATATAAAAATATATTTTAAGAGTTAGTGTTTGATAAAATAGTGTGATGATCAGGAATAATTTAAGGAAAATTTTGTTTGCTTAACTCATTTGAGTTAATGTTAAACACTAGATTAAAAAATGAGTGAGAAAGTGTGATTTGTAACAAATTATAAGAAAAATTGCTTAAATTACCATTTTCCTAATACATGTTTTTATATTTACCTTGACCAAATGTATCCTTAGTTTTAAAGAGATAAATCCTACTATATATATTAATTGAGAAGTCATTCAATTGACTTTTCATTATGTGTCTTTAATAGGTTAAGTTTAAAAAAATAGTTATAATTTGATTGGTTGTTAACATTTATTAGTTATTATTTTAATCAGATCCAAAAATAAAAGGTAACTCTAGAACTAATTAATAAAAATTACCAAATAAAACAAATGATATTACAAATAATGATTTATGGTAACTAATTGTAGAACTAGAGAAATGATATATATGTTTGATCAATTTCTTTATTTTTATCAATTATTTATATATAATTAAATAAAATACTATTGCATTTTTTATAGAAATAAATTTTATGTTTTTAAAGCCCACACAAAACCGTTTACAAAAGATCTTTCATGATAAAAGTCTCTGATCATTGTATTGGTCATATTAGAATTACATACACAAAAAATCACTTTTTTTTTTCTTGAGAGCTAGAGTATTTTCGGTTTTTCATGTGCTAAACTAAAATATAAAGTAATTCTACAACCAATTATCTGAATTAATTATAATATTCTTTTATGTAAGAGAAAGATTTTTAATGGCTAAGATTTATGGTTTTGAACTGTTTTAAATCTCACATATCTTCTAAAAATATACACTGAAATTTTTTATTATCCAAATATTTGAAATTAAAAATTAAAATTTCTAATTTCTAATTATTATTCAAAAATTATAACAATGTAAAGATAATATATATATATATATATATTTCTTTATATAATATAACTACCCGCAAAATTACAGGCAAACACCTAGTTCAAACAAATCACAAAATCATACAGAAAATAAGTAAAGTCATAAAATCAATTATTTGACTTTTTGTATTTTTAGGATAAAATAAATCCAAACCAATAGTTTCATAGAGAAATCAAAAACATGTCCATCCATTCCAATGTTTTCGTGAGCAAGTTCAGCTCTCTTCATCTTCGTATATAATTTAGCAAAAGTTGTAATCGGGATACATGTTTAACGCCTAATTCAAGTACATTTGGGCTTTATTATTAATAAGGTTGACAAAAAAAAACATGTAACTAAACAAACTACTTTGATAATTTAATATATAATGTAAAGAGTGCATCATAATAACCTCAGTCATAACGAGTCTTTTTCATATAACCAGCAAAAGACGAGACCGTAATGAAACAAACACTATGTGGACAATCCGACATACACCACACCGATTACCCCGAGCATTTCCCATATTAAATGGTACCACTATGTACATACTGTTCTATTCTACTTGCTTCTACCGAAAACAAAACACAGCCTTTTTGATCACCAAAAAAACATTGAAAACTGTCAAGAAAATGTCTACGAACCTAGATCCCTGACAGTTATAACCTTCATGAGATCATTCTTCTCCAAGTGGTTTGGGGTTAACCCCCAAACCCTCTGTTTCGTTAGAGCTTCCTCGAATCCTCTTTTCCAGAACACCATCATCCTCCTCCACTGCTTCAAACTTCCTTTTAGACCCTTCTGCTGAAGTTCCAACCATTTCAGACTGCACCTGCTTACCCTCACCTCCATCAACCCCATCAAGACCTTGCGTCTGCTGGTGCTCAACATCTTCACCCGCTGGTTCGAGCTCTCCCTCCAAAGTACCCGAAGAAGTTCCCCTTTCACCATTGTCCTCAGCAGAGCCATCAAAACTAGCATCCGGAGGCGGTGGGGAGAGAGCACGCTCATTAGGGTCAGGAACATCAACCCAAACGAGTGTACAAGACTTTTTAAGATGCTTCAAACCACCACAGTTCCGACAGAACCTGAACCGCGCTGTGTTACACGCAATGTCCTCATAACTCAAACTCACAACCTTAACCTCTCCGGACTCAAACCTAACCACTTTCTTGAAACACAGTCTTGTCTCCACAGAAACATCCACGCGAGCACGCACGAAACGCACATCAAAAGTCTTATCATCTAATTCAACCTCCATTACCTCACCCATACCCTTAACAATCTCACGAACCGTTCCTTCGGACAAATACCGAACCGGGATCCCTCGAATCTTCACCCACATCGGGATCGACTTCAGAAAATCGGGACCTGGTTCGTCCTCCCAACGCTGCAACACGACGAGCCATCCCTCGTACGTGTAAGGACCGGACCAGAGAACCATCTCCAGATCGCGCTCCGTCTCGAACAGGAACTGGAACTTCCCGCCGCCGATGATGCGGCCGCACAATCGAGATCTATCGGCGTGCCAGTCCAGAGGGAGCCTGTCAAGCAACCCGTGGAGATCCACTCTTCTGGGGGAGAGAACACGACCAATCAAGCTTCGACGGTTGTTTTGTTGGGCTTCGGCGTAGGCAGTTTCTGGAACGATGATCTGAGGATCGGCCAGACCCAAAGCGAGATGTCTCGGCGCTCTTCGTTGATTGTTCAAAGCCATAACCGCCGGTGCGAGAGATGATCGCAGCGATAGGAGAAAGTTGAATTAGGGTTTGCTTTCGAAAATGAACGATGAATATTTATTTAGTAACTGTCATTGCCGCTAACAGCCATGTGTAGTTACTTTCGAAAATGAACGATGAATATCTGACGACACGAGACAACGGTTCCGAGACATTTCATCAATGTTCATCGTCTTCAAGAAGCTTAAGTGGATGCCAGTGGCCGATGGCGTATTATGATTTAATGATATTAATGTAGTCATTAGCAAATTTCTTTTCTGAAATTTTTATATTATTATTTTGTTAGGTTGTGTCATACTGCTAGTTTAATTTCAAATCAAAAATTATTAACTAATCATATGATTTATATAATATTATTTTTCAAAGTCTATACTATAGTCGGATTCAGAAACATCAGACTAAATGTTCAATCCGGTAAAATCGAACCAATTAAAAGCGAACTGAACCAATTAAAAGCAAACCAAACATTGGAATTGGTAGTACCGAATAAACCTAATGAATGTTATTTTAAGAAACCGCAGTATATGTATATGGTTTGGTATATAAACCGATCAAACCGAAGAAATTGATTAAAATATATTAGTATATTTATATATAAAATTTATACTAAAGTTAATAATACATACATAATTTATTTTATTACTAAGATATTTATAACTAAAAATTGGTTTTAGTAATTTCTTATGTTGTTTTAAGTTAAAAAGTTATTTTTCTAATTTTCATCAAATTAAATATTTTAAAAACAATTTATTGGTAACTATTTGTACTAAATTATAGTTATATAATAATATTATGGTATTACTATTTTTAATTTTATTTTACTCTTTAAATAAAACAGAAAATGTTATATTTAAAAGTTAGAGTAAGGAATATATATTTATGTTTTAATAAATCTGATTTCTAATCATATAATTTATTTATTTTTATAAAAGATAAATATAGTTATGGTTTTTTGGTATAAAATTTGAATAAACTGAAAACCGCTAGTATAGAAACCAAACCAAACCAAATTAGATATGGTTCCAATATGATAACTAATTTTTATAAACCGAAAAACCTGAATCGAAACCGGACAGAAATCTGGACTGAACATGCCCTACATCAGACCTATACAACATGATTAAACCCATTTGTAAATGAGATTAGATGTATTTGATATAGGAGTGGAGACAACTACTAGTTACCCGTCTCGTACTCGCTACTTTGGAACTTGACTCATACAATCGATGCTTGGTTTGACTAAATCGAATATCAAGTGATCTATTTTAATTACTTACAACTATAAAACAAGTATCATGTATTAAAATAAAAGTAATTACTTGACGTTGTTTGGTTTGTTACTCATTTTTAATAATGAAAAAAAATATTCTTAAATCATAACAAAGTAACTCATTTATATTTTCATTTCCATAAGTGAATCAATCATAAGTGATATATTTATATAAGCATACCGGAGTTTCCTATATATATATATATTTCCTAAATTGATTAAAATATAAGACAAATAATAAGATATTCTTTATAAATAATAAAGTTATGTTGTTTTGAATTATAACGAATTATCAAATAACTTAACGATAATTAGCAAGTAATTTACAATTAGTAAAATATGACAAGTAACTTGCAAGTCCGTCAATTTTTTAACAAATACTTGAAACAACAAGTACACTCGTTCTCAATAAACTAAATATAAATCTAAAATTGTACTTCTTGTACAAACCAAATTGAATACCAAATATACCGAAAATACCAACTACTCGGTATGTGCCACCCTAAGTTGATCATCATATCAGATATATAGGTCTTTTCTCAAAAAAAAAAATCTGTAGGTCTAGTTCAGTTATTTTATAGTACTACAGAAAATACAACCAATACTCATCAACCCTATAGTCACCAATACAAACTCAGTTAGCTTACGATTCATGATAATCTTCACTGAATCACTGTGAAGACTTCACATATTTAAAATTGTTTCACAATAATTACAACTAAACTTTTATTCAGGCTTTGCGCAAGTTTTTTTTATAAAAATTATATATGAAAATAATATGCCAGAATGGCATTTTAATTTTATTTTATTTTTATGAAGATTTAGATTTTTATCTAAAATCTATGAATAAAAAAGGATTTAATTTGATATCAAATACATTTGATGTCTAATATGAAAAGTAAGATTTATTCAAATTGTAATTTATTCAAGAATCTAATAAGTTCTACTATAACAGGAAATCATAATTTTAAGTTCAAATCCATTGTGTATTAATTTTTTGATGTTTAATAATTAATCTGGGTTAATATATTTTTAGTTTGTTTCGCATTTGTAAGGTTCACCTAAATATTTTATAATTAAAATAAGCTAATATATTATATTATCAAAATGTAATCAATAAGACAGCCACGAAAATACAACATCTATTTCAACTTTAAACCAAAACCATACTCCAAGACAAAAAATTTCCTTACTCCCAAACCACTTTCGGCTTAGGATAACATATAGAAGAATCCCAAGCAATTTTTGCTCCACACGGCTTGTCAAGACATCTATTCCAGAGGATTGAAGAAACCAGGTTTCTAATAGAGTTCAGAAGTTTTTGGGGAATAAAAAAAGCTCAACTCCAAAACCTCTATATGATTTATTAACACAGTTTTGTACAAGTTCTTATAATTTTTTTTCTGTAAAACTAAAACTATATTCATCTAAGTTTTATAACTTTAACTTTACAAATTAAGTTAAGATTAGTAAATATTAATCTAAATTTATTTAGTCTGACTTTAATACTTTAACTACCATGTTAATTTTTACCAAATATTTTTAAAGTATGTTAAATACAAGGATTTATTTTTGTGTATATATAATAACTTATATTTTATTTTAGTGATTGTATAAACATTAGTTTATTCAGTCAAAAAGTTACTTTATTAGTTTATTAAATTACTTAATTATGTTTATAATTTGGTTTTAAATATGCATATATTTACACATACACACACACACATATATATATATATATATATATATATTGTAATAATATAATATTTATGCACCATGCACATAAATAATAATTTTAAATATAATTTTTCATTTAAAAATTAACACATTATTATTTTTATATTTTAACTTCATCACTTTGGAAAAATAAAAAAGAGAAATGTATTTTTTGTAATCTTGTTTCTTTTGAATTTGTTTAACTTTTTAACTTTTTTTTTAATTTCAATTAGAGTTTACATTTTGTAGAAAAATAAATTTTTAATTTTCATTATATTTTAGTGAATACTTATTTATTTTAATTATATCTCTTATCAGCTAGTCTTAAATATGTCTGTTTTTTTAAAGTTAGTTTAAGAATTGGTCCCAAAATCACTGATCTTATTCCAGCATGAACGTTTATAATATAATTTGTGTACAAAAAAAATATCAACATGACAGCATGCATTCCTCAGTTTATCATGAAATATTCCTATACAGATATATCTTCTTTTTTTTTTTGAACACCTCTATATAGATATATCTATATAGTGATTTCCAGTTGATCTTTGAAATGAGTTTCCACTAATTATCATGCCTTCTTTTCTATACTAAATTAATATTTTCATATATGTTTCTGCCCTATTTTAAAAATTATAGTACTGTTTCCATTTTTTTCTTTTAACCAAAAAAATTGACATTTTAATTTATTTCTATTTAACCTGTGAAATCTTATAAATTCAGTGCACATAAAAATCTACTTAATTACTGTGAGATACATTTTTTAATAAAAAAGGTAAATTAGCATGAGATTTCAGAATAGAAGTATATCTATGTGTGGTACACAATCCTTTAAATCTCTTCTAAATAGATACACAATCCTCTTCTAAATAGCTCTCCCTAAGAAGAAAGAAGAAACAAAAACAAAATTAAACCTTTGCATCATTTAGAAGAAAATATAAAAATGAGAACTATGAAAAAGATCCTTCTTTCACTTATCATCATCTCATCAATCATCACCTTGACGTCTATGCTTCAGCCACATACTTTGTCACTGGGTGAGGAATTCGACGTGCGTGTTATCAACAGCTTTAGAGATAACTCCTCTCTACCTCTAGTGATCTGGTGCACCTCGCCACAAGGTGATCTCGGTGGTCGCGCGCTTCAAGAGGGAGATGACTTCCGATGGACGGCCAGGATCGAGCTGTGGTCGTGGAGGGCAGAGTACACGTGTACAATGAAGTGGGAGTTGAAGAGGAAGAGGTTCGAGGCGTTTAAGGTTTCTAGAGACAGCAATAGATGTGGAATTACAAAGAAATGTTCTTGGTCCGTTAGAGAAGATGGATTTTATTTTAGTAGTGACGAGATTTATTGGACCAAAGATTTTTCTTGGTTATAATTTTATCAATTTTAAACCTGATTTTCTGTCCATTCACTTGAATATAATAATCATTTTGTCAATAGATATCCAACCTCTTTGCCTTGTTAGGACATGCGCAACACAGGCACCTAAGCAAATACAACGAAGGTATCTGGTTTACTTGGATTACGTTTTTCATAAAGTTTAGAACTCCACGATTACATATACATATATGATATAAACACATAAATATACTTTTAGACTAGGTGGACGGCCCGCACACATGTGCGGGCATTAACATTAATATTAAATTAATATTATATTTACAACTATATAATACTTATGTTACATGTATATGGTTAATATGAAAGATTCGATGTTACATATTGATATTTATACTATGTTCATATGAACAAAGAATACATTAGAACGTTTAGAAAACGATCACATTTAACACTAATCTTAAAACATCAGAAAAATATAATTGAAAAAAATAAATATTTCACGTATAATCCCAATAAAAAAATCAGCCATGAAATATAAAAGAGAGATTTGAATTACCTGAGATTTATTATCATTGGTTTCATTGTAACAACATAGATGATTTACGGTTTAAAGATGTAAACAATCCCCAAAAGATAACAAATTATATAATTGATAGGACAACATCAATGAGTTTCAAAGTTTTTAAAAAGCTTTGAGATTACCTTTGGCTCTCAAACATACCGAAGAGAATCACGCACAATAAATAAATTGCACTAGATTAGCTTACATATCTTATATTATATTCTTGATAAGTAATTTAACTTTATAAAAAAATTACATTATTCGAAAGGGATGATCAGTTCCTGGATAAACAGAGTCGTCTCTTTTTGTTAGTTGAATCACTACTGATGCAAAAATATAGATAGAGATACAACATGGAGAGGAAGAGAACAAAAATAAACGGACAAGAATAATCCCCCATAAAATTACCAGTAATGGTGTTCCCGTCTATGAGTAACTTATTGATTATCATACACCTGCGCAAGATCACAAGAGTAGAATTTAAATTATAACGATCAAAAACATATGAAAACATAAAAGATAGATGCGTGAAAACTTAAAAGATAGATGCGTGAAACTAATGGGGGTGGCGTGATATTTATATAGCAAATTAGTTTAAGTTTCTAAATGACCTAGTTTTCAAGAGAAACTATAAGATAGAATATCCTCTAATAAATTTTAATTCAGCTATGAGATAGAATATCTTCTAATAAATTTTTAAAGATATTCTGGTTATAATATATATATAATTTTGGTAACTCAAATCTTGTTATATATATATTTAAATATTAAATGCATGATATTAGGAAAAAAGATATCTCGTCAGTTGATTGCAACTGGTTTTTGATAAAACAAATCTCACTATAAGGATTTAAATAATAGATAATAAGGAAATAATAAGGAATTTTAACGTTAAAACTCCCCAACTAAGTTTGTTTTGGGTAAAAACCTCCAAACTAAGTATTTAACGAAAAACCCCCTAAACTAACTTTATTTAACGAATTAAACTCTCATAGGTCATAATTACTATTACTACCAGTAAATCTTTAGTTTAAGGGTTTATACACTAAGTAAACATAGTTGAGGAATTTTATCGTTAAAATGAAAAAAATTCAAAATATTGTAGTAGGAGGATACATTTTCAAAATATATTTTATAAATTAATGTATAAGCTTCTATAAATGACTTAGAACCTCTTATAATAATTTAAAACGTCTGATTTTTATAAATGTATTTATAATTTTATAAATGATTTATAAAGCATGCATTGAATTATTAGACATTAATAGTTATTATGATACTTTATATAAAAATATAATTTTTCTATACGAATATAAAATTATTATATCAATTCAAATAAACACTTTTGTTTATTATTTTATGTAATTTGTAAATATATAAAGAAATTGATCGTATTATTACTCTTTCATAGTTTCAACAATTAGTTACCATAAATAATCATTTCTAATATTATGTAGATTATTTGCAAAGTGGTAATTGAATTATCCTTTCCTTTTAGATATAATTATAATAAATAAAATTAAAAATCATTGCTCAATCAAATTATAACAATTTTAAGAGTTTATTTATTATAAACACGTAATAAAAAATCACTTATATGACTTCTCAATCAATATATAGTAGGATTTATATTTTTATAAATAATTTATAACATTATATAAATAAATTTAAAATTCTGATAAATTTATTCTGTAAACAATGATAAATAATTTAAAAATCATATTAATAAACATGTTTGGATTTTGTAATATTTAAAATAGTTATTATATAATTATATTCGAATACAATTCATCAAGTAGAGTATAAAACTATTATAATTATCTTATATAAAAATTCGTTCATTATATTTTATAGTTTATAAATATTAAAAGTAATAAATATAACATTATTAATCTTTCTATAATTTCGAGATTTAGTTGTCATAAATTGTTATTTGTAATATTCTTTAAATTATATGGCAAGTGATGTTAAATGTTTTTAGACTTACTTTAAAATTATAGATCTAATTTAAATAAATAAAAATTAAAAACAATCGACCAATCAAATTATTACAATTTTTTTGAAATTTCACCTATGAGCGACATGTCACCAGACCTCAATAAAGTGACTTCTCTTTTAATATATAGGGGATACTTTGAGATAAATGTAAGCTCTCCTCCTGCAGTGGAGTAACTATCTCTTTAATTTAAGTAATGAAAGTATGTTTGATTAAAAAAAAAGATACTTTGAGATAGATACTTTCAGTGAAAATGCTCTAAGCGATTTATGGGTATTTGATTTCTTCTAATGGGTTTATATTGACTAGGATGTGGACCCTGCGGTTTGTGGAGAAAACGACACTAATTTTTAATGCAATTTAAAAATACTAATTATATATATAAGTGGTAATCCAAATGGTTGTGATTCATAAATTGATAATGATTGAATCACACCGGGATTACTTCCCTTAAAAAATATTTTGATTCTACTTCAAGCGTTAGGTTACACGCATCCATTTGTACGATAAGAAAATTAAAGTATCATTCTTGTTCTACGCTAATATACAAGAATAATAAACAGAGCTTTTAGTGTTTGTGGGTTTCTTCAAAAGATATTTGAAGAACTTTGAACAATGAATCACTCTCTTTTTTCTAACAATTAGTTTATTAATTCTTGTTGTTATTCGAGTTATGATTTGCTAAGGCCCAAAACTCTTTATATAAAATACTATTACAATGATTAACGAAGAGTTATAATTATTAACACCAAGAGTTATAATTATTAATACAAACAGTTACAATGGTTAGCCAAAAGTTACAAATCACCAATGGCTTTTATCATCAATGTTACAATGGTTTATTACCAAACGTTGCAACGGTTTATGTCTAACTAGGGCGAGTACGTGCTACGCGCAAGATTTGGTATTCCAATTGTATAAAAATATAATTTTTGTAAATTTGCTTTTATGTTCAGCTGGTTGTGAGTACAAGTACATGGAATGATTATTTTGTCAATACCACATCCCAAATAAACATCCTAAAATAATATGAGGGCATTCTAAATATTGTTGCAAAATTGTATATTGTTATAATACTCATAAATCTTCAATACATTTTAAACTTGAGCATTAGAAGTTAAACCAAGCGGGATCGATTAAATGTGTATGAGATTTTGTTTTTAATAGTTTTTCTGGTTCTCTCGTTTTGTTCTTAGAGCTTGAGGCTCTGTTTTTTTGGGTTTTGTGTGAACGTTTTGTTTTGGTTGATAACTATCATTTTCTAATGCAATTTCAGAGAAAAAAAAAGAGGGTGGGTATATAATATAGAGAGAATGGTGTGCAAGAAAATTTAAGTATTATCTGTTTTAACAATTGTTGTTGTTTTTCCTGTAATTATGTCATATTTTAGGTTTATTTATTTATTTTGTGTTTTATGTTTTTATGCAATAAGAATGGGCTATTATGCTTATTAAAAGGGCAATAATATGTGACAAAGATGACTGGCCAAAATTAGAATATGGAAACAGTTAGCACATGAAATTAGTGTCTTTATTTGTAATACTTGAATATTGTATACGTTGTAAGCTAATTTTATATATTTTAAACACTTAGCACATGAAATTGATGTTGAGAATGTCGGGAATGGGTTTGGACAACAGGTATATGTAGAGTTGATTAGATTACTGTTGCAACTCTGTTTCCACCATTACCAAACTGGACTAATTGTTGAAAGTACTAACGTATGGACATTTAGATACTCCCATTCAGTTTCATAGTAGCACATCTATCGAATTTGGCTTGTAACGCCGCGAAATCTGTCTATATAGAGAGAAAGACCCCATGATCAAATCGTAAATTAATGTACTTCTGCTGATCAGGGATGATATATATGTTTATTCTTGAGAGGTCCACTGCTTGAAAATAGATAGTTTATACATAACACAGCTTTTAAAGAGATGATAGCAATATGCTCTATATATTATTTGTACACGTCTTAGTTTGGAATATATTTAGTATTTTGATGATCTATTATTAATCTAACTATAGGAAATATTGCTGAGAATTGTCTTGCATTCTCGCAAGGCACTGCTCATCATCGCTATCCATGCCATACAAATAAGATGTTTTTTTTTTTCTGAAATCAACAAACGGAATTGAAACTATCTCCTAAAGACTGAAATAAATATTTTGACTGAAAAAGCATATTTTTTAAAGAATTTATGTCTGAATCTAATTTAAAATAAGATGATCATGAGTTTTGAAGAATAGAACAACCTTAACGTTAAGGAGGAGCATATCACACCCATCAACTCGCTACAACGTTTAACGTTTCTGGTTTCCCAGAATCTGAGATTGAATATATCGCACCGGGGGTGAGTCTACGGCGGAATGTTGAAATGTTGACTGTACAAGAGTATCAACGGTCATATTCAGTCCTTTCATTGTTGTTAAGGTTATATGTTTCAGGTTCTGAAATTCCTGTTATCTAATATATGATGAAATTGGTATTATAACTGCAATTCCTGTTAAGTTAATTTGTTTAACAGCACATGTGTTAATATCCTCTAGCTCAAGTGGCAGCTTCTAGCTGTTAGTTCAACTACAAGTGTTGCTTTATCTAATCCACTTGAAAACTTTGGCACTGGTGAGACTTGCGAAGAGATAATGCCCTGGGAATATATAAATCTCAACAATTTAGAAGTATATATTGACATACTCTGGTTTCTCTTTATTTTCTGGGATTGGAATTGACATTTTTTGTATGTTTAGAGGTTTTTGAAGAGCTATAAACAAAACAAAAAAACTAATCACCTGTTATTCTCTTTCTCAATATGTTTACAGGATCCGTCATCCAAGGCTATTCAGTGTGATGAGAAGCTCCGTTATCTTCTTGGTTGTGAAAGCATGCATGCAGCTGTGGAATGAATGAGATGCTAATGCGCCAAATTTACAGCGGTCAGGTGATCAGTAATGATTTTAAAGTCCTTTATCCAACTCTCTCAGACTATGATGTTCGATATTATTGTCTCTCAATTTCTAAAGGTAAGCGACCAAGTTTTTTTACTCCTAGACTGTGCTTTCTTCAGGTTTGTTCTACTACTTCAAATATTTTATTGCTAGGGGAGGTCTCTAAACATGATCATACATTTTACTGATTTTGGTGAATATTCTCACTGATTCCTTTTCACCCTACATTCTCTCTTTGTGTGATTGAAGCGGAAAGAGCTTGAACGGTCTGAAGTAAGAAGCAGTTTCCATTATGGATATTATTTAACGGCTTCACAGATCCCATGTTCTCTAACTGTGAGTGACAATGGATGCTTGGAAAAGACGACGGGCATTTGGGCGGATCAACGAGGAAAATTGACAACACCTCTGTTATAGTCATAATTATCACCGCCACATCCGTCACTGGAGTCGTAAATACAATGGTAGGAGGAGGATAAGAAACAGGTTTTAGGGTGTTGGAAGAGAGGCGTTGAAGATGGGTGCGAGGGAGAGATTAAAGGAATCTGAAATGGCGGTGAGAAGAGATGATGTTGTTATTTTTCTCGACAGAAATCTGGAGATGGATAAGCTCTTCATAATATTTTTGGAATCTTTGTCTCTTTTGATACGGCTCACTTCTCATAGAAAAAGTTTTGAGTTTGTTCACGAAAAACCGACATAACAAAATTGTTTAAAACAAAAGAAATGACAAAGTAGGTTACATGTAAAATACAACATGAGTCAACAAAGTATCATGCAGAAAACTTATCTCTTTCTAGATTAAATCACGGACACAAAGCTACACGAACACGACCGTGTTCATTGGCTTCCGCCACTATGGATGTATCTATATCCCAGCTTCCTATGCTGAACGATAAAAGGGATACAATTTTGGTCAATGAAAAGAGAACGCCAGATGCATAATCATGAATGTAACCAGTCCATAACCAATAGTTTTCTTTCAGATGCTACATGAAGCCCACAACAGAAGGATCTAAACCATAATCTAGAAAGGATATTCATGAGCAAAGTTACGAAGAAAAACAATAAGAAAAAATAGACAAACAAAATGAGAAGAAATTACAAAAGATAGTGATGCTAACTATGATGTATGTTTGTGTAAATTTTTTTGTTGAAATAAATTTGAGTTTCACTTTGTGATTGCATGGGTGCTGGACATGATAAGGTAATAACCTAATTTAGCTTTGCCTTCCAAATCAACAGAATATGACAGTTTCTAAGTTTATTAAATGATTAGGCCAGTTTCACAAAAAAAAAACAAAAGAGAAATGATTAGCCCAACGTATTAGATTGTATCCTATGATATTAAAAACCTATTTTATAATGCATTTACAAAGTTTCAAATAACTTATTTTAAGTTAATATGATAATATCTATTATAAACATAATGACTTTGAGGATAAATTAAATTCAACAACTAAGAAAAAAGCGAGGATTGATAATAAACAAATATCATCGCAAATTTTTCAATTGTTATGGTTTGTTGGTTACAAGAATGCAAAAGCATTCAAAATTCTATTTTTTTAGAAAACCAAATATTTAAATTTTGCTAAAATAATATGTTTACAAAAAAACATATTAAATATTTTCTTTAGAAATGATAGGTCAAACTGCTAAAATGTGTATCAAAATAATTTATATAATTAGCTTCCAAATATTAAAATGAGAAGATGTAAATTCTTAATGATTCAGAAGAATACACTTCTAAGAACTTATAAAAGACTACTGAACCACAAGGGTTACACTGTTTCAATATAAACATATTTTAGTTTTTAATATTTATTATAACCAATCCAAACATATATTGTTTCAGTTCTGTAAATAAATATAAATATACAACTAATTTGGGCAGTTAGCTTAATGCTAAATATTTTCCATACTTCTATGAATGCTTTGATGTTTACAATTAACAAAATATTCTAATAAAAATAAAAAATAAAATGTCATACTAAAAATATACAAAAACTATAATTTCAAAATTTAAAATGTAGAAACCGCGCGCGCGGTTTAAAACTTGGGAAAATTACATGTTTATTACTTTCATGGTACAATTTTTTATTTTTACCACCACTAAGGAGATATTTTCAAAAATACATTCTTCATTAAGTAGCAAAAGACTCTTATGCCTTTATTATTTATATATATAACAAATCATTATTTAAATAAAAAAATAAAAAATAAATAAAAAAAATAATAAAAATAGAAAAATAAAAAAATAAAAAAAAGTAAATTTTTTTTTATATTTTCGAATTATACTTTTTTAGATTCAAACTTTTTTTATAAATTTTGTTTTTTGAAATTTTTTTTTCGAATTTTTTTTTTCAAATTTCTTTTTGAAAACGAAAATTATGTTTGAAACTATTTTTTAAAATTTTTTATATATTTTTTAAGTATTTATTTATATATTTATTAAAATCCTAAATTTCACATTCCAAAAATTCTACCTCACCCCTCAACTCTAAACTCTAAGTCTAGATTAGTTAACTCTAAAGGTATAATTGTCTTTTACCTTTTATTAAAAGTGAGGATAAAAATGATTAGTGTAAATATGAAAAGTGGTACTATGAATGTGCTATTTGTGGCAATTTCTTTTAAAACTTCTAGTATTAGAGAGCATCAACATCCCAATGTCTTTAGAGAGTTTTTTGACAAAATGTAGGCCCCACTATCGCGTAGGTTTTACAAAAATTTAAAAAACCACTTCCAAAAATCACCAAATAAAGATTGATAATTGGAAGGTTTTGGCATTGTTTGCAGGTTCCACCGATACGTGACAGCCCACGATTGGCTTATTTTTAATTTTTTTTTTTAAGAAAACAAGAAAAAAGAAAAAAAACCTAGGGATAGCTTATGCGATAATCATGGTCTTTTATGAGAGCATCTTATCCAAAGAAGAGTCCTTAGAAAATGTGTATTTTAATTTTTTAAGTATTATTATTATTATTATTATTTTAGATAGAAAACAAATAAATATCAACCAATCGCAAGTCGTTACATGTCGTTGAAACCCGTAAATAGTACAAAGATTCACTAAAAGAAAAATCTTTATTTAAAAATTTTAAAAATTGAATGATTAACTTTTGGTGAAATTTATCGATTATTTAATTATTTTTTCTTTAAGGACTTTCTCTTAAGAATTTTTATCACGGGTGCTTTGAAGAACAAAATATATACAGTTCAGTCTTCTGAGTAAGGGCCTGACTGGTTCAACCGCAGCGGTTGCGGTTGCGGTTGCGGGTGTTTGCGGATGCGGGTGGTTGCGGTTTCTACCGGTTTTAAGAGATTTGTACGACTGGTTCTGCGGTTAGAAATTGGTGCGTTTGCGGGATATTTATGACTGGTTAACTACCAAATGCAACAGTGGTTAAATAATAAATTAACAATATTTACATTTTGTACAATTATAAAAATATCAAAAATAATAATATTATAATAAATATAAAAGTTATATTTAGAAAGTTATAGTTTAATTTTTTTAAAAAATATAGAAAATATTTTTATTTTAAATTTTTATGATATTAATTAAAATATAATAGATATATTTTAGCATTTTTATAATTCCAATTTAATTTTTTTTATTGAATATTTTTATTTTTGTATTTATATTGTTTTGGAAAAAAAAAAAAATTTTATCCTCCCGCAACCGCCCGCAACCGCAAACGCTAGCTGGAACCAGCTTTTGAATTTATGAGGTTCAGAGCGATTTGGAATGGTTTGGAGCGGTTTGAGCGATTGTTGCAAAACACCAACAACCGCTATCAACCGCAAAAGCTGCGTTTGCGGGTGGTAGCGGGAAAACCAGTCATACCCTAAATGCATGAACGTGACAAGCGTGGAGAAGAATTGACACGTGTAGCATTTGTGACGTGCCAGCCACTGACATTATTTTCTTTTGTCTTCTGCTTCATTCAACGAGTAAATTAAAAAGGAAACAAAGAAACTTTAAGGAAATACTCAAATACCCCTTAAGATTCTGAAATGATGGACATTGACGAATCATATCATCGTTCAAATATTTGGTTAGTAAATCATTCCTATTTTCTGCAAGATGCGTTATATTTTTTCTTTTAACTATTTTAGTTTAACGACTCCTAATTTCGTGTAGTCAAATCAAAACTGAAATAAAATCTTCAATTTTTCAAAAAAAAAAAATCTTCAAGTTCAGACAGATTTTATTTCCTTATGTTATGCCCTGGAAAATAACAAGATTGAAAATTACATTTATGCAAAAGATACTACACACGGGAACATATCAAATTTCATGGAAATATGACTAAAGAAAAGAAAAATATTTCTTAATGAGTATGGTAAGACTTTATTTGTTTGAACATTATTTACAAAGAAAATATACACTACAGATTTTGTGCACATACGATAAGTCCATAACACTACAAGTCAAGTCAATCGAAAAGATATATATGGTCACATGTGTGCTGGTGTTTGTTCAGATTATATACTAATAAGTAATTTAATTGTAAAGTTGGAAACGATAAATTATTCTGTTTCTAAAAATAAAATGATATGAACAAATCTCTTAATTTAAATATTTTGACCTTATATAAAAGCCACATCCTTTGTTTTCGTAGCCACAACTAGTCCTCTCTCCTCTCTAAACGTCATCTCTTAACATGAACAATCAAATCATCCCCGACGGTTTTCCGGTGATATTCGGAGACCGGCAGTTACAGCACATGCAGTCTCGCGCCGCATATCCAATTCAAACCGCACCAAGCGTCAACAAATACCATTTCAACCAATCTCCAGCGATATTTAAACGACAGAGAGATTATGCGCTTGACTCCAACGCTCTAATGACAGCTCAGAAACGTAGGTCCGTTGCGTTTTCCCCGCCACAGTCTCTAATTGAGGCACAACTCGTTTCTCAGGTCCAGCAGCAACAAACAGATATCGATCTGTTCGCCACACAGCAAACGCAAACGCTCAGATTGGAGTTAGAAGCGAGGCAGAGAACGCAAACGTTATCCTTAGCGTCAGCGGTTCAGTCCGCGTTTGTCAAAAAGCTTAAACAGAGAGACGACGAGATCGTCCGAATGGGGAAACTAAACTATGTTTTGCAAGAACGAGTGAAGAGTCTCTACGTCGAGAATCAGACCTTGCGTGACCTCGCTCAGACCAATGAAGCTACAGCTAACACTCTCCGGTCAAATCTTGAACATGTTCTCGCTCAGGTCGACGAGTTCCCGGCGACCGCAGCAGCCGGCGGAGATGTTTTTCGTCCTCCGGTAGAAGAGGATACGATATCCAGCTGCGGGAGCTGCGACGGTGCTGATGGTGGTGATGTCACGGCGGTCACAAGAGGATGCAAACGGTGCGGTGAAAGAACGGCTAGTGTATTGGTGCTGCCTTGCCGTCACTTGTGTTTGTGTACAGTTTGTGGATCGGCTCTGTTACAGTCGTGCCCTGTATGCAATACGGTCATGCATGCTAGTGTCCATGTTAACAATAACATGTCATGAGACTCTTGACCCATATTTAAAAAAATATATATATATTTCGTTTTTTTGCGAAGGATTTGATAGCAGAGTACAAGAAACTAGGTAATAATCCGCTTCTTGCGCGAAATGTGATTATTAGTTTTGTTATTTTTTAATAATGAAACATTAATCTGTTTAATCTGGATATCGATTCGGTTTTAGATTGTTTTTTAGTTTTTAATCTCCTAAAATATAACTATCATTTTAAATCAATATTTATTTGGTTTGTTCGGTTAAAATATTTGATGTTTTTGTTTTTTTTTTCATGTGTTAATCAAAAATTACTATTATTTGTTTGTTTTCATGTTATGAATCTTAGATAGTCGTGATTCGAACCAATGGTTTCATATTATAGTTTCTAAACGGATAATAGTTAAAAAAAAGAAAAGAAAATTATTAAGACAAATCATTTTACTACAATTTGGTCGTTCGTGAAAGAAGCATTAAGAAAAAAAACTATTTTAACTTCCAAAAAAATTAGATATTTAAGTTTTGGTAAATACTTAGTGGGGGTTATTGGTTGGTGTATTTTGATGGATTTAAAAATCCAAACTAAATCTAGTGTTATTGGTTCTATGATTTTAAAATATGTATTGAAATCATGTGTTATTCGTTTAATGTATCATAAATTCTAATTCAAATCAAGTGTTATTCGTTTAATAATTCATAAATTCTAATTCAAATCAAGTGTTATTCAATCATACGGATTTACTAATAGATTTGATTTCATAATGTATTTGAATGGATTTGCATGGATTTCTTTGTGAAAAATACAAAGGCCCAAATCCGAAGGAAAACCTCCGGATTTGTAAATACTAATCCGAGAAAACTTGAAAATTTGTATATTTTACTTGGATTTATAAATACTATATGGATTTCTAAATCAATAAAAATATATAAACCAATAACACCTCCTTAGTTATAAGGTGCTCATGTCAATGTGCACATGTATATGTATGTAAAAGTATATAAAGATGGTTGATAAATATATAAAAATACTGCTAATTAATATTAAATGACATTTTTTCAAAATAATACATGAAAAAAAAATTCTTAAAATGAAATTAGTTAAAAACAAAAATGTTGTAAAATTTATATAAACTATAATATATAACTTATATATAATTCTTTAAATATATGTGTGTGTATATCTATATGCATATAACGAATCAAATTGGATATTCGTTACTATAAATATTGATATTTGTGATTTGTTTTTTTTTACGGATATTACATTTTAGTATTTGATTTGCTTTGTAGAGTAATGGATATCCGGATTTTTAGGTTCGAATCAAAACGGATAACAAATCGAATCAAAATTTATGAATAATTTGTCCAACTCTATTCGTAAAAAGTAAAAATAACGTAAAGAAGAACCATGCATGTGAGTTTTATATTAAAAAACGGAAAGTACGTAGTGTGAACATATTTATGTAGAGTTTGGCTGAGAATCTCTCTACATGTGACATGTGTCCATTTTAGTGTTAACGCATTTATGACAATGCTTCTACAGATGACATGTGTCCAGTTTAGTGTGAGGCATTTATTACAATGCTTCTCCTTTAATATATAAGAGATACTATGAATTTTTTTCTTTTTTTGGGGATATTTTATTATCAAATCGATTCATTTTTTTATTAAGGGTAAAATGTCAATTTCGACCACAACAATTTAGGTTGTGCCAAATACAACCCGAATAATTTTTTAGTGCCAAATACGACATCAACTCAATTATAATTTGAAAAAACTATCCAAACTTCTTAAAACGTGCTTAAATCTACATTGACTCTAACAAAAGTTAGTCAATCGTTAACAAGATAAAAAAATGTTGTTTTGATATACGAGGAAAAATGTCAATTTCGACCCCAACACTCTCAGTCGTGCCATATAGGACCCGAACAAATGGTCAGTACCAAAATCAACTTCAACTTAATTATAATTTAAGAAAATCTACCTGAAATTTTTTAAAGTGCATAAATCTACATTTACTTTAAAAGAAGCTAGTCAACCGTTAAAAAGATAAGATGATGTCATTTTGGTATATATATATATATATATATATATATATATATATATATATATATATATATATATATATATTTTAAATATGTTTATTTCGGAACTCAAACCGTACTGTGATACCATTTTAAATGGGCATACTAACAACTAAATAAAAATGACTTTTTGAAATATTATTACAAATTTGAAATTATATAAACCACTATTCTTTTTTCATCTTATCCAATTTAAAAATTTGGTGATAATTTTTTCTGTTTTATATAAATACATTAATATGCTTTTATCATATCTTTAATAAACTTATATCTTATTAAAATATAAATAATAAAATATTTATTATTATACAATCTCAAATATGCTTAAAACTTTGATATTTATTTATAATTTTTTCTTATATAAATTATTTTTAATTTTTAAACTTAAGTGGAATTTTTTTTATTTTTCAAAGTTAATATTATATATTTTTGATATTTTGTTGAAAAATGTTAAGAGGCCTTTTACCTTTCTTTTACTAAGATATTTTGTAAAAAATATTAGACATATGAAAAAATAACTAAAATATATAAAAGCAAACACCAAAGTTTTAAATTGGATAATACGAAGAAGAATAGTAGTTTATATAATGGGGAATTATAATTATAATTTGTAATAATATTTCAAAAAGTTACTTTAATCTAGTTGTTAGTGTGCCCTTTAAAAAGTATCCCGGCATGGGTTTGAGTCCCGGAATGAGACATAAAAATATATATATCAAAACGATGTCGTCTTATCTTGTTAGCGGTTGACTAATTTATATTAGAGTCAATGTGATATAGGCACGTGTTAAGAAGTTTTGAGTAGTTTTTCTTAAATTATAATTGAGTTGAGGTCATTTTTGGCACTGACAATTTGTTCGGGTCCTATTTGGCACGACTGAAACTGTTAGGGTCGAAATTGACATTTTTCCTCGTATATCAAAACAACGTCGTTTTATCTTGTTAACGGTTGACTAACTTCGGTTAGAGTCAATGTAGACTTAGGCATGTTTTAAGAAGTTTATGTAGTTTTTTTAAATTATAATTGAGTTGAGATCGTATTTGGTACTGATCAATTGTTCGGAGAGTATTTGGCACGACCGAAATTATTGGGGTCGAAATTGACAATTTTCCCGTTTATTAAAGCTTTATAGCACCGTTAGTAATTTCTTTCATTCGTACGGAGATACATTACTCTTTATCCGTTTTCAGTTTCAGTTTTGTTTCAAATGATGTAATGGGTCCATTTAATAATGAATCCGTATGGTGGTAAAGAACATGAGAAAATTGTGTTACCAAAGTTTTATAATGAACAAGGTGAAAATATTTATATGAATTTAATAATTCTGCATACTGAAGTAAAAAAACTAACTAATTTTTTTTTTATTGCAGGACTACCCTTAAAAATAAATGATACAAGTAATAATTTTATATTTTTTTCTTTACTAGTAAATTTAGTTATTTATATGTGTTAACAATTCTAAATTATCATCACTATTCAGAATGTGTCGACATGGTTATGGATATAGAATACGGGAGTTCCAATACAAATTTCTAAATGAGTCTTAGATCTTCTCTCTAAATCTACTAAAAACTTTAAGTATTGTTTGCTATGAAAAGTAGAAAGTATGATAGTGTGTGTTGCCTAGAACAATGACAGAGCATATAAATGTAAGCTTAAAATCGGCCAGAGGTATTTTTGTAAATGTATTGTGATTTGGGATTTAGGTCGGCTGGAAACCTAGTCGGGTATTGCGCGCTTTGCTGTTAAATATTTACTTTTATAATGTTTCAGCTTTAAATTCAATTTTACAAGTTGAAACATTATTTTTTCAACAAAGACTTTATAAATAAAAGTAGTTGTCCATATCTTTTACGTCATCTTCCAGTCACTCCCTAAATCTGTTTTCTTCTTTGGAAAATCAGTTTTGGAGTTAGACTAAAACATCATTAAAAAGATCATTTATTCTATTAAAACTGAAGTACGTACAAAAAATTAATTATCTAATTTTAAGTGATTTCTTACATTAGCTTCATTTATTTTTAATTTTAACCACTTCATTTATTGTCTTTTCCAAATAATTTGACAACATTTATATAGAAATGTAAAATAGAAGTTGTCTATTTTCAGTTTTTATTACATCTTTTACATTCTATTTTTAATTCTTCATAGCTACTTCGTAACTACTTCATTAATTATCTTTATTATCATAATAATTCGAGATCATTTGTTTTACGTGTCAACCATAATAATTTTATAGGTTTGAATGCAATTGTTCTATTCCTGACAAAAATTCAAATTGGTTAACAAATAATTTTTTTATTTACATAGTTATTTAGGCATGAGTATTTACTACTATTTATGTATCCGTTTGGGTACGAATCAGTTCTTTCAGGTATCGGAATTTTTTTGTTTTAAAATTAGACTCTGTTTGAATATTATAAATTTATGGGCGGAGTTCAAACCGGATCCTTCTGAATTCGGGTGAGTTCGGTTATGATGTGTAGAAACCTACTAATATCCAAATAGCCTATATATTTAAAAATGTTACTAAATAAATTTATAAAACGGTAAAACACACCTGCGCATGGCGTGCAAATCAAGCTCTAGTATCAGTTAAAAGGAAATATAGCTGAGTTTAGGTCATTGTTAGGTCGATCTTTTAGTTTTGAACGTCAAAGACTTCTCAAATGACATTATTATAGAGTGATCGACACCGATTAATTTCTACTGGATTGATGAAAGATGATTGCCATATTGTTATGAGAATGTTTGAAAGAAGTGTCAATGTTCCTTTTTGAGAGAATATAGTGGGAAAATATCATATTAAATTGTAGTTATGTTAAGGGCTAAGATCACAATACTAAAAGGGGAATATGGTGGAAGGAGAAGCATACTACGTTATTTAAAAAAATTAGCCAATCATAGTGTGAAATGTCATAAACAATAACCGCATCATTTCTCAAAAAAAAAAATCTCAACACAACTCCGACGGTCACCTTTTCGTTTCATCTATTTGTCGTTTAGGTCATCATCATACATCAGTTTCAACTCTCCGGTGTCTCCACCTCTGATGAGATAACTCCCGCATTCAACAAGGCAATCACTCCATGTCCACCAACTCTTCAGCTTCTCCTGCAACTATCTATATATAGGAAGCTCAACACAAACAATTGATCCAATGAAAAACTGAAAAATAATCAATTCAATCACATGTTTATCTTCCCGTGATGCTAAGAACAGTGTTTCGCGTTTATTCTTCAGTTTCCATATAACAAGATTTCAAACTCGAAAGCACTCATCTTTCCATGGAGGTTCAAGCCGAAATGCAACCTAGCTCATCCATTAGGTACTCTTCCTCTGAATCTTCTTCTTATGTGCATCCAACTTCATTAATACTTCATGGGTTCGATCTGCCAAGTGTTTGGGATTAAGTTTGATCGATTTAGGACATAGGAATAGTAATTTATTGGCTCTTATGATTCGACTGCTTCCTAAAGTAATGAAATTTAAAAAATTGGTGATTGTGTAGATCTTGATTTCCAAATTCACAGATAATAACCTATACAGAGAGGAGCTTAATCCCACAATGTTTCATATGGCATTGGTCTTTATCAACAAAGCTGTGATTACGCAGTATCCACACTCGACAACTCTTCTAACCCTTTCATGTATTGATGATTATTAACTATTAAAATTATCTCCTTTCGTCAAACTAAATTTACTCACTTCCCCCCCCGAAATACTGATTATGAATTGGTCATGCTTTCGGTTTTTTTGGACTGTGTTAGCAACTGGCTAATTCATTGCTTATAGACAAATGGGATACACTAGATCCAAAGGAGTCGATTTGGCCAGTGCCAAAAGGCTTCTCCCGGTTTCCAACTTCTACAATGCTAATGTTGCATTTGCTCTTGGAAGATTGTAAGGAGTCAATATTTCTCTGTATATCGCCATGAAGAGACTCACCTCTTCTCGATGTTTTGATTGCCAGTTATCTCTGTTTGGTAAAGGCAATCCAACAATTCAGGTATATAATATGTTTGGAAGTAGGGTTGATCTATCTATTTTTAAATTTTATCATGTTTAAAGCGCTGAATCTCTTGATCAAATTTCAGGTAGCTCTAATTGTAACTACTGACAGCTGCTGGTTGTGTAACTGCAGCTTATGAAAAAAATTCTTTTGATCTTTTTGGGTATGGTTTTGGCTTCAACATCTGATCTGTCCTTTTCCAGGTTGGTTTCATCTTTCTTTATACTTCTCTTGCATCTATCTTCCCAGTAAACCATATGATAAATGAAAAACAAAATGTTTAGCAGATTATGTACTCTGTGATGGTTGAGAAGTCTGGTGCAGAAGACGACTTTCCTTGGTCGACATAATGGTGTATAACAGGTTCCTTTCCCTACCATTTTTGCACCATTGTGAACTCTGCACTAACAACAACCATCTTTAGTTTTTTGCTTTGATCTGACATCCTGACCGGATGAGATTATGGAACACGTGCTGGGATCGAGCTATGTGTCTGCAGAGATTCTTGCAATAGTTCCAGATCCAGGTGAAATGGTTGCAACAAGACCCGTGAATGAGCAGTATTAGCGCTCATCATGATCGGCCGGAGTAGCTTCTTCTTTTGTTACTTGGGACCTGGGAATCTGGTGAGGGCTGTTGTTGAAACTATTGGCTTCCGCTGCGTGTATATTTATAATTTTCTTGACTCTGTGAGTGCTTTCCGTTTAAGCAATTTTTAGAGAGACAACAGTAGGTACACTTGAACTATTCTTAAAAAATTGCTTCATCATCCCTTCTCATTAGCATTTTTCCCTTAAAAACTCAGATTTGGATTCACTTTTTTGAACACCCCTTTCTTTTTGTAATAACTATGTATAAAGAAATTACCCAAAGCTGATTAATTACAGTTATACCAATCTATGTTTTGTCTCAGCTCTATTTTTCCTTCTCCAAACAAGTTTTTCTTTTCCTGTTCTTCCTACTTTTCTTTTTTTCTTTATAGGTTATAAGTGTTACATATGTCTTATATACAGAGGAAGATGAGAATCTGAAATAATTACAACTACAATTGACTAGCACGATTACATGAATTTGATTTTATTTGAATGTAGCTCTCACATATTTGATAGTCATCACGACATATTCTGATATGAGCAGGATAATAGGCAATTTTACTGTTGCAGAGATGGTCAAAACTTAAACTATATCTTAAATCATCATGAAAAATCAAACGTAAAATCATCTGTTTTTGCGGCACTGTCTCTTATAAGAAAATAGGTGATTCTGTAAATACTATTCTAATATCAAATCATAGCATGGTTATTACAATGCCGTTTTAAAAGTGAATTATTATAAATCTTAGCTTCAAACTTCTTTTTGTACAGTTAGAGAAGGAAGATAAAAGATGGGCCTGTGAATATGGAACTTGAAATCTCCATTAAATTCTCCAACCCCTATGACCATGGCACACCCATTACAATGACTGAAAAAATAGATCTTATTGTAGCATCTACTGTAGATCTATTGTGTATATATTATCAATTGAAAGATCATCTACATTCACATGATGACAATACACTTTCTATATTAAATCAATGTGATATACACGATTAACATACATAATTCCCATAGATTACAATAACATGACATTCTTTTCAATTGAAAAAGAGTTAGAGCATCTCTAAAAAGTATATTTCATCAGCATAAGAAATTGTTGTAAAATGATTAAACACTACAACATTCTGAGAAAACCAGACTGTGTATACATTATCGCCGACCAAGTGCCCATGCGCTTCTAAACATATTTCCCACTTTTTTGTCGACAACTTGAAATCCTTCCTAGCTTCTGCTCACTCATAAACATCAATTATTATCCACTCAGTTCGGTATTCGTCTTACTTCAAATCTATACAATTCGAATCAAACAGACATATATTACATCATGCTCACCTTAAAAAATGGATATACACAAAATCGCTGTCTCAATCTCACTCTTAGCCACATTGACAACATTAACCCGAAACTGGCATTGTGTTCGTCATCGCAAATAAAAATCTTGAATAATGGAACCAATATATCAAAATTTACATCTACCACTTTCTTTTTAACGCTAAAACTATCTCCCCCCCAACATTTCTTAGAAAAACTTCATCCATACCAAGTCATATATAACCGAAATGTCTACATTTTTATAGTTCTTATACTAAATAAGATCAAATGTCAACGATTGCAATTTGCAAATGGCTAGAAAAAAAAAACTATTTCCCTCATCATTACTGTGTCCGTTGTGTGATTTTTGGTTTTATGATATGTAAACATATTCTATACTAACCGGAACTTGGTCTTACAAAGACTAAAGATAATTTCTCCATTAATTTCCCAAAATGAAACAGGAAGTAAACCATTTAGTTCAAACATATAAAATATTTATAATCTTTATAAGTTGAAAAAATCATATAAAATATATTTTTTTTTCTTTTAAAAATATTTTATTTTAAAATTTTAAAATATAAAATATTTTTTTCTTTTATAAAATTTATTAAAATATAAAATTTAAAATACATAATCCGCGCGAAGCGCGTAAAAAGACTCTAGTATTTATAATGTTACTAGGTGGTTTAACTCCTATGAAGCACGGGGACGACAATTCACTGCCGTCTCACGTACCAGATGCGCTTCCGGGATGGGGACGTGGTGGGGACGGCTTGGGGACGTTTCCGAAACGTTTCAGATAGAGCGGGGATGGCAAAGGTTTTTGGGGACGTGGAGCTAGGTTGTGGAAACGTTTCTGATGTAAATCCAGTATCAATTTTTACATTTATTATGTCATATTTTTGGAAAACAATTGAAAAACAAGGAAACACATCCTTATATAAATGATTATGGTTACAAAGTTTTAAACTATCTTCTTTTAATCTTAAGCAAACCCTTATTATCTTTTATCTTTTTCATCAATTGTCATTTCTCCACGTCTAAGGAAAACACAGTAAGTATTACAAACTCTGTTTTGCGTTTGCCAATTCTTACGTAAGTGTGTTGTTTAGTTTATATATATTTTTCACGTTCCATGCTTCTCAAGTTATGTACGAATTATGTTACATATGTCTTTTATTTTGAGTTTTATGTTTATACATATTTTGTTTTGTCTATATACAATTTTCTAACGTTTTATTTTATATGAGAATTATGATTTGATTATATATATATATATATTTTTTTTTATTGACGTATCCATGCCGTACCCGTATCCATAAATTTTAAGTTTAGCCGTTTCCCGTCCCCGCCCCCGTTCCCGTATCTGTCCCCGTATCCGTCCCGGTGCAACATAGTTTAACTCCATCCGAATTATCAGAGAAGTCGAAGGAACATGCAAAAGGCCAAGGAAAAAAGTTTTATTCAAACAACTAACCGCTAGGGGAAACAAGTTCGATCTATAGATTGAAATATTTTACATCAAAAAATGAATCTCTACTCCTCTGAAAGATTTGTGTATGTAAGGAGAGGAGGAGAGAAAATTTCTCTCTCTCTCTTAACAAGTCTTTTTTTAATTGACCAATCAATGGATACCTAAATCAATCTGTAAAATCTGGTTGACGCTTGCTGGTCATACCGGTAACATAAGCATAGTGGTGGTTTGTCCTGATGTTCTTTACGTGCTATATATAAGATTGTCAAGCATATGCTTGAGAGACAACAACTATGAAATTATCTTTGGGGGCCAATTTCAACAATTATTTTAGCAAACTACATTTTCAATTTCCCTTTTTTTGACTATGCATATAACCTCAACACAACTATGCAAGTTCTACTAGTATAAAGACTAGTAAAATACCTTTCATCTTCGTTATGAATATCTCCGGGTTCTGCAAATGTATTGACAATCGTCCACTTCACCAAATGAATCTTTTAAATTCTTAAATGGATTACATGGTAAATTGTATTTTACAGTATTTTTTTAATAAATATCATTTTATAGTAATTATAAAACAAGACTATAAACAAATGTGATTTACATTATTATGATAACAATACATCAGTTCAATTGGTATAAGTTCAACTTTTATATTATGAGGTGACCGATACCAAAAGAATCTCTTATATTCTTAAATCGATGATGATATTAACTTTACCAAATCCTTTTTGGTAGATCTCTTTTTCGAGCTGTGACATTGATGAAAATATGTTCTAACTGTAGTTCTACAGCAGTACAAGTGTCCTTAATCTTTTTTTACCAGAGTAGTGCATGTTTCTGAACTCTCTCAAATCACGTTCAAGATTTCGGATACATATACTAAGAATATAAATTAAATTAAAAAGACACACAATAAACTTATGGGTTTTCTTTTAAATTGAAAACTGACAAAAATAAGAAATATATACGTCTATATTAAATGTAGGGCTTATTTACGTACTAGTTGACAATATAAATGAAATAATTAGCATTAATTTTAACAGCATTGATTTTGACATAATGTAGAAACCAACATTATGATTGATTTAAGCCGGTTATACCCCCGCTTATTACATGCCGGTTATACCCCAATCAACATGTCAGAAGCTATAACTTACTCTGCGACCGACCTCTCATCCCTGCTCGGTCCTAACACCACCGCAGCAGCATAATACATCTGCGGCCAAGTAGGCAACAAATTCACCGATGCAGCCTTTTCCATAGACAACACCTACCTTCTCTTCTCAGCTTACCTCGTCTTCTCCATGCATCTCGGCTTTGCGATGCTCTGTGCTGGCTCCGTTAGAGCCAAGAATACGATGAAAATCATGCTCACCAATGTCTTTGACGCTGCAGCCAGAAGACTCTTTTAGTATCTTTTTGGTTACGCCTTTGCCTTTGGCGGACGTTCGAAGGATTCATCGGAAGACATAACTTTTGACTTAAAGACTTCCCAACTCTCACCTCCGATTACTCTTTCTTCCTCTACCAATGGGCATTCGAAATAGCAGCAGCTGGAATTACCAGTGGTTCCATCGCTGAGAGGACTCAGTTTGTGGCTTACTTTATATACTCTTATTTCTTATCTGGATTTGTTTATCCGGTTGTCTCTCATAGACGGATGGGCCAGTCCCTTCTGTTCACCAGAAGACCGTTTGTTTGGCGCCGGAGCCATTGATTTTGCTGGCTTCACTGTTGTTCACATGGCTGGTGGCATAGCGGGATTAATGGGTGCTCTTATCGAAGGTCCTAGACGTGGCCGGTTTGAGAAAAGTGGTTAGTATGGTTTCAACCCTGGTTCCTTCGCCAAGATCCTCGTTCCATACGAGTTTGGTTCGAGCTACGGCCAATGAGCAGAATAGGCAGGACAGCGGTTACGACCACGCTTGCTGGATCCACCGCGGTGCTAACAACACTATTCGGAAAACGCCTCCTCTCTGGCCATTGGAACGTAACCGACATATGCAACGGGTTGTTTGGTGGATTTGCGGCCATAACCGGGGGTTTCTCTGTGGTGGAGCTGTGGGCTGCCATTGTATGTGGTTTTCTGGCAGCCTTCGACTTCATCGGATGCAACAAGCTCGAAGGCAGCCAGAAAACCACATACAATCGCAGCCCACAGGATGGTAGGATGGCGAGTTTGAAGTCTACAGTGTAGTATGTTTGCAACGATCTATTTAATTTTTTAATAAGAGTTATTGCAGAGCCAGAAATAGTAGTTACTTCTACACCATATGTCAAGCCCGGCCCTGGTATTTTGAATATTTTAGCATCTCCCACTAAAATAAAATTATAAGATAAAAAACTTGTAAAATATGTGTTAAAACAAGAAATATAATAAGGCGTGAAATTAAGATACCGGGGCGAAATTAAAATAGTGGCATGAAAATGAAATATTCACAATCACATGTAAACTGTGAAGAATTAAAATCATTTGAAAAGTATGTAAATTTTCATCTAATTTATATTTTAAAGGGTACATATTTTAAATTTTAAAGGTTAAATTTTTTTTGTCAGCTCCAAGAAAGTTAAGTTAAATCAATCAAATAAGAAAATATTAGGTTAATGTAAGCAAAAGACTAAAACAACCTTAATGAATTAAGACCTTAGGTTTATCGTCAATTCAAGTGGCACATGTTGGTAGATATTGAAATAAAATAAGGGTTATTTTCCAAGTGTATTTGAGTTTTAATAAATTAGATTACATGATGGGCTAATCCTGATCCAACCCTTCATGCATATATTATTAGGGCTAAAGTATGATTAAGGCTAAAATAGGGCTGGGTTTATATTTTATAGGGCTGGACTGGCTAAAAATCCAATAACATCCCTAGAAATAACATATGGTGAAACAAATAGTTCAATATATACCAAAAACCACGGGTGCTGACACAAAATTTTGTTCATTTTTTCTTTTCGCAGGCGAATTATAATCGTATTGTAGAGACTAAAAAGGAATCTGTTAAAAGCGAATTTGCTAAATGACCGAGTTTGGAAAATAAATTAAGTGTAGAGCATTGATTTTACATAATTCAATTCATAACAATTATGTCATGTTTTATTCGGTACTATCTTTTTATTGTTCAAATTGCCAGTAATATAAAAAGAAAATTGTTGACATGGACAACTTGACATTCCACAATTAATTATCACGTAGTGCCATCAACACCACATATTTGTTTACCACATAAATATGCATCTGATTTTTCTAGATCATATCATTGAAATAGAATATGACTCCAAATCCACTCATATCTCGCAAATACTAAACTTTACTCTAAACCTCACCTCCTAAATACTAAACCCTAAACTTTAAACGCCACCCTTACATCTAAATACTAAACCCTAAACTCAAATATAAACCATAAGCCCAATTATCAAAATCTGAAAATAGTATATAATATTATGTAATGTTACACTAAACACAGACCTAACTTTTGAATACTATATGGTTGTAATCCAATACACAACTCCTAAATGCTAAACTCTTACCTAACTTTTGAATATAAAACCCTTAAGTGCTATCACTAAACCCAAACCTCAACCTCCACCTTCTAAATACTAAACCCTAAATCCTAATAACTAAATCATAAATCCAAGTATAGACCCTAAACTTAAATAGAATAGAATAAAATACATAGTATAATACATATTAATGAAAAATAGAACATTTTTTATTAATCGTCAAATGGAACAATACATGATAGGATCACTAAACCCAAACTTCAACTCCCACTTTCCAAACACTAGACCCAAACCCAAATAGAATAAAACAAAATATATAGTATAGTACATATTAGTGAATAAAATAATACATTCTTTATTAATAGTCAAATGGAACAATACATGATAAAAGAGTATAATAACATACTATTTTTTATTACATAACATGAATAGAATATTCATAATATATATTGTTTTAAATTTCTATTCCCTACGCATATAATAGAATAGAACACAATGTTATAAAAACTGTTCATCTTCTTAGATCAATTCTAGTCATTCACAGCGACAAAGATAAGTGTAACTGGCAACATCGGTGGGAGTGGTACATGTAACCACCTAGTAAACCGAAGAGATCAAGAAGATTAAAAGAAGAGTTGACGAACCTTGCGGCACGCCGTTTACGTTGTCTGCGACTCCATAGATTTCAGATGCATTTGAGATACGCGAAGCTTCTCGTCAGTAGCCAAGCGAGCCGTTGCAAATGGGCATCTTATAGGCAAAGCTACTCCAGAGATAGTTTTGATGGTCACAAAATGGATCAATAATGGGGAAGAAACCACTCATGTTCTACAAGCTATGTGATTCTCCAAATGCCACGACATATATGTGTTAAGTAAGTATTATTAATTTAGTTTTTTTTTTGTTTACAGATTTTACCGGTTGTGTAAAAAGACAGATTAATATTATTACATAAAAAATGCACAGTGTATTATTGTATTAGAATATTTAGACATAGAATGAATTATAATTTGTTTAATGATTATACGTTCTAATTTTCCATCCTTTTACCAATAGACATTGCCTTTAGGATTAAACAATCTACAATTAGTAATAAATAAAACTAAAAGCAAAATAAATAAAAAAACTATCCATCGTGTCTGATGCTAGTGTGACCATTACATGCTTTAGTTAGCTTTCTTCTACTCCACAGATTCAGGCAAACGCGCCGCCGTGAGAGGAAAAAACAAAATGCAGAACGGAGCACACGGAGTGGCGAAGGAGCAACCAAGACTCACTCTTTACATAATCCTCACCACAGCCTTCCTCTCTCTCTGCTTCCTCCTCTCTCTCTCCTCCTCCTTCCACTCCTCCCCTCCCTACTCCGGATCCAACGGCATCCGACCCGACCCGAGACTCTTCCCCTCCTCCTCCAAGATCGCCGCCGACACATCTCCCCCTTCCGTCGCCTACCTCATCTCCGGATCTTCCGGCGACTCGCGTCGGATCCTCCGTCTCCTCTTCGCCGCTTACCACCCGAGGAACCGGTACCTTCTCCATCTCGACAGCTTGGCGACGCAGTCCGAGCGAGATCGGCTCGCCTTGACGGTGGGAGATGTGCCTATCTTCCGAGCTGCGCGGAACGTCGATGTCGTCGGGAAGCCTGATTTCGCGTACCGGAGAGGGTCGTCTCCGATGGCGTCGACGCTTCACGGAGCTTCGATTCTGCTTAGATTGTCGGGGGCGTGGGATTGGTTTGTTGATCTCAGTGTGGACGAGTACCCTCTCGTTACTCAAGATGGTCAGATCTTTTATTGCAGTCTGTATTGGTTTTGTTGTGTTTTGATTATCGTGAGTTTGTTTGTGCAGAGCTTCTTCACATTTTGTCCTACTTGCCTAAGGACTTGAACTTTGTGAACCACACTAGCTACATTGGCTGGAAAGAGTAAGACTTTTGCTTTTAAATATGCTTCTATTGTGTGTAAAGTGAGAATTTTTGTGATGGTTTGTGGTAGATCGAGGAGGTTGAAGCCAGTGATTGTGGACCCTGGGCTCTATCTTGTGGAGAAAACAGATATGTTCTTTGCTTCTCAGAAACGAGAGCTGCCCAAGGCTTTCAAGCTTTTCTCAGGTATTACCAAGCCACATTCTCTTACTCTCTGTTGTTCCTTCCAAATTTGTCTCTGTTGGTACCAATAATATTGACATGTTTTACTGAAGCTCAAACTTCAATTATGTCCTGCAATAGTGTTCTTTTGTTTGCTGATTGTTCTGTTCAGTAGGAACTAAGTCCCTTTTTCACAAGGTTAGCCATTTTTTGCTCTGGCTCAGCTTGTTCGCAACATTTCACTATTTTTTAAAGGGTACCAGTAGATGAGACTAGTGTTGCTTGGTAAAAATAAAAGACTACAAGACGTCTCTATTAGCTCTGCTTAAAAGCAGATAAGTGAGGTTTGGTAAGTCAAAATCTAGGAATTGCTGCAATTGTCCTCATTACTATAGTATGTAATCATTCTTTGATGGCTATTATGACTAGCTGAAAGACTATCTGAAAGATCAGAGTCATAGATGAATCTCGAGCGATGAAACTGCGAGGATGAAAATCTGTGCTGTTCAAATAGGAGCTATGTCCCTTCTCTATTCTAGAAACATTTGATACGTAGATTTCTGAAAGAAAATGTTGTAAACCGTTGATAACTTTAGGTGGAAACTTTGGTAACAGTTAACCGCTGCGACTACACTATTAGTTGCTTAAGTGGAGAAGTACTTCCAACGTCTAGGAATCGCTTACAATGGTTCTCATTGATATAAGTTTGTTGTTTGTTGATTTGTAGACTTATGAATGTGAATCAAATTGTGGATGACATGTAAAAGGTCATTGCTTGAACCAAGAAACTTGTATGGGCAGTTACAACTAGTTGAACGAATTGATATAGCTGAAAAAGGGAGTTTGAGATACTGTTAAGTCTTTGATGTTTAAACTAACTGCGATAATCTCTTTATGGCAGGCCCATCTTTCTCCATCTTAAGCCGCAGTTTTATCGAGCACTGTGTCTTGGGTACTGACAACTTCCCTCGGACTCTACTCATGTACTTGTCCAATACACCTGCTTCCCTCTCCAACTACTTCCCAACTATCCTCTGCAACTCCAATCTCTTCAAAAAGACCATCATCAACAACAACTTACTCTACCAAGCGTCTAACGACACTTCCAAAGAAAGACGCCACCAGCTTGATTCCAAAGAGTTCACGGAAATGGTTGAATCAGGAGCAGCATTTGCAAGAGTGTCAACGTTCGACGACGCTGTCCTTGATCGCATAGATCATGAGCTTCTGGGACGCGCACATGGTGAAGTTGTGCCTGGTGGCTGGTGTTTGGGAGATTCTGGAGACAACAGGAGCTTGTGTTCTGTCTGGGGCGACTCAGGTATTCTTAGGCCCGGTTCTGGTTCGGAGAGGCTCGAGAGACGGATTGTTGAGTTATTGTCAAATGATTGGTTCAGATTGCACCAATGCATAGCAGAATGATCATCTTTTGCCATACCTTCAATAGAGTATATAGCTTGGCCACGAAGGCGATAACAACAATGATGTTTAGCGTTTTATGTATCTTTCACATGTAATCTTGTGAGTTTGAGTTTGTTGATTCATTGGTGAACATCTCAACCTCTCTCAGCCTTTTTGTTGTCTTTCATCTAAGCTGGGAAATGTAAGGACTCGGTTCAGTTGAGTGTTTGGTCAAGTCTTAAACTGTGTAAAATCTTGGGTTTTACTCTCCCTTCCACAAAAATAGTTTCTTATAGTTTTCTATAATTTTTAATAATTTTTAAACAATAATAATTTAATAACGTTAATTAACTTTTTAAAATTTAACACTCGTACAAATTATCTATGTGAAACAATTTTTTTCTTAAAACATCTATTTTAATAGAACAGAGAGAGTATTAAATTAAAGGCAAACCAAGTCATAATTCTTATAATATAAATTTCAGAGATTTCTGTGATTTACACATACATACAACAAAACAAGAACATTCACACACATACACACATGCACAATTATCTTAAAGTCTTTAGGTAAGGCTCCTTTTATGTTTTGTTTAGTACTTAAGATGGACAATGATCCTCAGCAAAGACTCTGCTCCGTCCACAAAATGTTGACCAGATGGAATCAATGGCCTGACCTCTGCAAACCCACAAGCATTCTTGAACCTACCTGTTCCTCCAGTCACTGACAGATGCGACATGGCGCTTCCTATCCTGTAAATTCCATAGAAGTTGAGGTTGTCGTTGTATTCTCCTCCTTCAAGCATAGCTGTGAAAGCCATCATCTGTGTGCTTCCATCTCCAGAACTTGCAACATAAACTCCTTGGGCCTTACCAAGCGGCTGAGAACCCAAGTCAGGACCAGATGTGAGTATGTCATCGATCACGGTTATGGTACCAAACCCGAGACTCAGACCATCAGGACCTAGCTGAGTCTGGATCCCGTTCAGGTTCTGACCAGAGTAAGCTGTACCGGACAAGCCTGTCCCGAGAGGTACACCGTTGATACCATTAACCGTTGGGAGGGCACCGTTTGCATTAGGTATGGCTATACCGTTCTCAGGAGGAGTGAAACCAATCTGCTTGGCGAAAGGAACTTGACCGTTGTATATGTTGCCGAGCAAACCCGTGATGGGCCTCGCCGTGGGGCTGCCTCCTCCAAGTATGTCGTGCATGTAGAGTTCGAAAATGGGGTCTTCAGGTGCAGGATCAAGTGCTGCTGCGAAAACAGAAACTGTGAACAAGAAGATTGCTGTTAAAAGCAAGAATGGTGATTGCTTAATCATCATCATGGGGCGCTGGTGTGTTGGAAGAAGATTTTGAACAGATTTAATTATGTTTGATGAGTATATGAGATGTGGGCAATGGTGTTTAAATAGAGAGGTGGTGATTGTGAAGTTGTTGTGTTTATGATCGTTGTGGAGTTGTTGAATTGGCTTCTTTATAGCTGTGTTATATCTCGAGCGTCATAAGCTAGTTGTAGCTTAATTTTGGTGGTTTAGGTTGAATGATTAGGATATTTAGTCATCGCTGAGTGCAATAAAATGAGAAACAAACATTACTAAATTGATCTCTGCTAATATCAAACATCTTCCTATAATATTCTGTTTAAAAAAACATTAAATAATAATTAAATAATCAAATACATAAATAAAATATATTTTACATTCAACAATTGCTTAATTAACTTCTAACAATTGACTATTCTAATACGTTATAAAAATTCAAATGAGCCTATTCTATATTTTAAACCAAACAATTTTACCTCAAACAAAGCTAGGTGTTATTTATTTTTATTTTTATTTTTACTTAACATTTGAAAGCTAACTGTTATTATTACCAAGAAAATAAAATCTACATATGTAACATAAATTAAAATCTATTATCTTATAGCAGTGTTACAGTGTTATAAGACACTAACCATATACTAGATATTGTCCACGGTTCCCGTTTGCAATTTTAATATTTTGTTTGGATATAATAAATACTAGAGCTTATGTTTGTTTTTAATTTTTATAAATAAATATTTATTTATATAAGTGCTAATATATATTTTTAAATTTATCCTTTTAAATAATTGTTTAATATCACATTTTCGAACACAATAATTTTATAGTTTATATTGAGTAATTTTGTTTTATCTTGTAAATCATCAATTATACCATCCATATTTTTAGAATATGATATGTATATCTGCACAAATGTATTTTAATTTTTTATGGATCAAAGTTTATGATGATGTATAATAAAATTGTTGTATATACTATTTAAAATATATGGTGCTATACGCTGGACTATTATTTATATGAAAGTATATGTGACATAATATATTTATATATTAATCTATATATTATAGAAATGATTCTTTGTATGTGACTTTTATTTTAGTTATTGCTAATAAATAATAAAAATGAAATTATATAGCTTTTAGAACAATATTGTTAATTAAAGATTTAAATCTAGGTTTATTAATTATTTCTAAACACACATATATATATAATAAAATAGGAAAAATAAACAACTAATACTAAAATCTTTGTTCACTAATTATTTTTGCCATGATTTTTTAGTTAGAATTTGATTTTAGGAATACATTAATTAAACAGAAAAAAACAAAAAATCCTTAAAAGTAAGTTAATTAATAATTTCAATGACATGCCATTGTAAATAAGTTGAAAAATTGAAGGATATTTTATTTTTGTACTTCTCTTTTAATAACACAGAGTGTGCTTAAAATAGGTAAAGTGAAATCATTTTAGCGTAAACTTTCTAATAAATTAAATTTATTAAAATATAACCAACCCGTTTATGAAATTGTATTTTCCAAATCGATTACCATTTTGCTGTTCTTTTGTATTTATAAGTTATTTTATTTATAGACGATTTCTATTTTGAAATTATATAAATGGTTTGATGCATATAAACTTCTAGTGAATTATTGTAAAATTTTACACCATTAGTTTTATATTTATTTGAATGACGTAAAAAAATATGTTGAATGTTTGCTACTGATAATAAACAACTGCTAATAATCCCACTGTTCTTTTTTTTTGGGAAAACTGTTTTTTTAGAGCAAAAAAATAGTAATTATGTCCCTTTAGACTAATCTATATTTTGTGTCATATATTCCTATAATACCCTTTAATATTTATGAAAATAATTTTAATAAATAGTTTTACAAACAAAAAAAATTTGGAAAAATAGTAACATTTGTTAAAATACCTATATGAACTTAATGGTATATTTTCCAGTTATAAAAAAGTTAAAATTATAAATTTCAGATTATGTTCTAAAAAAAGTAGAAATGACATTCTACGAAGTAGAAAACGAAATCTATTTTTTCATTGAATCTACAATGTTTAGAATACGTGATCTACGTAAATAGGAGTATTCTACAAATATGTAGAATACATTCCGCGCTTAACCTACCATTCTAAAATTCTTAGAAATCAAAATCTACACATTAATCTAATTCTAAAACATGTAGAAACCGACTTCTACAGATTTACTATAAATCTAAAACATGTAGAAATCAAATTCTAAACATTACTATAATTCTAAAAAACTGTAGAAATTGATTTCTACATATTAGTTGTATTCTCAGATAAGAAATCAGTTCCTAAAAATATGGAAACAAAATATTTGAGAATATTCACTTTTATATTTTTTTAAAAAATCGATTTTTAAAAAAAAAAAAAAAAACGAAAAAGAACAAAAAAAAAACGACAAAAAAACCTTGGCAACCTTCTTCGCCGTCTTCTATATTCCATTGATTGTTCACAAAATTTTCACAAAATTTTCACATTATTTCTACCATGATTCATGTCTATGCTTCATGTGGTGTTTGGGAATTGGTTGTATCTTCAGGTTGGAGTTTTAATGTTGATAAAAAAAAGGGGGAAGGTTACTTGCTTTGGAATTGAAGTCTTCTCTGGAAGAGTTACAGAAAATTGTTATAGAGGATTTTGGTTTTGAAGAAACAGATGCTGATTTGGAGTTGAGTTACCTTCCTATTGGATTGATCAATTCATCAAAGTGTCCACCAGTGATCATTGGAAACTCAAGGCAAGTTCAAAATTTTCTAGGGTTTTGTAAGAAGCATCAGTCAACTCAATTGTGTGTCAGCTATAAAGCAAAGCAAGGAAATCCAAATAAGATCGACATTGATCTTAATAAGATGCCAACTGATGCAAGTACTAGTGAAGAGAACAAGCGAAATCCTTGTGACATTGGGACCGCTTCAAATATTGTTAAGGGGGCTAAGCATAACGAGAAGAGGAAAGGGAAGATGAAGCAAAGTGAAGTTGATGGAGATGATTATGATGCTGACAAGCATAACGAGAAAAAGAAAGGAAAAATGAAGCAAGACGAGATTGAAGGAGATGATGATGATGCTGAGAAGATCAATTCTGAAAAAGAAAACAGAGAAAAATTGGCAAAGAGTCAGGTGGTCGAATTGGTTAAGACGGGAGATCTTTTCCTCAACAAAACAGTTTTGAAAGCGAGGTTTGAGTTATGTGCAATGAAGCATAACTTTAACTACACAGTTACCAACTCCAATAAATCAGTTTGGTGTATTAGATGCGCTGATAAGGTGTGCTTTTGGGGTGCTCGAGCTGAGTGTTTGAAGGGCTCCACATATTTTATTATTAAGAAGTATGTCGGTGTACATTCCTGCGCACCTTCAAACAAAACCAGTGCCGGAAGGACAGCTTCAGCGAAAACGATAGGCAATCTGATAATGCATAAATATGAAGGTATCAAAGAAGGGCCTAAAGCGAAAGATATTGTTCAGATTATGCGTAATGATTATGGATGTGAGATCTCTGATTCTTTAGCATGGGATTCCCGTGAATATGCAGTCAACGCTGTTAGAGGTATTCCAGAGGAAAGTTATGGGAAAATACCAAAATATTTGCACATGCTGCGAGAGGCCAATCCGGGTACACATTCCTCTTACAAGACTGACGTCGATGGTAGATTTCGATATCTGTTTATAGCGTTTGGTCAATCGATCAGAGGCTTTAACACAGTCATGAGGCGTGTCATTGTTGTCGATGGAACATTCTTGAAGAGTAAATTCAAAGGGGTGCTACTGTTTGCAACTGCTATAGATGGAAATTCAAATTTATATCCTATTGCATTTGGGATAGTAGACTCTGAGAATGAGCAGTCTTGGGAATGGTTCATGAGAGAATTAAAAGTTGTTGTTGCTGATGATAATGGTTTGGCTTTTATTTCGGATAGACAAGTGTCAATAGCGAAGGCACTGGAGAAAGTGTATCCGCTAGCGAGACATGGTATTTGTATTCATCATTTGTTGAATAATGTGATATCATATTTCAAGGGGAAGGGATTAGCTGGGTTGATTCCTAAGGTTTCAAAGGCTTATAGAGTGGTTGATTTCAAGAAGACGTTTGCTCATGTTTGCAATATCAGTCCAGCAATTGGAACGTATCTTATGGAAGCAGATGTCAAAAAGTGGGCTAGATGTCAATTTCATGGATACAGGTATGACATTAGGACAAACAATCCTGCAGAGTCGATAAATTCTGCGTTGCGTTCGCCGAGAGAGTTTCCCGTAATTCCTTTGTTGGACAGTATTAGAGAAATGCTGACACGTTGGTTTTTTAAGCGTAAAAAGTTGATTTCAAAGCACACCCACCGTTTGACCATAGATGTGGAGGAAAAGATTGATAGGAGAATTGGAAAGGGGAAAACTTTCGGAGTTTACCCTGTAACCGATAGCCAGCTGCTTGTTAAAGGCGATACAATTGACTGCTTTGTTGATTTGGACAAACGGACTTGTTCTTGTGGGAAGTACGACCTTTCAAAAATCCCTTGTAGACACGCAATAAAAGCTGGTTTCTTTGTTGGTAGAGAACCATATACATTGACTGATTTTTTGTATACCACGGGAGCTTGGAGAGAAGCTTATCAAGAAAGCATAAATCCCATTTCAGTTCCTGAAGATGGTTGGTCTGTCCCACAAGTTGTGGAAAATTCTGAAGTGCTACCGCCTGAGACAAGAAGATCTCTTAGAAGAAATAGAAAACGCAGATATGAAACTGTTGAAGACAAAATCCGATCATCACAAGGATCACAGGGGGGTCAGTCTCGTAAGTGCAGTAGATGTGGTCTTGGTGGTCATAATAGAGCAACTTGCAAGATGCCAATATAGTGGATTTGTTTGCTGTGTTCTTCACAATTTAGTGAAAGTTTTCCAAACTTCTTTTGCTTGATGTCTAGTAACTTTGTTTCTGTTTCTGACAACTTTGTTTCAGTTTTTCAGATTATATTTGCTTGAATATTAGTAACTTTGTTTCAGTTTGGGAGAACTTTGTTTAATTTTCATGCCGTATTAACTTGGTTAGAAGATCTGATTCAATCAATCCCTTAAACAAACTGTGATGTCCACTAAGTGTGGATCGATCGATCTGTATATTGAACGGTCGATCCATCGGTCGATCCTGATCAATATGCAAAACAACCAAAAACACGGACAATCTTTTGATCGACCTGGTATAGTTCTATCGATCGGCAAAGCTCGATCTCGTCCCGACCGATCGATCGAAAATACGGATCGATCGATCGGCAATTTGGATCGATCGGTTGCCCGTTTGGAACGATCGATCCCATACTCTGATACATCTTATTTGAACCGAATTTAACTCAGCAAAATAGAGAGAATATGATAAAAACCTCCATTTATCTTCTCCTACATGACTATACTTAATAGAATGATAACTTACTATAGGTTATATAATTAATAAAAGTTATAATCCAAACTGGACTAATAAAACATGCAAACAATCCAGATCCGAATTCGAAATGCGCAGAAAATTTAAAAAACCGGTGGAATACAATGGAAAGATATAACTGATACTGATCATTGGTGGTCGTCAGGACTGCAGCTCCTACTCTGTCCTGGTGCTCGTCTGCTCCTATGGAGGCGTGAACCTCGCTCTTCATCGGTTGCTTCATCAGATGGTTCATTTCCTGCGTCGTCTCTAGTCATATTAGCTGCCTCTGAAGTCTTTGGAGCGCGGCAGCAAGAAGGAGTAGGTGGACATCTAATCTTTGCGAGTGCACCCCACACAGTCTGCATCATCGTCGAGAGCTTGACTAATGTATCGGCAGTCCATGCGAACTGCTGCTGCTGTGTACCATCTAATGGTGGTGCTCCAGAATCAAACTGACCAGTATATGGTGGTAACAAATACTCCATAGAAGGGTTTGGAGTATGATCGACTGAGATATTCGGGATGGTGTCATCCTCACATTGTGTCTGCGCAGGACCAGAAGAAGAAGAACCACGACGACGTTTTGAAGCTGGTGGAGGAGGCGTGTAAAGAACTTCAGAAGGAGGCATGAACTCTATGTTCTCCACAGACGTCAGAGATGTGATAGCGGGTTGTGGAAGCTTGCAGTGAAGGATTGTCCCATCAGACATGGTAAAACGGTAAATTTTACCAGAATGAAGGATCTTGTGTTTAGGAAGAACTGGGCATCAAATCTGTCAACCGTATCCACACAAAGAGTATCCGAAAGATCAATATCATGATGCATGAAGATCCGAGTAAGTAGACTGCCAATAGACTCATCCAAAGGCTTCCTGTCAAGAGGACGAAGACCCCTAAACTTCCTTTCAAACAACATCTGAGCAAACAATGCTCCCATGTTTACCGAAAGCTCTGCTGGAGGTTCATCTGCAACACCATACGTCGGCCTGAGAGCAAATGGCAGCCCGTAGTGAATAAGCTGCGCTTCATCTTCAGTAACTGATCCTGCTTCTGATTTTCCTAGTGGAAGATGACCCAGATATTTTGCTACCACTCGCAAGACCGGGTTTCTGAGCATTGCAAGTTTAGCTTCCCGAGATACATAAGAACTGTCTGCAATCTGGCTCCACAACAAGTAAGCACAAGGGAACTTGGGCAAAGAGCATGCCTCATGTCGGGTCTCAAATCCGAATAGTATACACAGCTCGTGTATAGACATCTCATAAAGCAGTCCTCTACATAGGAATGTAAGTTTACCTTCGCTAGCAACTTTGTTTACCTCGGACTTGTAGTGCAACTCAACTGAAGAGAGAAACTGTATAACCAAGTCTGGATATAAGGGTTGTGGATTGTAGCCAAGAGTCCCAAGTCCCATGTTTTTCCACATCTTTTTGACATCCCGCACAATTCCCAACTCCTTTGTAGTGTAATCGCAGATGAACTTTGTTGGTTTAAATCTCATCCGCTGCAAACCATTGTAGAGAATGCAGTGGTAATCACTCCAACCAGCATAGTAATCGCGGTGTGCGTAGGATGCAAGTTCTCTCAGCTCCTTCTTACTTGAGATTTGTCGGTTATGAATTGTAGGGAGTTTAGAGAATGGAGTCAATGGGTCACGAGGCCAAGGGGCTGCTTCCCGAGGCTCATCACTTTCGGGCTGCGCTGAGGTCGAAGCAGCTGTTTCCTTGGTCTTTTTCGGTATTCCTTTTTTCACCATTTTCTGCACACAAACCTTAACAAATGAGTTCTCAAAGGTAAAACTGAGTAAATTGACATGGACAATGATTCAACACCTATGCAACTCAACAACTAACATTACAGCATCAGTAATCTCACTCTATTAATTCCAAATTTTCGGATTTTTTTTTAAATAAGTAACCCTAATTTCTTAAATCAAACTTAAAACTACGAATTAAGGCAAGAGCTATATGGAAAATCGTCACTAATCATCACCCTAACACACGATTTAAGCCAAAACGACTTAATAACACTAAAATTTCACTTTTTGCTATTTAAATTTCGAACTATAAAAGTGGAGATAGAGTTTCATACCTTCACAGATCGACCGAAAGAGTGGTAGATTCGGAATTAGCTCACGAAATCGTGTGGGTTAGGCTCAAGAATCGTCCAAATCGGAGTTAAATCGAGAGAGATAGGATTTATGAAGGGGGTTTTGATTCCATTCTCTCAAGAAAAATTGGGGAAGAAGATAAAAGTGAGGTTTTGATCTCACTATCACGATTTTATGAGTAAAATCGTGTTATTCCGGTTCAATTTAAGTGGGTATTAAACCGGATTTAACCGATGAAAACCATAAAATAGACTTATCAGGGTGCGGGATCGATCGATCCGAAAGACAGATCGATCGATCTGAAAGCGATCGAGCTTTGCCGAACGAGCGTACTGGAACAGGTCGATCAAAAGATGCTGCGCGTTTTTTGTTTGTTCTGCATAATGCTCAGGATCGACTGTCGGGATCGATCTAGTCCTATGCAGAACGATCGATCTATATAGATCGAGCTTTCTGGATCGACCAGCATCTGTAGATCGATCGATCTACTTAGGTTTACCGGATTCGCAATTGTTTTTTGACTTTAGTGAACTTTATGGTTGCTCAATTGATAATGTTGTCTTTCATTTTGTAAACTCAATTACTGTATATAGAAAAAAAACCATTATAACACAAACTCCTAAAATCATTACCAAATAAGTTTAAAAAAGCATAACCAACAATAAATCATAAATCATCAATCTCAACATACTCGGCAGGCTTATTACACTTAATAGGTTCATACTTTGACATTCTCTCAATCAGTTCTAGATCATTAGCTGCTTCCCATAGATCCCACATAATCTTTATCCGAGCTCCCCAGATGTTCTCATCACTCGCCATAGATATGTCCAACCCAAGCACGTGGCATTCGATGTGTTTTATAGTGTACACACCACAATGACATTGAAGTCGGTTAAGACCACTCATAGGTACATAGGAAACATTGTACGGAGTGATGTGGAGATGCTTCTGTATTGTCAATGACTGCACGGCCTTGACAATCCGAGGAATAAGCTGCGCGAAAGCTTCCACTTCCTTGATTTTTTTTTACCCCCGCAGTCAAACACCTGGATATTCCTAGTCACAAAACTGATGCATAAAGCAATCCAATGGTTGCAATTGACCCAGACAGGAATGTACATCCGATCCACATCGACATTCCACAACATCCGTGTTCTTCCATGGGAAGGCAGTTCACCTTTACCGTATTGCAGTAGTAATGGATCCATAGTGTATTTCTTAATACCCTTACAGAAATTCTGGTAATCCTTAGCAATGAGGTCGCTGAAGACGCATGTCATGAAAGCAACACGGTCTACGTTCCATCGTTTCAATGTTGTTCTTTCCCGAAAAATATACATTATAGCATCAATTTCCTACAAAAACAAAGACAAATCTGTAATGTATACATTAATATAATAGGTAACATTTTATAGAAATAACCGGTCGAATGCTTACGTAGTTTTTAAGCCAACTGCTGGCAGACATAATACGTCCGGCTAGATCACCGTCTAACATAGAAGGACCAATCTGTATAGCTCTGTAAACAAAATACAATGGTAGAGATGTCAATTATTAAGAAAATCAACCGAATGATATATACAAAGGAATAACATACGTTCGGGTATCTTGCCAGTCCTGCATCTTCTTAAAATCTGTAGGATGCACAAACACCAAGCAGCGATCAGGGAAATTTTCGCCGTCTAGCTCTATATCTCGGTCATCTAATCGGACCGCTGGCTTCTTCAATGATTTTTGAAGTTCCAATGAATCTGTTGGCTTCTTCAATGATTTTGGAAGTTCCAACCAATCCAATGAATCTTCGACTTTAGCTTGAGAAGGATTCAAACCTTTCACAAATGTGTCTAATGGAAGGTTCTTCATGCAACTTTCCAAAAACTCTTGTGTACCCATACGAAGATCACTAGCTGATGATTGAGTAACTTTTGCACGAGGTAAATTGACACACGAATCAGCAGTCTTTAACTCTTGGTTTTTTACAGCCTGTTGACAAACACGTACAATTACAAATTACACATACAAATTCCATGTTCAAAATAGAGAATAGACATAAACGCCAAGTTCGAAATCCATAATAAACATACAAACTTCCAAATACATATTACATTAAATATAGTCATTACATAAACGACAAGTTTCAAATACATATTACCGCCTCATTCCAAGTTCTAACAACCTAGCTTCAAAGACCTACATTCCATCGCCTAGTTCCAAGCTTTCAACAACTTTTAACTCTTTCTCTTAGTAGTTACCTTTTTCTTTGATGGAGCAGTGCCTTTTTTGCTGGTGCTAGGACCACTGTTGATTTTGGTCAAGCTAGGACCGCTTGCTTGATCACTCTTTCCCACCAATTCAGTCACCACTAAACTTGTCCTGAGCTGTGTAACCTCAGCCTCAATTTTCCCCAATCTGTCGGTTACAACGGTCTCAAATTGCTCAGTTCTCTCTGAAGCTGTCCTGAGTTGTGTAACCTCAGTCTCAATCTTACCCAACCTGTCCGAGAACTGCTGACAGAATTTCTCCCCAAAAGCAGTAAAAGAAGCTTGTACCAGATCCTCCAAAAAAATTTTCATATCTGTGTCAATATTTTCTTTTGATGAAGCAGCTAGGTGGCACAAAACATTCTTCTTCCTTGACTCTGCTCCTCGGTCTGCATGCTTTCTCTTGTTTCTTCCCGAAACATCAGCTGTGCCATCAATATTCTCTGCAACATGACTATTTTCACCTCTCTCAGTATCAGCTGTTTGATCCTCTCCTTTCTCTTCGCCAGATTCCTCAAATTCAGAGTTCGTAGCTTCTTTTACTCCCCAAACATGATTGTTCCAATCATGTTTACTATTGATCATATCTAAAATGCGATCTACTGTTTCATCTTTCTTCTCATCCTTCTGTACAAAATCAGTTGCCAAAAGGACCACTCCATCTATGTGGGATTCCATGAATGAATGCAAAATCCCCTACAAACAATCAAATCATTAGTAAAGTGAACAAGACAATAAATATTTTAATTTGAAAAAAAATATGCATATGTTTTCTGGGAATAAGTTCTCAACGCCAATGATATCTCCATAAGAACATTTTGCACATCCTCTCCAATTACCACACAGTGGACCTGTAAAATTTTTACTGACTTTTGTGCCACAAATCTCTCCTAAAGCAGGAACAGCTTCCATTATCCAAATTTGGAAACCAAACAAGAATCCTTCCATCAGATACCCCTCTTTCTGCTCTAATTTATGCCTTGTTTTATCAATTTGCTTCAGAAGGAAATCAAACGAATACAGACCCCATGGGTAATTCCGAAGCTTCTCCAAATCCATCGCCAACTTCATGTACAGATGCGGGATATTCACCTTCTCATCCTTCCCCATCACCACACCCATAATAACGCAAAGATATATCAGTCTCACCCTATCAACCCAAGTCCAGGTATTGCTCTCTTCCAAATGCTTCTTTTTTATGATCTGCAAATTTATTTTTCCATTTGTCTTTATCTGCTTGCTCCAAAAACCATCATCGTCTTCCCATGTCACTAACCCACTGTTATTCTCTCGCTTCACTTTCAGACCAGTGACAGCATGATACTCTTGCAATCCAAAACGCAGAGGTCTCCTAGCGAAAGTGAACCACTTCTCATGTCTCTTGCTTGTCATCAACTCCTTACACAAGAAAGAGTGTACCAACCTCGCCGAAAACTTCAGATCATTCTTCTGGATAACCATAATCTGTGAAAAAATGGGATCTTTCATAACTTCATCGAATTCTGGTTCCATTTTTTCTTTTAGCAACTCGAGAAGTTTTAGTCGGCAGCTGTTATTAATCTTCTTAACCTGAGGTTCCAATCCCTCACCGTATAAACGATTAGGCAACTCCAACTCCATACCTGAAAATTGAAAACAATACAACATATATCTATTAATAACAAAAACCTAAAATTCCTAAATCTATCCCAAAAATATGATTTAAGCCATGATTGTGTACAAAATCTTCTCTAATCATCACCTTAACACATGATTGAAGCCTAAATATCTTAACTAACTCAAAAAATTTACCTTTTACCTTTCTATTTTCAAACTCTAAAAAGAAGTGGAGATAGAGTTTCATACCTTTGCAGAACGAACTAAAGAGTGATAGATTCGTAAAAAGCTCACGAAATCGTATGAGTTAGGCCAAATAATCGTCCAAATCAGAGAATTGAGTGAGTTAGGGTTAATGATCTTTGGGTGAGAATTTGATTTTCTCCCCCTTTGTTCGTGAATGGGAAATTAAGGGTTTCGTCCCAGAGAAATCGAGCTTAAAGAGTTGAAATCATGCTTGGTCGGTTCAAATCAAGTGGGAATCAACCCGGATATAATCATACAAAACCAAAAAAATCGATTTGGGATTCTTTCCTGGGCACGGGATCGATCGATCTATCCTTACAGATCGGTCGATCTGTAAGGAATCGACCTTCGCCGATCGAGTGAAATGGACCAGGTCGATCAGTATATATTTCGCGTTTTTTTGTTCTGAATAATGATCGGGATCGATCGATCCACTGTAACTTGTAAAGCTGGATCGATCGATCCCGCTTGTCGAACTCATTATTTATCTTTTTAAAAAAATTACAATTTTAAGGGCATTACTGCCATTTTCGAAAAAAATTAGTCTAATAGGACATAAAGTAGTACAGATTAGTCTAAAGGGACATAGTTACCTTTTTTTTGCTCTAAAAAAACAGATTTCCCTTTTTTTTTTTGTCGACTAATCCCCACTGTTCTAAATGTGACATCCCTATCTTCTTCCTTTTTTTGATGAAATGACATCCCTATCATTTTATCAATTTATTCTTATATTTATCGTTGTTAAAATATTTTAAGATGAGTGAGGCATATCAAAAAAACGCAGATCAAACAAAAATGCAGATCAAGCATAACAAATGCAAATCATGCAGATCAATCAGAATTGATGATGATCAAACTAATTTAATAAATTATCGTAATTAAATACATGTTAATTTTTTTTAATAAAAATTAAATATCTCAACAAAATAAAAGATAAATATAATATTAACAAAATAACAATAAATATCATCATTCTAATAAATATAGTGAAATTGTAAATTATATGAAAATTTATCACAATTACAAAAATTCTAAAGAGTATTCTTCTTTTGCTCTTATTTTTTGTTTGATTTTCGGTTCTTTTTTACCATTTGGTTCAACTATATCATTAATTAAGCATGGGCATTAAAACCGAGAATAGAAAACTGAACCGGAACCAAACAAAAAAAACCAAACCCAAAACCAAAGTTCAAAAATAACCAAATGGTTCCTATATTTGTTTAGCCAAAAAAACGAAACCAAACCGAAAACCGAACGGTACCCGAATATTCAAAATAAAATTTATATATCTAAAAATATTAATTATATTTAGTATTAGAAATATCAAATATTCTAAACATCCTACTTATACACCGAACTATAAAAAAATCGAAATACAAGAATATTTTTTTTAATCTAAAGTATTTTAAATTATCTAAATTATCCAAAAAAACCGAATTACTCGAATATTTTGATTTTTTATCCAAAATATTAAAATTTGTCCGAATTATCCGATTTACTAAGTATTATTAAATAATAGGGTCGGTCCGCCCGTAGTTAATTTGATATTCACTAGATGCTCGAGTTGAAATTTGTTTTAAGATTCAAGAATTTGGTTATCTGTTATGTGTTACTTATTAGTATACGGTGGTATAGTTATTTTTCGATTATTCTTGCTTTGGTATTGTATCAAATTAACTAATTGTACAACTCATAATTATAGATGTACAAATGTGGATTTGTGATAAAGTTTGATGACAATACTGTTTTTTTTTTAATTCTTATTCATAGTGGAGTGTGCATGTGTCAGAAAGAGGCATATATCAACTTTTATTTTTTTGCGTATGGATTTTAAATAAATATTATTTTGTATAATGCATACTTGCTCTACAACATTTGCTTGTAGACTAAAAAAACTGTTTTCTATATTTTTAAAAGAGAAAATATTTAGTCTATAATATAACATGAATATATGTATTGACTATATATAAAAGTTGGGTGTTATTTTAAAATGACATATGTATAGAGGTTTTTCAACCATTACTTCACTGGCACAAAATATTTATAACTGCAAATACCTTCTTTTAAAAGCAAAATTAATAAAAGCGTGTACGACAAATGTATTTTGATATATATTATATGCATCAAGTTATAAAGGTTGGAAACATTGCAAAACTATTTGGAGCAAAGTTTTTAACTTCACGATCTTCATCTTGACGTCAGTTCAGTGCCGGCCTTGGCTACAAGCAGAAGAAGCATGGACTTCCAGCCAACACGATAATAAGTATTTTCGTGGTCACATATTTATAAAAAATGACTTTAGCCTAGTGGTTCTAAGAGAAATTACCTGTGCTAGAGGTGTTGAGTTCAATTACCACTGATGGCTTTTTGTTTTATTTTGGCCTCAAATATAAAATGGGACACATGTCACTCCTATAACGCATTACTTGATGACGTAGCATCATAGGAGGGAGGCGAACATATTTTTATATATATAGATAAACTCTATATTAATTATTTTTACAATTCATTGATAACCTAACTAAAGACGTGCTGAAAAAAACTAACTAGAAGCGTACTTTAATTTTTTGAATTGTTTTAGTTAATGTAGATATATGAATCAATTAAAAAACTTAATTAATTAAACATAATATAAAAATACTGCTTTTATTAAAATATAAAATTAATTAAATAAAATATGAAAATACATGCATATGTTATAATATATTTTTAGAGAACAACTGAATCAATACTATTAAAACTGAAGGGCCTTTTTTGAGGTCACCTTAGAGTTTTGAAATAATTACAGATCTCTGCCACTGAAATATTTTTAGTCTATGTTTTTATATTTTTTTCTATTTTACATGAAATATTTTTTATTCCAATAATCTATTTAAACAACTATAGTTTCCTTTCCATTTCACGGACATAAATTAAATTTCTTTTCTTTATACAAACTTCTTATCTGTTTCACGTTAAAAGTCTTCGTGCTTTCTAAACATATAAATATTGAGACTCTGATCATCGGGCTCTATCAACAATCACATTACAACAATTCGAAGTTTTGATATTCTGATACAATTATATAAGGATGATGCTTAATACTAAACATTATGCCCTATTCAGAAATATGAAAATCTAACATATATGAACATATTCGTGTTTGTATATTTTGCACGTTTGCCTTTTGAGATGTATAGTATGAAATAGACACAAACCCGTAATCATTTTTATTTTGTTTAATTATCAGTAATAATAAAAATAAACAGCAAGTACTCATTTGGATAACAATTAAAGCTTATATATAATAAAAGTTTTACTATCCAGTTACTTTAGATTGTGAATATATCGAGATGTGCAATATACGCGGGATATCATCTTAGTTGCACATATATTTTCAATTCAATAACCCAAAATTAGAAAAATAAGGAAGTTTTTTGAAATCGTCTACAAATCGATCAAAAGAATCTAAACAAAAAAAAACTAAATCATAAATACCCGGCCAATCATGATAGTTTCAAATCTTTTACAAATCACTAACGAAAAAAAAAGCAAAACAAGAAAATTATAATTCTGTTAACATAAATACTGAATATAATAAATCACAATATCTTTTTTTTTGTAAACTAATAAATCACAATATCTAATTTTCCTTACACGTATATGCAAGATAATCTTCAAAGTATCTATATTTAAATAAAACAGGACATTTCAAAAATATTCTGATATAATTCAAAGTTTCAAATCTCGCTCGGCAAACACATAAATTTCTATCTGGCTGAACAACTATATATTCAGTTTTAAAAGTTACGAACTATATTAATAATTTTATGCGGAAAGTTAGTAATCAAAATATACTGTGAATCATTAACGAAGTATATTCCAAGTAATATTCTAGATTGCCAAATCTTTCCACCATGTTCCATTCGTGTAATCCCTACGAAAACCCACATCCCCACTCACTATATCTACAACCATCTAAACCCTTATGTAGTACCATGAAAATCTGAACGATAATATTTAAGATGATTGAGAAAAAAGTAACCAAGATAGGAAGGCTCTAGAGATTCTCTTTACCTCTTCATGTTCAACCGTCTATGTGAGAGGAAGAATGACGTGGTTACTTGGGAAACAACCAATTCTAACGCATGGAACAGCCAATGGAGTTACTTGGAGGGATGCAGCAGTATAAGGAACGACGCCATAGTTTGTCCATTCAGCTCGGTGAATTTTCAAGAAACGAATCATGTACAAGGGGTGGAACATTCTTCAAGGGAACACAAGTAAGAGAATGAGTTCATACAGTAATTAGACCGATTCTTTTATCTGTTCATATGTTTAATCATTATATAAGCGCCTACAGCTTACATGAGTGTAACTCTACAACAAATTAAAGATAACAACACAAAGATCTGAACTGATCAGAAACTAAAACGAATCAAGAAGACAACCATAAACATCATATGTAAGAAATCATAAATGTTTATAAGCTTTAAACTTTTTTATTATCCCGAAACAGAGAACTCAGAGAGATATGAACTGAGCAAACATAAAAACGAATAAAGAAGACAACCGATTATCAAAAACTGGGCTCTGAGCTACCTCTTTTTATATTTATGATAATCAACCGAAGTCTATCAACAAATAAACAAAGAAAAAGACATAAGAAATCAAAAAAATTACAACTCCAAATACATTAAACTTACGATAATCAGAAACTCAGTTTTGAAACTCGAGAAAACAGAAGATCCAAGCCACAAATCAAAGGTTTAAATGGGTAAATATAAAAGAGTAAGGAGCCATTGGAGACGTCAGTTTTTAGATCTCTCATGAAGCTTGTCAAAGCACATTCAGATGATACTATTAGCCTAATAGATTGAAGATTTACCTGAAGAAATCGGATTTGATGGTGTGGAATTGCATGGGTGAATGGACAAGATCATCGGTTGATAGGGAGAGAAATGAAGTTTTTTTTTACCGTCCGATTTGACTCACATGAGATAAAAAAATAAGTTTGTGAAATCTATCTGTGAAATGTTTCTAACCCAATAACTGAATTATTTGGGCCACTGTTTGATCTTCTTATTACCCAACCGAATAAAAAAAATTAGCTACTAATTAATTTTTTAATAGTATTGATGTAACCCATTTTGGAAGCTCACTTATTTAGTCTTACTTAGTCTAAACCAACTTAGGTTAATCTAAGAATAATGTCTCTAAACATCCAAGATAACTTAAATTATATATTGTATCATACTGCAATAAAAATAGGAATAAGTAGGTACTAAATTTGGGAACTTATAATATTTATAATAACATAGGATAACTAAAGTATATTAATAATATGTTATGCAAAAGTATCAACATAAAATTGTGAAAGATATAATCAATTCAAAATGAGACATTTAAACTAAAAATATACTTTATTACATAATTAAGAATCAATATTATTAAAAAATCTAGAAATTAATAATGTTGGGACTTATTAATTTATAGATTCATTAGTTTACAAAATTTTCATTTTAAAAATTTACTATACATTAATTAAATTTTAGAAAATTGAATTTCCATTATTTTTTTACTATTTGGTGTATATCAAATATTTTTATATAAATTAAATGTTTTAGATATAATTTTACTAAAGATTATCAAAAGTATTGAAATGTTAAGAAAAACAAAGATGAATTCTATTGTGAATAAAAAATAAAAAATTTGATTTCTGTTTATATTTATATAATATCTATATATATATATATATATATATATATATTATTAATCTATGATTTTAGTGGGACCATTAATTTACATAAGATTTTTAAATAAATTATTATCTTATTATTTTATCGATTTTATCATATTTTGAACTACCTCAATTCGAGACTAAAAAAATTATTAATTTACTGCGTTTGTTAATTTATGAAATGTTAATTTATGGGGTTTCTACTGTATTGCACAACCAAAATCATTAATACTAAAAAAAAATATTTCTTTATGTAAAACACTGATTTAATATGATAAATAAAAAATAAAGCTTTTAAATTTTACATATCAACACAAAACATATCATATATGTTTTTCATACACAAGAAAAGTAATTGTAAGATTCTTAAATCATGGTATATCATAAAATTTATAGATTAGTATAAAATCAAATGTTTATAAAAGCGACAAATCCCGCGCTTTTAAAGCGCGGGTCAAAATCTAGTTCTTACTTAGTATTACTGGATATAACTCATTTTAATCAAAAGAAGTAAATTATTATATCATTTATATATAATAGACTAAAAAAGAAATGGAAAAAGAAAAAGCTACAAACCCCATTGGTCACCTGGGTATCGCCCACTCCCTTCTGCTCCTCTTAGGATATGAATGTGATGCAGTAAAAATGCAGAAAAAACATAGGAGAAATAGACTACAATTTAATCTGCATTTTTTGTCCATTCATCTTTAATATGTAGAATAAATAGACTGCATTTTTATATGCATGCAGAACACTGTTTATATGTAAAAGATATTGTCCCGCAAACACAGCATAAAAGAGGTTGATCAAAAATAGAGGCCCAATGGGTGATATTTTCGTTTTTTTTTTCTCTTTTTTTTCCTATAAATACTACACACAACTTCATTTCTTTATTTATAAACTAAAAAGTTCTATAATATTAAAAAAAGAACCTTTATATGTTTACTTGACATATTCATAATTTAACATAATTTTTTGTAAGAAGTATTTTACACTTTATTTTAGTATACTATAAAATATATAAATATACTAATTAATATAACTAGAACATAACAAAAAATATGAAAATGAAACTACACCAAAATTTACAAAAACTGAACGGGTACTCTACCTAAAATTTGAAAAATAAAAATTGTTCAACCCGGCTGAATTACTTGAATATTTGTAGGGCATATACGGTTTTAAATCGAACTTTCATGGATTTTTTGTTTTCATTTTCTTTTTGCTTTAAACTCGAAGTAAATTGGAACTATTTTTAATTCGGCTATGTTTTGGGTTTAATAAAAAAAAACTGACATGAGTCCGACATTAATTATTCGAACCTACAAATATTACACATAACTTCACTTTTTCAGTCATAAACCACAAAATACTTTTAAATATTAAGTTTTTGGTTTTTTTTGTTAGTTTTAATATATATGAAGTTTAAGATATTTTTTTAATAAAAATATGTAAAATGATATATTCTTTATATATATATATGTACTAAATTCTATAATATTTTCTTTAACGCATATATCTATATACTTGCCAAAAACCAGATTTGAGTTAAACTAGTAAATCCAATCAAAACCGGTCAAACTCATTAAAAGAAGTGATATGGTTCGATGTTAAAGGCCGTTTTCCGAAATTTAAGTTACAAAAAATTACAAATTCTAAAAAAATTCAAAAAACTTCAAGTTTTTTAATATCTATCTAAAATAAATTAGATTTTGTTATATTTTTATATTATTTTAAAAAAATATTTTATTTTCATATCTTTTTAGATTCTAACAATGGTATAAAGATTATAAAAATAATTTTACAGTTATGCATATATATATAGTTACTTAATTTAAAATTAACTTAAAATATAAAATTTAGTTGAACTGGTATGACAATTGACCCACTTGCAATTCTGAGTCAATGTCTAGTCTGAATTTCAAAACATTGCATTCAATAAAATATGATAATTCGGTAAATTAGTTTAACGAGTTTGATCTGCATTTGTTATGTGTGATCTGCGTGATCTGCATGATTTGTTCTGTTTGATTTACATTATCGGTTGATTTGCATATTTTGATCTGTATTACCCATTCAAAGCCTTAACCTGCTGGACGAAAAAGTAACTCATTAATTAACTGCATACAGTACTTTTTATTTTATTAACTAGGGCAGGCCCGCGCTACGCGTATAATTCAATGTATCGGTTATTATGAAATATATAATTTTGTGTAAATTTTCTTCTATGTTCAGTTGGTTGTAAGTGTGATTATGTTAAGAAAATGAGATTGAGTTTTCGATTACCAGAATTCTTTTTTTTATAATAAAGTTTTAACTTTGAGGTAATCTTAGTCACTAAGAATATATTTTGTAGTTGTTTAGGACAATGTCATTACTACTATTAGTACTTGTTGTTGTTTTTTTACTTATGTTATATTTGAGGATTTATTTTTGCTTTATGTTATGTCAGTAATTTGCTAGAGATAAACTAAAGCAAATGTAAAACACACCAATTAATCGGAGGAATAGTATGCTTTGATGATTATATATTTATACTTACATAAAATTTTAAATTGGCTATAGAATATAATGCACAAACAGAACGAATACGACCATATATTATTTTGTACAAAAATATTATAGATCAGCAAAATACATATTAAACTAACTATTATTTTAAAATTATTTTATTATGCTATAGTACAGGTTAGTTAATAGAATAACTATATATACTTTTTGATTTTTATATTAAAATTTGAATATATTAACATCTCAAATTGATAGTAAAAGAAGACCTTTCTTATAAATTATTTCATCTAATCTTTAAATATTAAAATTAAGAATATATCTATAAAAAAGTGTTAATAATATTTCTGAAGTTCAAAACAAATTTATAAAAAATTAAGTAAAATAATTAATGTACACAAATTTAAATTTTTTTGTAAAACTAAAATTATCTAGTTTGTGGATATAAATATAATTTCTGTCTAAATATTTTTTTGAGGATAACTAAACCCAGTTAATATGAATTGCACTCGCATTCGAAATGTGCAATTTTCATATATATTTTTTTTAGTTTCAAAATCATAATAATCCCCGTATAATACACTACATCTATTTATTACTAAAATTTTTCTTTCTCTCAAACTAAAAACTAAAACATATTATAAGCACATTTTTTTTTCCTTTTTAGTCTAATCCACTATTACAATATATAACAGAAATCAAGTACTATTTTGTATCTGTAAACATACGTGTTTAATATATATCCCTATACATCCTATACAATCAATACTAACAAACATATAATCTTTGAATAATATTACTTTTTCAGTGATCCAAAAAAAAAACAACTTTTGGATGTTTTAAAGATATATAAGCAGAACAAACCTGATGTTAGGCGGTGTCGGTAATGTTAGATGCGCTCGTGACTGAGCAAGGATGACGACGTCCTAGGTTACTCCACTATCTTCCTGCAAGTCCAGCATTTCCTCTGTTTTATCTCTTGACCATAACTAAAAGTTGTTTAAATAATATCTTAGAGTATTATCATGATATGTAGTGGCTGCGATGGATCTCTCTATATACATATAAGGGCTTATTGATGTGCATTAAGGTGTCAGTTACAAACTACTTGTATGTATAGAAATGCGAAGAGATTGTTTTGAATGCAGGGACACGTGGCACGACGACAGCCTTCGACTTTCTAACATGGCATCCTATGTGAATGGCCTAGGAGTGAAGAAAACTCTTCTTTCTATATATAGATAGATATATATATAGATAGATAGATTCTTTTTTTGTTCTGCTTTTAATTTATGAATGGGGATTAATTGCAATCTTTCCTGCATTTTTATTTGTTCTGCATTTCTCATGATTCTCTTCTGCTCTACGATCAGACCCTTAATATAAGATATTTATTGGTGGATTCACAATATCCTATTTGGGACCTCTAAAATAAGCTTTTGAAAAACACATACACGTGTTTGTTAGTCCTATGATCAAATATTATGGACATTGCGAATGATAAAATAAAAACCAATAATGTGAAAACTTTTTTTTTTGTAACTGATATAATGTGAAAATTTTCCAGAATGAAAAATGAGGAACATGAAGGGTGGTCGCCATTATAAAAGCCTTAACTATCTAAATATTTGATGTATGCTATCTCGAAGTTCCAACTAATAAGAATCCTAATGAACATAAATATAGGATAAAAACCTAGTAGAAATTACTTGTTTTTCCAAAACTCCGTTAAAAATTCTATCTGTAAAGATTTCGATCACCAAATCATATATATTAGATCCAGACATCCAGTTATATGAGTTGAAAAAGCACTATCTCGGTAAAAAGTTCTATCCAAGAGGTGCTTCGTTTTGCCTTCATTACTTGGTTAGCAATTTGGGATAGACTTGCAACTGGAGTTAGAATGACACAGTGGGGAGTAGTACAAGGCTGTGTGTTTTGTGGAGAGCCAAATGAGTCCAGAGAGCATCTCTTTTTTGCATGTCCATACACCTTCACTGTATGGTGGCAGTTGTGGTAGATTTGTTGGGAGTAAATGCTGATCTAGATTGGGAGATGGCACTAAACTGGCTGGTGGAGCACAATTATAATAAACTGACATTCATATTACTGAGGTTGGTGTTTCAAACCTCTATATACTATCTTTGGAATGAGAGAAATGATAGGAGGCATACTGGGAAGTTGAAACTGGTCGCCAGTTGACTACCCTTATTGAGAAAACTGTCAGAAATAGGATTATGTCAACTCGGTACTTTGAGAAACCCATGCTTCTAGGACTGCTTCAAAGATGGTTCAGAGGAAACTAGCTCATTGGTATAGGCTTAGAAACATAGCTTCATTCTTATGATTCTTTGTACATAAACCTTCATTTTTCATTAATATAAATTTAACATTTTACAAAAAAAAAAAAAGTTCTACCCAATACCTCCTCGACAGAGTTTATTGATATTCTTTTCGCGTTGAAGGCTCGTGTTATCAACGTCGTATTGAGCCCACTTGCCTGTAAAACATGTCTTAAGAGAGGTGTCTTTAAGCTTAAAGTAACAAAAATTGTGAGCTAATCAACTTTGGAGTCACGGCTGGACCGGTATGACCGGCCGGTCCGGTCCAGTTTTTAAAACACTGATTATAATTATTAATTTAGAAACTTTTATTAAATGATAACTTGATTATTATGTTGAGGTGTATATACACCACATATTTTCATACATTTCTTATTAAATGTTTTAAATTACTCTAAAAATTACACCTAATGTTATTGTATATTTTTTGTGGACGACTAGTTATGTTTATGCTTTCATTAAACAAAAGATATGAAATTATTTAAGAGAAAATTTGGATATATTCCTATATAAGATTTTATTTTCACAATTTTTTTTAAATTTTAAAAACTACCTTTTTTATATAAGAAAAATGACTAAATTATCCAAGTTAAATATTAATAATTTGCAATATTTTATATATAAACTAACAAATTCAACCAGAAGAGATTTATATTTCCCTTTTTGAATAATAGTCAAAGTTTTTAAAAGTACTTCTTATGGTCTTCTACTTCTTTTAGTTTTTCTTTTTCTTCTTCCTCGCTTTTTTTTTTATTTCTCCATTTTTATGTATCATATTTTTTCTTCCTTCGTATTCTCCAATTTGTGTGTAATTGTATCTTCTATTCTTTATGTTCAAATCTCATCAACATTTTATGATTTCAAAGTTACATTACTCAACTCAGTTCTCTCATGATTTTAAAATTAAATCAATGTTTTCTAATTGTGTGTATTTTATTTTAACATGCCTTGTCGATTGTTTTAATGTTGCTAAAGACATAAATTTTTAACTATATCATATATTAACAATCACGATAGAGGATGAAAGCATAGCTGAAAACAATGAAAGTTTGGAGGTATAGATATTTTCAAACTCAATGAAATTACTCAAAATTTACTCAAAAATTGCTCAAAATAGAATTTAGAATCATAACTTGAATAACAGTGGTTTATGTTTAGATTTTAGTTCCATTAACATACATGATTGAATAACACTCCTAAGAATTTTCAATCACAATCCATTCTTCGTTCAAACAAAATATGGTACACATTTAAGACCCGAGTTAAAGTCTTGCCTCTTGAGTTCTGTACCGGTTTGACTATGTTTTGCAACGGGAGGAAATTAGGGTTTGCTGTGAGGAGGAGCGCCAACGAGGAGAGGAGAGTGATGTTAAAGAAGTTGGAGTTGATGACTCTTGGTGCGGGCGTGTTGCCATCTGGATCCGGGGTCGGGTGAATCAGATCTTGATGAGGTTATGTATATGAGGTCCACTATGAGCATGTTGTTGATAGCTATGACTCTGAGTCGTTAACCACAGGAGTTGAACAAAGAGTTATTGAGAAAACTTGAAGTGCAGGCACAACGGTTAGAGCTCAGAATATGGCAATAGACAATGATTCACCCACAAAGCAGCCGGATTCTCATGTTGTTCAAGAGAGACCACCAATTGCAGAAGGACAAGCAAGCTTCTCTAATGCGCACGACTTGATCAGCTTGCCCTTTCTTGCCCTTTCTTGCCCTTTCTTGCCCTTCTTGCTATCCTGACACAGCCATGAACCGCTATTGTGGTTTCGTCTCCTTTCATCTTGGAAGAATTCGTTTGGCTATTTGATCCCAAAAGAAAATTGAGGGCTTGATTAGGCTTGAGCAAAATCAAGAATACAGCATATAGTGAGTGATAACAGACCCTTGAAAAGAATAATTCCAACACGAATGTTTGAACAGAAGAGAGTGCCATTTTTGTTGTATATTTACTTGATTTTTTTGTAATTTATTTATTATATAGCCAAGGTGTGTTAGAAACATGAAATGTAATAGAATGGTGTATATTTCCCCATATGATGTTAGTAGCGGTTCACATATTAAAATGGAAGTGTCAAAACATACCCACACAAAGTGAAAGCCATAAATAAATATGAAATATTTAGATCTCTTGGATAATGGCTAAACCGGTTATGGACCGTCTATTTCAAAATCTATTTCAGGTAACCTTCAGTAAAATCCATGTTTCTAATACCACCCATACTCAAATTGGTTATAACTTTGATCAACTTACTCATAACCGAAATTAATAAGTCATTCGGTTTGATACAAATCGAACCGGTACTAGAAATTTGGTCTGTTTCGTCTCAGCAAATCTGCTTTTATTTGCAACACCACAATCAAAACTTACAGAATCAAACTCTCCAAACAGCTAATGATGATCAGTCTTAAGATAAATCCAAAAGCTAACAATGATACTAAAGAATGCAATAGCAAGCCTTGAGAGTTTTTCCCCTCAAGAACAAAACACTACTTTTTCGCTTACTCATCAGTCACGCATCCAGCTGAAGCCGATTGCACGTTCTTGATGTACTGTTTTCAGAATAGTATCATCCAGTTAGCAAAACGATAAAAGAGACATACAAATACAAGTGGTGGTTTTCACTAATATACCTTGTATAGAACTCCGCGGTTAACCTTGTATGCAGGAGCAGTCCATTTCTTTTTACGCTCATTCATTTCTTCGGGTGAGACTTGTGTGTCTATTCTCTTCTTTCCTATGTCAATTGTGATTATGTCTCCGTTCTTTACCAGACCTATTGGACCACCCTCCTGGACATCCCAAGAAAGCTTTCAACATTACCATCTTCACATTTATTTAAAGATTGCAAAAACCAGAGAGAGAGCCAGTGAAGAGACCTGAGCTTCAGGGCAAATGTGGCCAACAACAAAACCGTGTGAGCCACCAGAGAACCTACCATCAGTCAGCAATGCACATTCCTGCAAAATAAAAGCATTGATCTCAGTTACTCAGCTCATAACAAAGAAAAACGAGTTTCTATAACTTAGAAAAGAAAAAGGGAAGTAGTACCTTTCCAAGACCGGCACCCATTATCGCACTAGTTGGTGTCAACATCTCAGGCATGCCTGGACCTCCTTTAGGACCCTCTCCTCTGATAACAACCACTGTTCCCTGTAACAAAACGACATATAATATTACATCTCAGGCAGCAGATATTAGAAAGTAAAACTACTCCATTATCAGAAAGGCAATTACTTTAAAGCTCATCGGGTCTGCTGATATAGCAGCCAGCATAGATTCCTCTCCTTCAAATACAAGTGCGGGGCCTTAAAAACAAAACAGTTCCATTGTATAAGCCCTCTAAAGTTGATAAAAGTATTTTAACTAGAAAGAGCAAATGAACATTTACCAGAGAAATATAACCCTTCTTTGCCAGTAATCTTTGCTACAGAACCCTCTGGTGCAAGGTCTCCTCTCAATATTTGGATGTGTCCAGTCTCTTTGATTGGGTTTGACACAGGTCTAATTATAACCTGGTGGACATTGGAAGAAATAAATCAAGCATTCATTATAATCAAGAAGAATCAGTTCATGGATTCTGTCTGATGAAATAACCAGTAACATAAGCTCTACCTGATTTTCTGGTAAGCGAGGGACGTTTTCTAAATTTTGAGCCAAAGTCTGCCCTGTGACTGGTAGCAGAAGACACAAAAAGAACAATTATGTAATCAGTTTTACAAGCAATCCAAAATGTTAATATCAAGTTTTCTACAAAGTTACCTGTGATACAATCCCCATCCATAAAACCAGCTTCTAATAGATAACGAAGAACAGCTGGTGTGCCACCAATCTGTAGATCAAAACAACACCAACAAAATGATCAAATAGCATACAAATTTGACTTATAAGCAAAACGCCATAGACGCACCTTATGTATATCTTCCATAACATACTTCCCACTTGGTTTAAGGTCTGCTAGAAACGGAACCGCGTCGCTGACCTTCTGGAAATCGTCAAGAGTCAGCTCCAAACCCACAGACCTGGCAATAGCAATAAGATGCAATACAGCGTTGGTTGATCCCCCAAGTGCCATGACAGTAACCATCGCATTACGAAGTGATTTTGGAGTGATGATGTCACGGGGCTTCAAGTCCATCTTTAGCAATTCTACAAGGTACTTTCCAGCTAACCGGCACTCGTCCAGTTTCAACGGGTCTTCAGCAGGTATCGAAGAGCTTCATAAAATGACAAAAAAAAAAACAGATTAAGATTTCCATTTAAGCATAAATATAGGAGAAGAATGTATGATCTTAAAGTAACCTGTAAGGAAGAGACATTCCCATAGCTTCAATTGCAGAAGCCATGGTATTAGCAGTGTACATGCCACCACAAGCTCCAGCTCCAGGACAGGCATTATGAAGGACAGTCTTTCTCTGTTCATCACTTATGGACCCACCAACAAATTCTCCATAACTCTGAAAATACAAAATTGATTACAAAAAAAACATAAACACATAATTGTAAGCCCTCAAAACTAGACACAAGAAAGAAGAAAACGAAACCTGGAAAGCAGATACTATGTCATATGTCATCTCTTGAAAGTGTCCAGGCTGCAATAAAAATCAAAAGTGAACAAATGGATCCAACCAACTAATCAATAAGGAGACTTGATAAAGATAGTACCTTGATGGTTCCACCATAAACCATAATCCCAGGTCTGTTAAGCCTTCCCATGGCCATAATTGTTCCAGGCATCTAGACACAATAAGAGCAAACCAATCACATAACAATAACAACACAAGAGGAGTGATGATTAAAAAGAAAAGCTCACATTTTTATCACAACCAGGGATAGAGATGTTGGCATCATACCACTGAGCACTCATCACAGTCTCGATACTATCAGCAATCAAGTCTCTAGACTGCAAACTGAAACACATCCCTCTCGTCCCCATCGAGATAGCATCACTCACCCCGATCGTATTGAACCTAAACCCGACCATCCCAGCTCCCTCCACTCCCTCCTTCACCGCCTCCGACAGCTTCAGCAGGTGCATATTGCACGTGTTCCCCTCGTACCAGACCGACGATATCCCGATCTGGGGCTTCAGCAGATCGCCGTCGGACAAGCCCACGCCGTGGAGGATGGCTTGCGACCCGCCTTGGGACTTGGGCTCCGTGATTCTCGAGCTGTACTTGTTGAGCTTCTTGGAGGAGTCTGTGAGGGGAGGAGGGGAGGGGTCGGCGGTTACGGGTTGGACGGAGCAGGAGATGGTTGATCGGCGGCGGCGGCGAGAGTACGAAGGGACGAGAGGTTTACAGGGGAAGAGAGTGGCGCGTGGTGAGAGGATAGTGGCGTGCATTGCGGCGCGTGCGTGCGTGGTCGGAAGGGTTTAAGAAAGGGAGAGAAGGGTGAAGTTTGAAACTTGGGGATTGGGGCGAGCTGTAGTGGGTGTGATGCTACCAAATGCTCCATTCAGATACGACAAAAAAAGAGTGTGAGAAAGTGGGCTTCCCCGGTTTGGTTTAAGATGATTTGTAGTAAATGAAAACTGTGTTGAAAATAACTGAAATTAAACTGGAACTAAATACAAAACTGTTAGTCACCTTAAACATCTAAAACGACCACGTTTTATAAACATTTCAAAGTCGCAGCTATTATGCTCCACTACCACTATTTCTCCTTATGTTCTTTATGCTGTGGAGGCAAAGACGGTGTGGTTTGCTGTGGGATTTGGCAAAGGGACGAAGCTTTTGCTCGCTTGAAGCTAGCTTGTTTGTACGAGATTCAGTCAATGGGAAAGATGAACTTCAAGATAGGGTGACTAAAGACGTTTTATTAGAATCAAACAAGGGATTACAAGATTGTCGGGAAAATAAGGAGACAAGATAGAGGTTTAAACAACAAGATCAGAGTGATCGATGGGAAACCCTAAATCTAGCCGCTTAGTGTGTGGTTTATCCAAAAATCCCTTTGTCGTTGTATGTTCTTCTCCTTTTATAGTGTCCTTGCCGGTGATGCCCTAATCGCCCTGTCTTTTGGGCCTCGTCGCCAAAGGCCGAGTATGCAGGCCCTGGAACTGTTCCCTCCAAGCCGAGTATCATCGATCGGCTTATCTGATCGGCTAAAAGTACTCTGGAGCCGAGTCAGCACCTTTAGCCGCTGAGCCGACTAAACTAGCTGAGTTTAATGGGCTAGGACCTGTTATTTGGCGGGCCTTGTGGAGGGATGTAATCCATCTCCTACAATAAGTCCCCCCCCCAGTTCACTTGTGAGCGGCGTAGTGGTCTCAGTGAATTTGTGGATCAGGTTCGTTCGGATAACAGGTCCTAACATGTTTAGTCGTTTGTCGTTTGATCGACGTTTCTAGTCGCTTAGAGAAACACTTCTTCCTGACCTGTTTTACTCGTCGAGGTTTTTGTCGTGGGATACGTTTTACTCGGCCAGATGTACGAATTCAAGTTGATCTCACCGGTTTGCGTTAGAAAACCGGTTTGTACCGAAACCGGAGATTAATTTTGGTCGAGCGCCTTGATTAGAGACCGGTTCGAGCGAGAAACTGAACCGTCACGAGTAAGCCTTTGGGTATTTAGGCGGCCTTTGAGGCCCATTTAGGCTCCTGTAGACCTAATGATTACGCTTCGGAGGGAGTGCCCTTGTTTTTGCTATAAATAGGCTCTTCCCCCTTGCTCCCGTCATTCTTCTCTGCAAGCTCAGGTATTCCACTTTCTCTCCCTTCTCTCTAGATTTATTTTCTCTCTCTAGATACGTCTCTACGACGGTGCGGTTTATTTTAATTTCCGGTCTAGTCGTCCCCGAATCGATAGTCATGGCTTCGAAGAGCCGATTGTCTCGCGAAGAAAAAGGGAAAGATATCGCCGATTCTTCAAGTCCGGCCAAGGACGCAGATGGTGGTGTTTTAGACGAGTTCGAGCTGATCCATCGGGACGCTCTCAGAGATACAGAGAATCTGAGTCTCTCTCAACGTCTCTTAGTCGCCGACGCCCACCGACAGTTTCGCGAAGAGGAAGAGCGGCAAGTTGAAGACGAGGAAGACGTCGAAGGCGGGGGACGTCTTGAAGATGATGTTGGTAGCGGTTCTGAAGCGCCTGGAGCAGTCGTGAGACCCCGTAGGCGAGCGCGCCGAGGAGTCAGTTCTGACCGACTGGAATATCCCCTTGCGATTCGGAGTACTCGCTATGACCGGATTGACTGTCGCCCTGTCATTTACCATCCGGGCAGGATCTTCGAGAGGTTACCCCGTCTTCCTTCGGAAGTGCTGCGTGACCCGCGGGTCCAATCATGGGGGAATGTGTTTAGCTCCTGCTCATCCGACAAGACTGTGCAGGACTTATTGAGACAATGTGGCGGCGCCGGCGTTACCTACCTAATCCCTTCTATCGAACAGCGTCCTTGGTCGCCTCCGATGGGATATCAATGCGTGTACGATTCATACTTCAAGGACCAGACCAAGCTCTGGTTCCCGATCCCTCGGTTGATCACGTCGTACGCGTTCCGTAGGGATATCGCGATCTCTCAGTTGTTGAATGGGTCGCTACGCATAGCCGTGATGTTGATGGTCTTGGCAGCGGAGATGGATATCTTGATGAGCGTGAGAGTATTCGAAGAACTAACCTCCACAAAGGCGGAGCCAAATGGGATTTTCTCGGTGAAGATGCATTCGAGTTACAACGTCCTAACTGGTCATCCGAACAAGACGCCGGACTGGCAGCGCGCATACTTCTACGTTAAGTCTGATGAACATGCTTTTGAGGAACCGCCTGGGGACGACTACCGCGTTTTATGGAATAAAGAACTTGGTAGAGATCTCGTAGTTTTCCTGTTCTTTACTCAACAAAACTAACTGTCTCTGTCGCTTCCTTTTTATGCAGTTTGTCATCCGAATACGATTGCCTACCCGGAGAAGTTTTTCGAGAGTGCCCAAGCAATCGCAGCTCACAGTCATCTTCGTTGGCCGGACCTTAGTCGCGAGTGGATCCGTCGTCAACAAGCTAGAATTGCTAGAGGTAGGTTTTGTTGTTTCCTTTCCTGAAACTCTTCTGACTCGTTGAGGTTGAACTCTAACTTTAGGTTTTTATCTTTTGCAGTTGATTGGGAGTCGAGACTTCCCTGTGTAGTCGGTCCCCGCAGGTCTCGTCTTTCTCTGTTTACTCGCAAGCAACAGAAGCTTCTTAACAAAGCAAGGGAAATGGAAGGAGTCCCGGACCTGAGTGCTCTGTTGAAGGGAAGACTGCAATTGCTGTCGAAGAAATCGGCTCCGGTTAACCCCTCTGGGGCGACTGGCTCTGGAGATGCCGAAACTTCTGAAGATCGTGGAGGTTCAAAAGAGGGAGCTTCCAACTCGCGCGAGGAGGGCGTTAGTGTCGAGGCTCCAGATCCGAGTCCAAAGAAGAAGAAAAAGGATAAGAAGACGACAGAGAAGCCGTCGGATGAGACCTCTCCGCTTTTGTCTGCTTCTCTCGCCACGTCATCTGAGGGTCCAAAGATAAAGAAGAAGAAAAAGAGAACCCGCGACGAGGCGACTTCCCGAGACGAGGAGGCCACTGCGGGCGACGCGATACTCGCAGAGCGTCCTAAAAAGAAGACGAAGAAAAAGGTCGCTGGAACTGAGCCTAGTTCTTCGGTCGTCGTGCCAACCCAAACTGATGCCGTTAGGGAGGATGAGACGACTCCTGACGTGCCTTTGGAGAAGAAGAGGAAGGCCGTGATGCAAAGGAGTGGTTCTGGGTCTGAGCCTGCCGGTGGCGAGAAATCCGTCCCCGGCTCTTCTACGAGTAGGGGTCCTCGTTTAGAAGGCTCTCTCCCCAAAAATGGGAGGGTCGAATATCCCGACCGCGTGGAGTTTCTCTACGACGAGAAGACCCCCCTGATCCTTAACCCGTTGCGATGTGCGGAGCTGACGCGTCAAATTCGCGGTGGGACGAGAGAGTTACCGCAGTTGGAGGATCTCTTCTTTAGGAATGAGTATATTGGCGCCGCCGCCTTGAGAGCTCGGGTAACCTTGCTCCTCCTTTGCAGTGTGTTCAGAATTTGCTTGTGAGACTGTTGAGCTTAGCCGTTTTGACTGATTAATTTCTTGCTTCTTTGCAGAGTGATGGAAGCATGAACTTCCTTGTCGAAAGGTATGATACTACCTTGAAGCAGACGATGACCCAATTAGGAGCTGCAGACAAGTTGGCTGCGACTAGGCTGAAGGTCATCGAAAAGGTAAGAGCTGAACTCAAGCAGAATAGTGAGAAGGCAGCGAAGGAGAAAGAAGTTCTTCGAGTTAAGTTCGAAGAGCTTGAGAACAAGCTGAAGGCTGACAGAGCGGCAAAGAAGGAATTGGTGCGCGAGAAGGTTCATCTGGAAGGAGTCGCTGCGGGCCTTGAAAAGGAAAAGGCCGAGCTACTCGCTGAGAGGGACGCCGCAGTCGACAAGTTAGTTAGGGAGAGGCAACGTCTGAAGGACTCCCGGGCTCTAGAAGTCACCCGAGAAAGAGAAAGGGTTGAAACTGCTATGATCGAGAAGGCGGGTCGCTCTTTTACTCGCGTGCGAGATCACTTTGCTCATGTAGACGCCCTTGGGAAGGCGAAAAACCTGTACGGGCAAGCTTCTGGGACAAAGAAATGTCTTGAGATGATAAAGGAGAGCGGAGTGGCGATCCCGCAAGACATGATCGACATGTTCGCAGAGCAAGAAAAGCTTTATGAAGCAGAAGTCACCAAGCTGCGAGTAAGTCTGTTGGCTGATAGAGATTTCTCCCTTTTCCCGCTTGTTCTCCCATCTCGTTTTGTGGAAGAGAGGTTTAAGAGGACGTTCGACCCCTACGGATCGAACGTGGACCTGATCAGGCCGGAGACAGCCTCCCAGCTGATTACTTCGCGCGAGGTAACTGAGGAACCGCCTGAGGAACCATTGGGTGACGTCACATCGGCCCCGACAGAACAGGCCGTGGTTTCCGAGGAGAGCGCCCATAAGGAATCGCCCGAGAAGGAGGACCTAGAGGAGATTCCCGAGAGAAGTTCTCCAACCACCGACGAAGGGATTGAGAAAAAGGGTGTTGAAGACCCTGTTGTTGTCTCGGATTCTTCGTCGGGGGATCAAGGCGAGGAGGGTGATGGTGATGCTGGAGAGATATCGCAACCACGCCCAAGTGAGGAGGAGAAGACCGACGATGTCATTGAGGGAGACGCTGCGAGCTCTCCGCCCGGTGTGGAGCCTCTTGCCTCGATTCGACCGGAGGAGGATGCGACTCCCATTGCTGGGAACCCGGTTGAACCTTCTGTTGCTCAACCACTCAACGGGAATGATGAAGATCAAACGATCTGATTTCTTTAGAACTTGTAATTTATATATTTCTGTGTTTGTGGTCTTGATAGACCCTTTTGTTGTACCTTTAGACATATGTCTTTATTTCATTTTAGTCGGCGAGTTGCTATGCTAAGCATGCCCTTTGTGTTTTCTATCTGTACTTGCAGTTTTTTCTAAGTGATGTTTCAGCTATCTTTATAGTTTCGCGATATACTCGGCTAGAAACTTTAGATTCCTGAACCTTAGCTTTTGCAAGTAGATAAAGAAACAAAGAAAAACGCTAGGAAGGTTCGTTCAGGTCTCCTTGTAGTTTCAATTTGAGGTCTCGACCAAGCGAGTGTTCAACTCTCGAAAACAAAGGACTGATTCCAAGAGTGGAAGGTTCTTTGGTCCGTTTTCCTGGTGACGATCGAGTAGCCGGGTAGCTAATCCGTTACGCGTTAGTCGGGAAAAGGAAAAGATTCACTCTGTTTGGTCGGTCAATGCTCTTTGGCATAGGTGATTCGCGACCGTTTGGTCCTTAAGCTAAGTGTCTGATCAGGACATGGCTTATAGGAAAAGAACGTGAGTGTCCGCATGTCCTCTGCTGGAGGATTGGGAACCGTTAGGTATGGAAAATCATTGTTTACTCGACTGAGGTCTAAACAAGGTTTTAACTTTGGTTTTTGTATAGCTGGACCCGTTAAGGCTGCCTACGTACCTCGGTTGAGGATCAAGCCATTCGTAGTTCGTGTTTTCCCGAGTAAAAGTGGCTGTTGTTAGCGCATTTACTCGGTTGAGTAGAAGTGACCTCGGGGGTGCGTCTACTCGGTTTTTTTTTTTTTTTTTTTTAAAGAAAAAGGTACCCCTACGGGTAGAAGCGTCGTAAATGCATCGAGTTCCATGAACGTGAGACCTCTTCGCCGCGCGACGTATGGAGTCGGTATACGCCGGGCTTGATGACTTTGATGATTTTGTAAGGTCATTCCCATCTTGCGCCGAGTTTACCGGCGTTGAGTTCCTTGGTGTTCTCAAACACTTTGCGCATGACAAAGTCGCCGAGTTCCAGAGGTCGTGCGCGGACATTTTTGTTATAGTAACTCTCTATCTGATGTTGGTAATTCTGGATGCGAAGCAGGGCTTGATCTCTTCGTTCTTCTATCTCATCGAGGGCATCAAGTAGCATTTCCTTATTCAGCTCGACGTATTGAGGCATTTTGGAACGTCGGAGGCTTGACACGTTAACTTCAGCTGGAGCCATGGCTTCGACGCCGTGGGTGAGAGAGAAAGGTGTCGATTTAGTCGATCCCCGTGGAGTCGTGCGGTGGCTCCATAGGACTCCATCGAGTTCATCGGCCCAGTGACCCTTTTTCAGGTCCAGACGCTTTTTAATGACATCGATGATAAGTTTGTTGGAGGACTCGGCTTGGCCATTGCCTTGCGGGTAACGAGGAGTGGATGGGCTTAGTCGAATGTTCCACTTGCCACATAATTCCTTAAAGTTTCCTGACATGAACTGCGACCCGGTGTCGGTGACGATCTCATAGGGCAGACCATGGCGGCAAATAATGTTTTTCCAGACGAAACCGCGGACTTCTTTGTCTGTGACTTGAGCGTATGCTTCGGCTTCGATCCATTTGGTGAAGTAGTCGGTGAGGACGAGGATGAAGCGTCTTTGGCGGGAACAGGGAAGTGGTCCTATGATGTCCATCGCCCATCGCATGAACGGGTAGGGAGCGGTGGTTGTTCGCAACATTTCGGTTGGACAATGGATGATGGGTGCGTGCCGTTGGCACTTGTCGCAGCTTCTCGCGTAAGACTCGCAGTCCGCGTTCATTGTTGGCCAGAAGAAACCCAAGCTCCTTACTTTTATTGCTAACGCACGTCCGCCCGGATGATTTCCACCAGCGCCTTCGTGCGTTTCTGCCATAACCCTTGCTGTCTCGTCGCCATGGATGCATTTTAAGAGCACCTTACTCGCAGTCCATCTATGCAGCTCATTGTCGAGAACGACGTAATGGGCGCTACGGGTTTTTAGCCGGCGAGCTGCCCATTTTTCTGCTAGGAGCTCCCCTTTCGAGAGGTAATCGATGAATTCAGTTCTCCAGTCTGGGCCAAACCCATCGTCGTCTGGAGTAGCGGGTTCAACGACTTGGGCGACGAGGGTTTGATCGGTTAGGACGTCGATGCTTGGTTTCTCGATACGATGTATCGGGATGGTTCTTTTCACTTGATCATGAAGCTTGCTGCCAAGGGCGGCGAGGGCGTCGGCGCAGACGTTCTCACCTCTCGGAACTTTGATGAGTTCGAAGAATTCGAACTCTGCTGCCAGGCTTTGCACTATTTTGAGATAGGCGTCCATTCGATCGTTGCGGGCGTCGTAGTCGCCACTGAACTGACTGGCGACTAACTGGGAGTCGCAGTAAGCGCTTAGTCGTTTAGCTTTGACGGCTTTTGCTAAGCGGAGTCCTGCGATCAGAGATTCGTATTCTGCCTCGTTGTTTGACGCGGGAAAGCCAAAGCTGAAAGACTGTCTGATTAGCTCACCGGTCGGGGACTGTAATTGGACTCCTGCACCTGCTCCCTTGTTGGTCGACGATCCGTCGACGTGCAGTGTCCAGTTTGAGCTTGGGAATGTGAGATCTTGCTCTAATTCTGGGGCCAATTCGACCAGGAAGTCGGCAAGAACCTGGGATTTCGCTGCCGTGCGGTTTTTGTAGATGATATCGAGGTCGCCGAGTTCGATGGCCCACTTTGTGAGTCTGCCGGATCTGTTAGTGTTCTGGAGTATCGTTCGGAGAGGCTGATCAGTCAGTACTTCCACGGAGTGCGACTGGAAATACGGTCGTAGTTTTCTCGCTGCTTCAACAACTGCTAAAGCCATCTTTTCTAGAGTTGGATACCGCGTCTCTGGTCCTGTCATGCGTCGGCTCGTATAGAAGATGGGCTTTTGCTCGCCGCGGTCTTCTTTTATCAGAACGCTGCTGACTGCAGCCTGTGATACTGCGACATAGAGAGATAGAACATCGCCGACGTCTGGCTTAGCGAGTACTGGAGGTGTAGTCAGGTACTGTTTGAGTTGAGTGAATGCTTCCTCGCATTTTTCGTCCCAAATGAACTTTTTATTTCCTCGCAAGAGATCATAGAATGGCAGGCACTTGTCGGTGGATCTGGAGATGAATCGATTTAGAGCGGCTATCCGGCCTGTGAGCCGCTGCACTTCTCTGCTGTTCTTCGGACTCGGGAGGTTTAGAACCGCAGAGATTTGCTTTGGGTTCGCCTCGATTCCTCGCTGTGTGACAATGTAACCGAGGAACTCGCCAGAAGAAACCCCGAACGTGCACTTTGCTGGGTTTAGCTTTATGCCGTACTTGTTGAGAGTTTCGAAGCATTCTTGTAAATGGCGGAGGTGATCGGTGGCATGGAGCGACTTAACCAGCATGTCGTCGATGTACACTTCCATGGTGATGCCAAGCTTATCTGCGAACATCTTGTTCACAAGCCTTTGGTAGGTTGCTCCGGCGTTCTTCAGACCGAATGGCATGACCTTGTAGCAATAGGTTCCCCTATCTGTGATGAAGGCCGTCTTCTCGCGATCATCCGGGTGCATCATTATCTGGTTGTATCCGGAAAAGGCGTCCATGAAGGTTAGCATCTCGTTTCCAGCCGTGGACTCGACTAAACGGTCGATGTTGGAAAGAGGGTAGCTATCCTTTGGGCAGGCTTTATTCAGGTCGATGAAGTCGACGCAGACGCGCCACTTGCCATTTTTCTTTTTGACGACTACCGGGTTTGCCAACCACTCGGGGTAGCGAACCTCAGCAATCGAACCTGCGCCGAGTAGCCTGTCAACTTCTTCGTTTACGGCCTTAGACCTATCAGGGCCGAGCTTGCGTCTCTTTTGTCGGATAGGCTTGAACGTTGGGTCGACGTTTAGTTCGTGAGTTGTTATAGTCGGGTCGATGCCTTTCATGTCTGCCATAGACCAAGCGAACGTGGACACGTTCTTTCTGAGGAAATCCAGAACTGACTGCTGCATTTCGTCGGAGAGGTATGCGCCAACTCTCACGGTGCGACTCTGGTCGGCGTCATCAATAGGTAACTCGAGGACCTCGTTTTCCTGAGAGTAGGCTTTTGAGGTTGAAGGGGACACTGAGTTAACGGGTAGTGACGTTCGTTGGAGTTTGACTGTGGCGACTAGGAGATCCCTAGCGGCTTTTTGGTCCCCTTTCAATGTTTTTATCTTCCCGTCCGCGCCGGGGAACTTGACGCACTGATGGTAGGTGGAAGGGACAGCCTGCATCGAGTGTAACCAAGGGGTACCGAGTATAGCGTGATACGGAGCTTTTGTGCTAACGACGGCAAATTTGACCGTTCGAGTAACGCCGCATGCGCGAATCGGGAGGCGGATCGTTCCCAAGATAGTTTCGGATGACCCATTGAATCCTGTTAGCGTTCTGGAGGACGCTTTTATGTCGTCGAGGTCGACTCCCATCTTCTGCATAGTTCCTCGGAAGATGAGGTCAACGGAACTTCCGGTGTCAATAAGGATCTTGGTGACATCATACTCTCCAATTCCAAAGACGACGAGGAGGGGATCATTATGGGGCGCGTGAACACCTTCAGCGTCATCTGGTGAGAAGGTTATTGGAGGATGACTTTTCGGTTTAGTCGGCCACTTCTGGGACGTCGCGACTTGTCGACGATAGTCTTTCACGGAACGGACTGATTCGCCGCTAGGGGAGCCTCCCATGATGACGTTCAAAGACTGTCCCGTTTGTACTCGCTTGGAGTTCAGTAAGGCGCGGAGGTCTTTAGGTACGCTGGTATCAGGAGGTGGAAGTTGAGGCTGACCTTTAGCTCGCTCCAACTGTCGTCGTAAGTCTGTTGGTTTTGAACGGTTGAGCTTCACGCGGAGATCGCCTGCTCCGGCATTGAGTTTATCTCGGAGGTCGCTAATTGGCCCTTCGTTGTTGTTGCCATCGCTTGTCGAGATGCGCCGAGACTTCCGTGCATCCAGCATCGTCCAGAGATATCTGCGTGTGGTATCGCCTCCATTTTCCGGTTCGAGCTTCCGTTTAAGGCTGTCTCTCAGGTCTCCGAGTACAGGCGAATCGTCGTTATCTTCGTCGGACGACAAGGATTGCTGAGAGAGTATAACCTCAATGCGTCTGCGATTAGCCGGATACTCTTCGTCGGCTGAGGAGTCTCCCCCGCCGTTATCCCTTGGGGTTTCTTCTTCGTCGTCTCGTTGCGGAGCGTCGTTTTGTCGACCTTTGCCAGTGGCTTTGCGCTGGGCCCTTCTTTCTTTATTCTTGCTCCAGCTCTTACCGTTCTTTGGTTTGGCTTTCAATGGCTCAAACTTAAACTCGCCGCTTGCAAGGGACGAGAGGTAATACGCGTAGAGAGATTTGCATTCTGAGGTATCGTGTCCTTTTACGTCGCGATACTTGCAATGTTTGGTGAGGTCGACGGTCCGGGAAGGCCCTGCTGCTGATCCGACTCCCGCTGCGGGTTGGGTGGTGCAAACAGAATCGACTTTTTGGTCGGGCGACTCGAGTTCTCTTACCCACTTGTTCCACCCCTCCCCGCGAACTACGAGAGTGGAGATTAGTGAGTTATTCTCGTTAACGACATACATGTAACTGTCTTTGCGACCGTTTTTGTCGTTTGGAGCGTGTTGGCGCGGTTCTTGTCGCGCATTTGCGTTCTTAGCCGCTGGAGCCTTGGGCGCGCTCATCTTGCTGAGGATTGCGTTGGTGTCCTCCTCCATTCGGATGAAGTTATCGGAGCGTGCGATAGCGTCTTGGAGCGACTTGGTTGGGTTCTGGTACAAGTCTTCTCGGAACTTGGAGTGGACCCACAAGGTGTTGCGCAAGGCGTCGATAGCGATCCCGTCTGGGATTTCAATCTTTGACACCACAGCTTTGAATTTTTCCATGTACTCGCGCAGGCTCTGGTCCTTCTTCTGATTGAGGTTCCATAGGCTGGATGCGGTGGCGCTGCGCTTTGTGAACATGATGTATGTCTTGAGAAAAGCTGCTGATAAGTCGCGGAAACATCCGATTGAGTTCTCCTCCAACTTGGAGAACCAAGTCAGGGCTTGCTCGTGAAGAGTCTCGACGAACAGCTGGTAGTAACCTGCGTCCCTTTCGTCGTCAGGGAGTCGAGCTCGCGCCATTGCGATGTTAAAAGCGGTCATATGTTCCACCGGGTCTCCGCCGGGCTTATACTCGGGTAGGCGCAGCTTCTCTATCTTTCCGAGTTGGACGCTAGTTAGCGCGCGAGTAAAAGGAGTACGCGAGGTTGCGGCGAGTACACTCTCTATTTGCGGAGCTGCGCTGGTTACTTGGTGGATCTTCTCTCCCATTTGTTGAAGGCTGAGTTTGAGCTCGGCGAGCTCGCGTATTGTCGTGAGATCTGAACCTGCTGGGAGAGCGTCCGCGAGAAGGGCTTCGTTAGGCTCCGAGTCGTCAGAGATATGGTCGACTCCGGTTGCCGTAGGGTTTGTGTTGAAGAGACGGCGGCGTATCTGCTGGGGACGGCTCGTTTGTCCCTCAGGAGCTGTGAGCGCCGCGACCAACGCAGCGAGTTGGTCATTGGTTGTCTTTTGGACTTCGTCTTGGCGAGCGAGTCGAGCCATGACGGAGCTCATGAAATCTGAGGTGATGGGCGGCGCGGCCGCAGGCGTAGGCGTCGGTTCCTCGCCTGGAGCGCCGAAGGCGGCGTCGTCTTGAGCCATGTAGATCTAGAACGTTGCTTTAGTCAGCCCCACGGTGGGCGCCAATTGTTTGTACGAGATTCAGTCAATGGGAAAGATGAACTTCAAGATAGGGTGACTAAAGACGTTTTATTAGAATCAAACAAGGGATTACAAGATTGTCGGGAAAATAAGGAGACAAGATAGAGGTTTAAACAACAAGATCAGAGTGATCGATGGGAAATCCTAAATCTAGCCGCTTAGTGTGTAGTTTGTCCAAAAGTCCCTTTGTCGTTGTATGTTCTTCTCCTTTTATAGTGTCCTTGCCGGTGATGCCCTAATCGCCCTGTCTTTTGGGCCTCGTCGCCAAAGGCCGAGTATGCAGGCCCTGGAACTGTTCCCTCCAAGCCGAGTATCATCGATCGGCTTATCTGATCGGCTAAAAGTACTCTGGAGCCGAGTCAGCACCTTTAGCCGCTGAGCCGACTAAACTAGCTGAGTTTAATGGGCTAGGACCTGTTATTTGGCGGGCCTTGTGGAAGGATGTAATCCATCTCCTACATAGCTCTATGATCCCAATAGGTATTGGCTATGTGTTACTGACTAGTGAGTAGTGGTGGAGGTTTCATTTTGATATGTTTCAAAGTAAAAATTTCTCTTACACTGAGAGTATCGTCACTGACATGTTCAGTTTTGGACAGTTTTGTAATGATGTCTGTTTTCCTTGAATGATTCTGAAGATAAAACAAGGAAACCTCTTTATCTCCTAACTAGATTTCAATCATGTGAAGTATTTGATATATTCATAAATTTTGTTTAATCCCAAATTCACAAAATCATCAAGCCCTCGAAACATGGCTTTAATCCCCCAACCTGAATGACAACCAACTAGTAATCAATGCAGCAGCAACAGTGAAGTGGCAACCACAACCACATGTAAGTTATGTTTAGCACTGCTCATTCTTCTTGGTTTCACCGATGGCCACTAGCTATGTTTCAAGTGAAAGAAACACAAACATTAACACCATGTGTTATATCAAGAACCAACCCAAGAACCGGGAAAAATAGGAAAGAGACCAAGCTGAGTAGTGCTATCAACAAACAGTGTAAGCCGCTACTGAAGGATTTGTATGTATGAGATTAATTTGCTTCTAAGAAAAACTGAATAAAGAAACAACCAGAGTGTGGTAAGTAAAACTTCAATTTTGAATGCAGATGTGGCTGGTAATTATATTGAAGGTGTCTCCTATAAATTTATGGGGCTCACAAGTTACAACAACGCTTGAAGACTCTCTCATCTGTCTGGCCAGATTTGAACGTTTCCTTTTGATAGTAAGTTTGGTAATTAAATGACTGTTTGCTATTTAAACGACCATTTTCTCAGTAAAGAAAATGACTGGAGTCAATATAATTTTTGAATTACTTATTTACTTATCTTGATTTTTTTTTACTAACTAAATTTTATCGAACTACATTAAAATTACAAGATTAAAGTCACATCAAAGTAGAAGACACGAATTATTATAAAAATGTATGCATTTTCTATAACACACAAAATGTAGAACATATGCTTGAAAATAATATAAAGGCCATGTTCGTTTTATCACCCAAGGTGATCCATTTGGGTGAAGATGCAAATTGATGTTCGTTTTATGCATTATAATGTTACATTCAGATGGATCACCCAGCTGAATTTTTAAAAACTCATCTTAAATTCTCATCCAAATGAAGGTGAGTCTTGATGGTGCATCTGGATGCAGATGCATCTAGTTCAGTCCAAAATAATAAATGACAAAAATGACATTTTAAAATCAAAATATTATTTTCAAACCGTAAATTCTATTTTTTTGCATATACATTTTTTCGCTATAACCAAAAAATGCATTTTCTCGCAAAAACTGAAAAAACACACTTTCCTGCCAAAACCGTAAGATGCGTTTTTCCGCAAAAAAAAAAACATAAAACACACATTTTCATAAAAAACACATTTTTTGGCTAAACCAGTAAAACCGCACTTTTCGACCAAAACCGAAAAAACACATTTTTCCGTCAAAACAAAAAAAAACGCATTTTCCCTCCAAAACCCAAAAAACACATATTCCCGCCAAAACTGAAAAACACAATTTTACCGCCAATACCGGAAAAACACAATTTTCCCGCCAAAACCGGAAAACAAATTCTCGCCAAAAACGAAAAACACGATTTTCCCGCCAAAACCGGAAAAATGCATTTTCCCGCCAAAATCGAAAAAACACATTTTTCAGCTAAAACCAGAAAAACGCATTTTCCCGCGAAAACCGGAAAAACGCATTTTCCCATTAAAACCAGAAAAACGCATTTTCCCGTTAAAACCGGAAAAACCAGAAGCCAAAACCCGAAAAACGCATATGCCTGTCAAAACTGGAAACGTATTTTCCTACTAGAACCAGAAAATGCATTTTCCCGCCAAAACCGGAAAACGCATTTTCCCGTCAAAACCGGAAAAATGTATTTTTCCGCGAAAACCGTGAAAAAAAACTTTTCCCGTCAAAATCGAGAAAAAAAAACTTTTCCCGCCAAAATTGTGAAAAAAACCTTTCCGTCAAAAACACTTTTCTCACCAAAACTTCAAAACACACTTTTTCCGTCCAAACCGCAAAAACGTATTTTTCCGGCAAACCCATAAAACGTATTTTTTCGCCAAAACTATAAAAATACACTTTTTCGCGAAAAAACACATATTTTCTCAAAAACCGCAAAAATATTTTCGGCCAAAACCGTAAAAATGCTATATTTCCGCCGAAATGTAAAAAATTATATTTTAGTCATTTTATTAACAAGTCCACCTGGATGCAAATGGAAGTTAAAATATGAAAAACAAACGAACATAGTTGCATTCAGATGATGCATGGACGAAATGAAGAAACAAACAACATCCAGATGGAGCATCTGGGTAAAATATCTAGATGGACCATCTGGATTCATCTTCCAGATATACAAACGAACAGGGCCAAATAAATAAGATTTCACAACGTATTATTCACTAACAAACAAAAAATCGTAATAGTTTTTAGATTATATTTTGCTTCTATTCGATTCTTATGCTTATTTTTTTATTTTTAGGTTGTTTCGTCATAGTACTAGTTAAACATATTACGTCTAGTACTAGCTCCGAAAATACAGTGTAATATGTTGGAAAATCTGTTCCTTGAGATTCTGATGTATGGTGGACTATTAAACTCATCTCATGTCACATCTAATCCACCCTTTCATTACGCAAGAGCTACAGGTTCATTTTTTTCTTAATGAATATGTCGTTTTGTGGTTGTCTATAATATTACATTAAGAATAGGGAAATTAGGTTGTCATTTTTTTCTTAATGAATATGTCGTTTTGTGGTTGTCTATAAAAATTTTTTTAGCAAAAAAAAAAAAAATAGGGAAATTAGGTGATATAACCAAACAAAAACTCATAATTCATTATATAACCAAAATCACACCCTCTCTCCTTTTCTCTCTTCCTATCTCTCTCTAACATTTTTCTACAAAACTAATTTTACCTTTTTTTTTGGTTATATCACAAATAAGCCCTTAAAAATATCTATCTTTTTCTATGCAGTTTTGATTCTCGAAACTAGTGAACATACTTTGTGTGTCTTATGATCATAATGGACACCAAAACTTTTTACAATTGTTGAAGGATTTTTTTACAAAGGTTCTGTTCTCTCTTGTTTCTCATCTTAAACATGATAAACTTGTTCGACTCTCTTGCTTCATGAATGATTAATTTAATGCTTTTGTGTAGACATTTGTTCTTTTTCGTTGGTCTGATTCTTAGAACATATTGTTTTTTTTTTTTTTGAGTTTCAAGAGCATTCTTCTTCAACACATGATCTCATTGCCTGACCAATCTGTTGCAAAGGCGGTTACTGAGAAGCTCTACAATACCTTTCTCACACTCTCAAATGCACAAATACGGCACATGCTTGAAGATCATACAAGAGTTGACTCCTGGCTTCAGCTACCTCATCCTTCATCCCTTTACTATTTTTTTCCTTCAAGCCATTATCAAAAGGCAGTGGAAGAGTGGCTTGCAACTGCATCCTCAGATCCCTAGAGTCACAAATACCAGACACAATTAACTGATGCTTAGTTATGTTGGTAAGGAAGTCATCACTACTTGACCTCACATACGGTTCTTAATTATTTTCTTCATCTCATCATACAAATAAACATTACATAATTGGAGTTTTAGACATAGAGACAATTTTGAATACATACTTACATACTAAAGTTTGTCACTCAGAGTCTTTTTCATAATTGGTGGAATGAAAAATATCTGTAAAACATACATAATTGTTTTTTTTTAAATCACTTATTCTCGTTTATAAACGTTGGGATGCAAAAAGTCTGTCTCACACTTTTTTCTTGTTGAGATGACTATAAATTTTAGATCTGGGCATTCGGGTCCTTGGGTCGGGTTCGGGTCGGATCGTTGCGGGTCCGGATCTTCGGGTCTAAGAGTTTAGGATCCGATAGGGTAATTTAAAATTCTCGGTTCGGGGTCGGTTCGGCTCTTCTCGGATCCGGGTAGGGTTGGGTCTTAGATAATTAGATCCAATAGGGTAATTAGTGTTTGTCGATTCGAATTTGGTTCTGTTACAAATCGGGTTCGGTTGGGATCATGTCGGGTTCAACTCAAAAAATACCTAAAACACACAGAAAATATCTGAAAATATTTAAATACTCAAAAATATGAAATCTTTTTTATCTAAAATCTGATACAAAGACATGAAAAATATACAAAATTTTATTTGATTATCCCAATTATATTTTTGAAAATCAAAATTTTTATCCGAAATCCAAAACTATACCCAAAAACTAAAATTTGAAACATAAAAAAAATATCTATAATACCAAAAAAAAACTGAAACATCCATATATACCTAATATATACTAGAAGTTTCGGGTTTTCGGATACCCCACTCGGGTCTCGGGTCGGGTCGGGTCCAAGACCCGCTGGTCCTTCACAACAAGACCCAATAGGATAAAAAGATCGGATCAGTTTCGGATCGGATCAGGATTTTTCGGGCCGGTTTTGGGTCGGATCTTTGGGTCCGGGTAAAATGCCCAGGCCTAATAAATTTTGAAACTATTTGGGAAGTTTCAAAATTATTCAACTACTCATACCCCAAATTAAGTAGTCAATGACGTAATGCTTAAATAAACAATGTGTGACTGGTGACCAAGGGAATGAAGAGGAACACTATGTTCCTTAATATTCCTTAAACATTTTACCATTCATAAGGAATAAGTTTTCCTTTTCATTCCTCTTTATTCCTTTATTTGTAGAGAATTATAGATCAAATCAATTCCTCATCAATTTTGATAAGGAACCATCATTCTTTATCATTCCTAAAAATTTATTCCTATTCATTCCTTTCCTATCAGTTCCTATTGTTCCTATGATGGTTACCAGTCACACCAATATAGTAACATAACCACAATAGGAAAGCACTATTGTTTCGAATGCTAAGAAAACAAAATTGAATTTAAAATGGACTATTGCCTTTATAAACAGGGAAAATAATCAAATATACACAAAGTAGCAGATCTTTGAAGAAATATAACTATACATCTCCCCAAATTTTGACGACATAACTTATATATGATTTCCAATTTGATCATGCCAAAATTGGATAGAAGTAGAGCTAGACGATGTGTTTTTGTTTTCATGACTTTTTGCAGCTCACACAAACCGACATAGTATCTTCTATTAAGAACTTATACTTAACAAATCCCAGTTATTTATGATCTATGAGTATATTTTAGTAAAGCCTGATATTTGCATTTGCTGCATTCCTCTGCTGGAGCGATTGTCTAGATGAATCCTGAAGTTATGTGTTGGCATTCCGTTAATCAAATTGCTTGATGTTTTCTTATTAGACTCAAAATTTTAGTTTTTTCTCGGTATGAATCTGGATGAGTATATGTATGCCATGCTCTTTCATCCGCTGGAGCTATTTAGTAACTTAATTTACCATTGTTTCCTTACAGGCGGAACTTGTATCTGTTGACATCAGTTTGGAAGACAAGGTAATAAGGTTTGGATGTTTGTCTTACCATTGCGTTACTTCCTTGCAAAGATCTAATTTTTTAACATCATTTTCTCTTTTTTATTTTTCACTATTTTTATTATCTTAAAAGTTCATATACTCGTAAAGACTCTACCGTTGGAGCTGCTCTAAGTATTGTTATCGCCCTAAATTGTATATAATCTATGCTCTGGCGCTAAAGTTTTTGCTTTATGAGCTTTAACCTAGCGACAACGAGGGCCGGGATGAATGGTGAATACAATTTTATGGGGGTATTTCATGTTTATGTAGAGAGAAACTCTTTCCATTTAGTTGATACAAAAAAAGAAGAGAACTGAAAAAGTCATTTTTTGTTTCTACACGGAATAAAATCATCCATGCTGCCTAGGCCTGGGACGAATCGGATATCCAGGCAATTTTAAGATATCCGGATCCGGATCTTTATCCGGCGAATCCATAATTTTACTATCTTTATCCGGAGTTTGCGGATATCCGGGTGTTGGATATCCTTCTAAAAATTATAATATCCGGCGGATATCCGAATCCGGATTTGGTTCCTTAAAATAAAAAAAAAATAATATTAATATATATAAAATATTAACAATAATTTAAAAATAAAAATATATATAATGTTTTTAGTTATTTCTATGTATAATATTACAAAATTTACATAAAATTTATATATACTATTATAAAATGAAAATATATTAAATAAAATTAATTTTTATATATAGATATTACTATTTTTGAAATAGTTATTAATAAAATTTACGGATTCGGATATCCGGACTAAAAAATCAAGATATCCGGATCCGGATTCGGCTTTCACGGATCTAACATTTTACTATCTGGATCCGGATTCGGCCTCTCTGGATATCCGGATTTTTGGATCGGATCCAGATCAGATCTCGGATCAAATCTGGATCTCGGATAAAAGTCTCAGGCCTAATGCTGCCTATTTATATATTTGATCAAATAGTCCAACTCTGCGATAGAAGTACATTATATATATATATATATATATATATATATATATATATATATATATATATATATATTTGTTATTTTGCCAGTTTCTATTTGGAAGAAAGCTCGTAAATTGATTGGTGTGTCTTGTTTTCATATATCTAATATAAAAAATTCATTTCTGTCTCGAGAGAACTTGCCACTTAAGAATCCTTCCAAGGAGTGATGAGAGAATCAGGTTTGGGGATGGATCTATTAAGCAGTCTTACAAACCACTGAAGGCAAGGGATCGTGAAGTTTTGATCGCCGCCTCATCGCACTCGAGAAACACGATTCTATCTAAATCAACCGAACTTTATAATTTATGTATGGTACATATATAAAGTTCCACAAACGCTTTAATATGACCGTGTAAGAGAACATGCAAGTATGTAATCAACTGAAAACGATTTTCAAATATCATAAACTATATATGACATGTAATTTTTGTCAACTGTCTCACCTTGAAACACACATAACACAGAGATAGATCACACAATATCAAAACAAAGTTTGCATTTGAAACCATATAAAAATAACCCCATAAATACTAAAAAGATATAAATTATTAGAAAGCTTGAAAATTAAAGCGAGAATGAGTAGCCGAGCGAGGGTAAAGGAGATCAAGGTTCAACTCTTTGGAGCTGAGTGGCCCTGTGAGACTCGTCATCATTATCATAGTACATATAAGCAAAACCACCGTGACGTGTCATATCCATTCCGGCCATCTCATCCTTCTCCGAGATCCTAAGCAGGTCAAGCTTCTTGAGGATGAAGAAGAGTGTTCCCATGGTAGCACTAACCCATCCTGCAATCACAAGTATTTGAACAAACTGTGCTCCCAACAGCTTCCCTCCTCCGCCCATAAACAGTCCGTATGGCCTTCCAGGTGCCGCGCCGTAAACCTCGTTCACATACTTCTCCTTTGCAAAAAGTCCCACGAATATAAGCCCCCACGCGCCGCATCCTCCGTGTAGTTGCGCCGCCTCGAGGGGATCATCGTATTGCACCATCTCTGCGAGCTTGTTGCATCCGATGAGGACGAGGGCAGCCACAAAACCACAGACAATCGCAGCCCACGGCTCCACCACAGAGCAACCCCCGGTTATCGCCGCGAACCCACCAAGCAAGCCATTGCATACGTCAGTTACATTCCAATGACCAGAGAGGAGACGTTTTCCGAATAGTGTGGTTAGAGCCGCGGTGGATCCAGCAAGCGTGGTCGTAACCGCCGTCCTGCCTATTCCGCTCCATTGGCCGTAGCTCGAACCAGACTCGTACGGAACGAGGATCTTTGCGAAGGAACCAGGGTTGAAACCATACCAACCGAACCAAAGGAGGAATGTCCCTAAGACAACAAGGGAAGCAGAATGGCCACGTAGAGCTATAGCACGACCACTTTTCTCGAACCGGCCACGTCTAGGACCTTCGATAAGAGCACCCATTAGTCCCGCTATGCCACCAACCATGTGAACAACACCGGAGCCAGCAAAATCTATGGCTCCGGTGCCAAACAAACGGTCTTCTGGTGAACGGAACGGACTGGCCCATCCGTCTGGTGACCAGAACCAATGAGAGACAACCGGATAAACAAATCCGGTTAAAAAAGAAGAGTATATCAAGTAAGCCACAAACTGAGTCCTCTCAGCGATGGACCCACTGGTGATTCCAGCTGCTGCTATTGCGAATGCCCATTGGTAGAGAAAGAAAGAGTAGTCGGAGGTGAGAGTTGGAAAGTCTTTAAGAGCAAAGTTGTGTCTTCCGATGAATCCTTCGGACGATCCGCCAAAGGCAAAGGCGTAACCAAAAAGATAGTAAAAGAGTCCTCCGGCTGCAGCGTCAAGGACATTGGTGAGCATGATGTTCATCGTATTCTTGGCTCTAACGGAGCCAGCACAGAGCATCGCGAAGCCTAGCTGCATGGAGAATACGAGGTAAGCTGAGAAGAGAAGGTAGGTGTTGTCTATGGCAAAGGCTGCATCGGTGAATCTGTTGTTAACAGTGCCTAGTTGGCCGCAGATGTATTCCGCTGCTGCGGTGGCGTTGGGACCGAGCAGGGAGGAGAGGTCGGCGGCAGAGCAAGTTAGAGCTGCTGACATGTTGACAGAGTTTAGAAAGAGAGAGACGTGCGAAGAAAGGCCGTCTCCTGTGTTTCTATTAAAAGGAGGAAGATGGGTTTATGGTTGACTTTTTATTCCGGCTTCACCAATTAAATTAGGAAGACATATTATTTAAGCAATTATCGCTTTATAATTAGATTACGGATAACATCAGCCTTTTTTTTTTTTTAAACAACTTGCAATCTAAGATCCTTATCATATACGGTTTAGTGATTAGCATGTTGTTCTGAATATAGAAAAACAAGGGAGTTTATAAATTAAAATACTAATGTATGTGGTGAATATAAACTTAATAAATCGATAGTAATATATAAAATCACAAGGCTGTGTTTCTAGCTGTAACCAAGCGTCTTCGTTCAGAAAAAAAAATGTAAATAAAAATCAAGGGTCTTCTTATAAATAAAAAAAGGATTTGACTCTGATCATACACCATAACTTTAATACATAAAATGAATGGAGGATGGTTAATGAGATAAATATGCTCCATTCAAAAGTGTAATGTACGTTAGAAATATTGACCATAATACACGTTAGAAAGATTTTCCCAAGAGCAAACAAAAGTGTCTAAAAGGACAACACATTCATTCTTGGTGTGTACTCTCTAATAGGGGAAACTTTCAAAACATCCTAGTATTTTTTAGCAAAACAACTTGTTTTTATCTTTTTGCCATGGTTTCTTTTGTTTTAGGTACAAAAGTGTAACCTTCATTCATTTTAAATGAAATTTAACATTCTTAGCAAAACAACAACTTGTGTCCATTAGAAACTAGCAAACCAAAAAAAAATCGAGTAGATTCATTATTTCTTGCTCTTTTGGAGTTTACTGAGATTTTGTAATGCTATAGCTAATGCCTAATGTCATTTTAAAATAACTGCAAGAATAGTTTGAATCAAGCACATTAGACCATACTCAATCACAAGATGATGGTGATGCACTTACAATGAATAAAGAGGACGTAAAGATGATTATGTAACCTTGGTAAATACTAATAACGAAGGCATTTCTGAAATAGCAAGAGCTTTAGAGCTTAACATTTGTATCCCAGATAGAACAAGGTAATTGATATATGAAATCTTTTTGTTTTGAAAGCTCCCGTGGTATGAGAATGAAGAAATTCTTTTCTACCGTACCAAATAAAAAATCTGGGAACATGGAGAAGACAAGAGTGGACAAAACATAGGAGGACAAAACATGAAAATGGAAATCACTCCTTCTATCACTATGACCCTACATTCATTAAGGTAGATGTAGAGATGGGAATTTGAGTCATAACTCGGGGACCAACTTTGTTTAAACCACTGTAGGCGGGCGCATGTCGACAGATGCGTAATATTTGAACTGTGGACGCGAGTGTGAGTTGAGTTTAATTTATGTGGGGCGAGTGGGTCTGGATGGAATTGGTACCCGCCAACCCGATATGATAAAATTGAGGGTTTTAGGATTGCGTATGGAAGAACATAACTTCCTCCTCTGCTGAGTGCTGACTAACATAAGATATTCCTCTAAAGACGATTCATATTCTTCAGCATATATGTTGTTCTCTCATGTATCAACTCCACTTTTGGTGGTTTCATGATCAACAACTCTCTTTTCGCCAATTCCATTTTTAACCATAACACCCGTGGAGACAATGTCTTCATGACCCTCACGATCTTGATGGATTGCGTCTTCAGAAAATTGATCCAAATGAAGCTGAGCCGAGTCAAGAGTAGTTGTGTCTCTCAGTGCAATGGAAGGCCTCTGATCAACGGAACGGCATGACTAAATATACAGATTCATCTGATGCTGACTTCGGTGCAGGAACAATTTATTTTTCTTTGGTCAAACATTTGCGGATCAAAGACATTTTTGGCGAAGAACAGATGAAGAACTTGAGTACATTGAAGAAATCACAGACAATACAGTAGTAGAATGGTTCGAAAATATTGAAAATTTGAGAAAGCAAGAGAGTTTGAGAGAGGTACCTTTTGATTTTTGATGAAGTGAAAAGATGATGAGCATATGGTTATCTATCTTATTAAAACTCAAGTACAAAATTGGAGTGTTTGGAGACTTGAATAGGACTTTTAAAAATTTGGAGTGTTTGGAAACATGGATTGCAGTCTTTAAAAAAAAATATTTTTGTTTGAAAACAAGAATAGTAGTATTAAGAAAAAAAGTAATGGGCTTATGTTTTTTTAAAAAATTGAAAGTTATCTAGGCCACTTTTAAAATATACCAAAATGGGTCAATCTAATTCCCTAAAAATTTTTTTCTAAACTAACCATAAAACAAAATTTAAACTTTATATACATATTTCAAATCAAAATAATAATTTAAATTTGATTTATATCAAAAATTGATTCAAAAATATACATATATTCAAAAATGGATTTTTACTAAACTATTTTTCAATAACCATTATAAAAAAATATTGTCAATATATATAAGAAAAATATAATACAAAGCCCAATTTGAAATACCAACTCAAATTATGGTTTTCATATTTCATATTAAGTTTTAAAAATATAATATATGTAATTATTTATATGATGGTATGTATAAAATACTATTAATTATATGATTACTTATATGATGGTACATATAAAATACGATTAATTATATGATGATAAAATACGATATATAATAATGACTAGGGATGGGCTTTTGGATACCCATACGGGTTTAGTTCTGATCGGTTTGTATTTTGGGTTTTCGGGGTCAAAGATTTCAGCCTTATTAGAATGTTTCTAAATTTTGGTTTGAGTTCGATTTGGATCTTTGCGGGTTTGGTTTGGGTTTGGATAACTAATTTAAATTATTTTTAAAGTCTTAAATCATTATATATTTTAAATTTCTCAAAATGTATAAATAAAATAATATATTACGTATAAATTTGAATAACATATGTCATAATACTTAAGTTTAACATATCAATTGGCTTGATTTAAAATTTTGGATACGAAATCAATAATTATTTTAAGTATTTTTGGTGATTTGAGTATACTTTAACTATTTCAGATATTTACTTTTGACTATCTATATATATTTTCAAGTATTTAAACCAATTTAAAAGTATCATTTTTGATGTTTTATATACGTTAAATCTAAAAATAATTAATATATATAAGTATATAAATCTATTTTTAGATAAATTCGGATACCCAAATACTTCGGTTCGGATCAGATTCGGTTCTCTAAATAACAAAATTTTGAATAATTAGAATATTTAATCAATTTATGTTTGGGTTTGGTACTATATCTTTGGATCGGTATCGGTTATGTTCCTCGGATTCATTTTTCCAAATCCTAATAATTACATGAAAAACAAATATCAACATATTTTTCAAAATATACACCCGCGCGCCTGCGCGGGTCAAAATCTAGTTTATATTATAGAGGAAGTGGCGCAAGTTTCAAAATGTCATCATAGGATCTAGAATTAGAGCATGATTATCCTATATACTCACTCTGGGTCCCTTAAACATTTTTAATTAGTAAAAGTAATTTAAGAGACTGTCATAAGAGACACCATTCTTTTTGGATTACAATGCAAGATTTTTATTTAGGGGTTTTAAAAAAAATTTATTAAACTCTTTTTTAAAGATAAAATTTATTTATTAAAAAACTTATCAAAAGATAACATTTAAACATAGATTTTTTTAAAAACATAAAAATAAAGATTAGTACAATAATCGAGAATAATTTGAAAAAACATCCGAGCTCAGTAGTTGTCTCCATCACGTCTAAATTTACGTCATATATGTTCAACCAAATCATCTTACAGTTGTTGATGCATTTGTCTATCACGAATTCTAGTTCGAACATCCGTTATATTGGCGATATTTGTCGGAATATCTGTAAAAAACGTGAGATCCACATGTGAACTTCCGGTGTCTTCTCCTTGTTGGAACTCTGAAACATCAAATTGAGTGTATCTATCTCGTTCGTCTTCTACTATCATATTATGGAGTATGATACATGCTCTCATAATATTCCTAATTTTGACCCCAAAAAAGTGCTGGATTTTTAACAATGGAAAAGCGAGCTTGCAAGGCTCCAAAAGCACGCTCGACATCTTTTCGGACAGCTTCTTGATGTTGAGCAAATAAAGCCGCTTTCAGCCCTTTGTGGGATTTGATACCCACATCTGATCGAAGTTTGATTTTATTAGTGCCCCCAGATAAAGGAGAGCTCTTTCTAGGTGGGTCGCTTCGCGCAAGACATTGCTTAGGACCAACGGGTCACACGACAGGTGCACGAACGACTTTGCACGCTCCATCCTTCGTCCTCAAACCCCGGAGATCTTTGAGTTGCTTCGCCCTTTCGCCTATCGGCTTGGTAGGCAAGCTACCTTGATATGTCTTCGGCTTCGATTTGTTATGCCCAACAGCTCCAACAAGCCCTAAAGTATCTTGCCGCCTAAAACTCTGCCAAGAAAGCTTTGCGTTACCTTTGATCCTATGTGCCCAGAGAATGCTATGCGTTCTCCACTTTTGGACCTCGCAAAGAGAGAACGTGCTTTTTCCTCTCACTTTCTGTTTCATTCGCGGAGCGAAGAAAGCGGTAGGAACCCCAGCTACTGCTATCCTTGGGAAACCAAAAGAGCTAGCGAAGGCGCGGGATGCAGTCTTTCTCTTGGCCTTTGGAGAGGAGAAGGCAGAGAAGAAGACGTCCTTCACTAAAGTTTTTGTGCTTCTTGCGCCCTTAAATACCGTCGGTGAGAAAGTAAGCCAAATGATACTCTCTTCCATTGACATAGTAAGTGACTTGCGGAGCATGAACTTTTATTATGTCATCAAAAACAGGTGAGCCATCAAGAACATTGATATCATTTAAGGTACCTGGAGGTCCAAAAAACGCATGCCATATCTATAGATCATATGAAGCAACTACCTCTAAAACGATTGTGGGTTTTGCCGAACCACGTGAATATTGACTTTTCCAAGCGGTGAGACAGTTCTTCCACTCCTAATGCATACAGTCGATGCTTCCTATCATCCCGGGAAATCCACGTTGCTCACCAATATCAAGTAGACGTTGAAGATCAGCCGGTGTCGGTCTTCTTAGGTACTCATCGCCGGATAAATATATTATTCCTTCCACACAATGTTCCACACATGACCGAGTTGTCATTTCACCGAGTCGGAGGTATTCGTCAACAGCATCAGCCGCAGTACCATAGGCCACAACACGAATGGCTGATGTACACTTCTGAAGTGGAGAGAGACTAAGCCTTCCGAGAGCATCTTTCTTTTGTCGAAAGAATTCAACTTCGTTGGAGAGTTGATCAACAATATGCATGAACAATGGCTTGTTCATTATAAATTGTCGGAATATATTTTTAAGATATGTTGGAGTTTCATTGAAATAATCATTCCATAAACGTACATCGGCTTCTTCATGATTTCTTTCGATATGAACTCGTTTTTTTCTTCTTTTCCTTTGTTCTTCTTGATCACCATAATAAATGGACAAATTCTCGAATGTTTGATCAAAATGTTCATCAAAATATTGATCAAACACTTCATCATCTACTCCCTCAAAAGTGTTGAAAGAAGAAGATGCCATATGTGTAATGAAAATGAGCAAAGTGCTTTTGTGATGAGTTTGTGAGAAGGAGAGAAGTTTGTGAATAAAATTTGGATTTAGTTGTGAATAAAATTTGGAGAGAATGATAGAAGAATGAGTTTGTGAGAAGGAACTTGTGTGATGAGTTTGTGAGAAGGAGAGAAGAATGAGAGAATGAGTTTGTGAGAGGAGAGAAGAATTAGAGAATAAATTTGTGAGAAGGATAGAAGAATGAGAGAATGACTTTCTGAATTAAATCTTTGCTAAATAAACACATATATAGAGATGCAACCATACATTTTGATACAAATGTTTTTCCGACTGACCACAACAATACAAAAACATGTGTTTTCCCTGCTGACCACAACAATACAACTGACCACAACAAAACAAAAACATGTTATTTCCCTCATGACCAATGCTCCACTCAATGACACAAACAGCTTTTTCGTGACCAGATGCTCCACTCAATTGTGTGACACAAACAGCATGTCCGTGACCACAAAAGACAACACGATGCTCCACTTGATCGCTAATTTTGACCTGCAAGTAAAAATAGAGAGTAAGTGATGAGCGTCAAGCACCACAGACAAAACAACAACATCAATCTACCAAACATCAATCCACAGAAATAAAAGCATTTTTACTTGGTGAAAAAACTGAAACCATTCATAAAATTTACTTGGTGAAGAACATACCTTTTGAATTACTTAGAGAACATAATAATATATTTCATTATCAAACAAGAACAAGAACAGAGAGTACAAATATAACAACCAACAACTTCATAGAGTTGAACCTAAACTAGACTTGAACTTGAACTACTTAGAGAACATAAACTTAAGCTTAAGACAACAAACAACAATGACTAAGACTTGAACTTAAACTTATTAAGCCAACAACTCAGTAATAAGTTTTTTCTTCAGTGCTTCTTCATAGTTAGCCAACGGTTCTTGTTTAGCAATAAGACTATCGAGTAGCTTCATCTTAGAGAGTCTCTCTTTGATAGCCAAGTACTCTTTCTTGATGCTCCACATGCTCTGAAAATCAGCCACCGAGTTACCCTCAACCTTGGTCGTATGCTTACCATGCCCCTTTGATGCCTTCAACCCGGGGGACAAGTAGTTGCTTGAGCAGCTTCACTAGTATTGATTTCAGTTGCTTGAGAGGTTGATGATTGTGTACCTTCGTCACACTTCCTCCTTTTAGAGCTTCTCTCGTTTTTAGAGGTTGCAAGATCAAACCAGTTCTGGTCGTTCCGTAGCTCTTTCCACACATTCTCAAGGGTGAATTTCTTCTTGTAGTTGTTGAAGAAGATTTCATGAGCATGCTTGAGCACATCAGTCTCGTTCTGGCTGCTGCTTTTTTCTCTGGTTCCAGCTTCGTACGCTCCACAAAACTTGCCTACAAGATCATTGATCTTGTGCCAACGACTTGCAGTGACTTGCCTCTCTTTGTTCACAACCAGCCAGCTTGTAACTTGCAGCAAAGTATGCGGCGATTCTTTTCCAGGATGCACCAGACTTCTGCTCATTCCCCACAACATGATATTTGCTCGTGTTTAACCTCAAGCTGATGAGCACTATATCATCGGTTGGTGACCACGTCCTTCGTTCCTTACGTTATGCAGTACAATTTTCACCAAAAAGAAACACTTGGGATGAAGATACTTTGGAACTATCTTGTCCTAAACCGAAGACAAGTTCTTGTGGACTATTTAGAAGGTCAAGAAAATTTGCATTGTGGTTATTATATGGATAGGAATCCATATCCGACAATTACAAATAAGAGAAGTGAGCAGAAAGAGAATAATTAAGAGAAGAAGGAAGAGAAAAACAGCTTAGACAGGGTCGATGCAAAGAAAGAGAAGAACAGAAGAGAAGGGAGCAGAAAGAGAATAAGAAAGAGAAGAAGGAAGACAAGAACAACTTAGACTGACAATGCAAAGAAAGAGAAGAAGGAGATGTTTAGTAGATGGAAGATAAGATCAACCAATACATAATCAATTTGTATTTATTACCTATCTCAACCAACTAGACGTTTATCTAAACACATTCATCACAACCATAGTCAATCCACCATGACAATACATAATCAATTTCTATTTATTACCTATCTCAACCAACTAGACGTTTATCTAAACCCATTCATCACTTTCTATTTATTATCTATCTCAACCATAATCAATCACTAACACTATATTTATTACCGAACTACAACCATAACCAGAATCAAACTACAGTACACAAGTGAACTGATCAATAAGAAATGTATTACCTCTGTTGTTCGAAGATGCATTCCTCTTCTATGTATTGCTATTGTCCTCATTTTACTTGACGACACTTGCTCATTCCATGTTCCATCCATAAGACAAAAGATAGAAACATTTCAAAAACCATCAGCAGATTTATATATTAATTGATCTAAACATGTTATTCAATCTCAACAATCTACTTCCCAGAATGCACCAAGCCATCTAAACAAATAAGAACATGAAGAAATATACTTGATGATCAATGAATCAAAATCAATCAAATCCACTAAAGGAAACGATTGATCAATACACATGAAAGCTCAAATGATCAATACACATGAAAGCTCTTCATCAACAACACCAACAAGATCGAACTTTATATGTCTACAGAACCTAGAAGATCAAACGATCAATACACATGCAAGCTCTAAAAGAACATCTCATTAACAGAAACACAAATCATTTACATAACCACAATCAAAGACATGCAGAACCCTAGAAGATTCGAACAACAAGACCACAATCAGAGACATACAAAACCCTAGAAGATTCGAATTTCAATGAACAAAAAAAATTAAGACCATTACCTTTCGATTCAACTGAGGAGCAACTGACGATTAGCTTCGTCGACCTGAGCCACCTTCGATTTGCTTCGATTCGCTTCTTCGCCCACGACCGCAACTAGTTTCCTTCCTTAACTTCCTCGAGGATCGCAACTGGATTTGTTGCTTCCCTTCATCGAGGAGAACAACCGGGGATTTTGATCGCTTCGTCGAGGAGAAGAACCATCGATTTTCATCGATTTGCTTCACCGAGGAAACAAGACGACGGTTTTCTCCACTTCGTCGTCGAGGAGAGAAGGATGATGAAACCTTCAAAAATGAAACTGAATTTTTTTCACCCCTCGGTTTTTCCTCCCAAATCACTATCACCCTTACACATGTCCAAGAAGAACCGTATATTCTTGTCCTTAATTAAGCAACGTCGCGTAACATAAAAAGTGTTTTTTTAATTGCTAAATATGCTTAAGAAACACGTTAAGCGACCGTGATAATCATGGTCTAAGCCCACTACTGAAACTAGGAGACGTTCTTCCAAGGGATGCAACGGTTCAACTCCCGAGGAAATCAACTTCTTGGTTTAATCATCTACGTAGCAAACCGGTTTCCGACTTAAAAGCAAACCAAAAACTGGACCAGAAAATGGTTTAAGGCATGAAGCCGAGTTCAATGTCTCATAGACCGTTGTTAAAAACTCGTCGAGATCGGCTTCTTTTCTCACATCGAATTGGGAGGGGTATTTGCTCCCTCCTTAAAGTCCATTAGACAAAGAATTCGGCTCGACTATAAGTGACGTCAACGTAAGGAACAATAATGATCTAGCTAACTCCCTTTCATAAATACAGAGGGAAGTCACCTAGAAGGAAACATTCACAATCTACACAACTCAAGCAAAAAAAATTAGGGTTTATAGTTCTTAGGTTTTAAACTAGATCTAAAGTGTCCATCTTTGTTTTTATCGATTTGATATTTTTTTGTAATCGATTAAATATCTTTAATATTTTTTTTTTGCAAATAATAACCTACTAGCGAATTAGTGGTATTTTACAAATATGTCAAATTTTGATTCAACACCTGATGCAATAATAAATAATTTAGTTTTTTTTTGCTGGTTTAATTATCGTATTAATTTAGAACAAAGATTACATAGTTATTATAGGTACATATAAATACAACAATAGATTCTCAATATTAAAGAAAAACGATATAACTAGATGTTAATTTACATGCTGCTTTCATATGTTGGTACACATACAATACATTATCAAATCTAGCTATTTTTTTACTTATTCATATTCAATTTTCTTTTAACGCTGATTTATACAATATAATTACAATAAAAAGATTATATAGACGACTCTACAACCGAACATACTACATATCTTATGATTTATAAAAATCTATATCCGACTGCATCACCCAAGCTGTCCTAGGAAAATCCACGCCTAACCAAATTTTAATTGGACCATGTAGGAGATCTATTGAAAACATTTTCTCCCTTAATTGTTTAATAAATCACATTCTTTAAGATTTAAAATATATAGCTACCGCTGTAAAAGCATTAACTAATTATTAGTCAAACCAATAAACTATTGTTCGGATAACTTTTTTTTAATGAGACTTCAACAACTTTTAAAAAGATCAAAGGTTGCGATTCATTGATTCTATCGCAGACCATTTGGGGTTTTCTCATACCGAAAGATGATATATTTCTTGGTTGTAATCAGCAACCATACCTGTTGATATGATGATAACAATCTTCCGAACTGCGTTTCGTATAGCCATCCCCACAAGTAGCACATCAAAACAGTTTGACTTTGTATTGCTTGCGGACTTTTAAGAATGACTTTTAAGAATCCCCTGGATTTTAACCATTGAAAAATACTTCTTTCACCTAAGTTTACACATTGAAATAGAATTTAATTCGAATATTCATGAGAAAGTTTCTAAATTTTGGTTTCAAAGTGCAATGTATAGTACATTATTTTGTACTATACTATATTATAATTATATACGTATTATTGTATACATAATATAATAAAACCTACGGCAATTATATTTTAAGGGTTTCATCCGTATTTAATGTTTATATCTACAACCACCCATTTTGTTGTAATCAAAATTATTGTACAGTACCATTTAAAGAATGTCTGTACGTGGTTACGGCTCTGCCAAATCATGTCATGTCTGTTTATCGATTACCAAAAGCTACAGTTAAAAAATTAACGAGTGCAGTAGCTCAATTTTGGTGGAGTCCAGGAGGGAGCACAAAATGCATGCATTGGAAATTATGGGATAAGTTATGTCTCCCTAAAGACATTGGTGGTTTAGGTTTTAAGGATCTTATGGATTTTAACACGGTGATGCTTGGAAAGCAATTGTGGAGGCTGATTGAGAAGCCAAACACTCTTTTCTCTAGAGTCTTTAAAGGACGGTTCTATAGGAATGCTTCACCCCTTGAACCGATCCGATTTTACTCCCCGTCATATAGGCTGGAGAAGTATGATCTATGCTAAATCTCTGGTTTGTAAAGGACTAATTAAAAGGGTGGGAACATGTTCATCTATTTTGGTATGGAATGATTCTTGGATCCCAGCCCCGATACCAGCAAACAAAAATCTTCACAACAGTTACCCGGATCTCACAGTGGATTTCCTCATTAATTTGGAATCCCGAACTTGGAATCTTGAAGCAATTAGGGCTTTGGTAGATCCTCATGATGCACAAATTATTGAAAGTATTCCATTAAGTAGACATCAGATGGAAGATAGGAATAGATGGCATTTCACTAATAATGGAAAATATTCGGTCAAATCAGGGTATCAAGTGGAACGAGTCTATCCTGACAAAGAAAAACCACCAGATTTTTATGGACCCACAGTGGATACGTTAAAAGCTTTCTGTTGGGAAGTGCGGTGTCCGCCGAAGTTAAAGCATTTTTTATGGCAACTCCTTTCAGGTTGTATGGCGGTAATGAAGAATCTTCGGGGGAGAGGAATACAAGGGAATATTGTTGTTCTAGATGTGGAGACCCGGAGGAATCAATAAATCATGTGTTTTTTGAATGCCCTCCAGCACGTCAAGTGTGGGCATTATCTAAAATACCATCGAATCCAAATTCTTTTCCTACTTGTTCGTTTTTTGGTAACATGAATCATCTTTTTTGGAGAGTTACTCCAAAGATGTATGACCACCAATTCGCATGGATATTATGGTATATATGGGTCGGAACAATAAAGTTTTTAGTAATCTGGATATTGATCCAAGGGAAACACTTAGATTAGCAAAACTGGAATCGACACTTTGGGCTGAAGCACAGGTAATCACTGATCAAAGAAGGGAGAGGCAAGTGCAGACCAGACCTACATTAGAAACTACAGGACGATGGTGTTTTATAGATGGTTCGTGGAAAGAGAAGGAACTATTTTCTGGACAAGGATGGTATAGTACCTTACCGGGTTTTGATGGTTCATTGGGAGCAAGGAATGTAAGGGCGTGTCTATCACCTCTTCACTCGGAGGTGGAGGCATTGATTTGGGCAATGGATTGTATGAAGAACTTACGACAGTTTCAGGTTACGTTTGCAACGGATTGTTCTCAATTGGTGAAGATGGTTTTGGAACCAGAAGAATGGCCAGCATTTGAAAGCTACCTGGAAGATATCAAGCTTTTACGAAGAAGCTTCATCAACTCAGACGTCGTCCATGTACCCCGAACAGAGAACCTAAAGGCGGATAGCTTGGCACATAGTGCTAAGATACAACCATCTTTCGTCGTTCATATGGATGCAGAGTTGCCGATTTGGTTTACAGAGTCAATATGAATCTGTGAATGACTTGCTGTAAAAAAAAATAAAAAAAGAACCACTTAAAGAATTAGTTAATATGACATATTTGATTATTTACATTAATAATAAACCAACTATAAATTTGAATTTTTTTTTAATTATAACAAAATCTGTTGAGAAAGAATCTAACAAATCTTAAAAAAATTATATTTGTTTTAAGATTGCTGACTTATATCATGATTAATTTATCTTTTCATCCATGCCCGTCTTTGGGCAAGTGCAAGTGGTGCTTATGCACAGTGTCCAAAACTTTTTCTACAAGTTTTTCTTAAGAGTCTAAAGAAATATTTTAGAAAATTAGGGCCTTTTTTGCAAACAAATTTTGTTTTTTTGTCTGATTAATTATGCTATTACAAATTATAAGAAAGATTACATAGACGATATTACAACCGACAATTCTACCTGCCTGATGAGGATTCACGCCTGACTGCATCACCCTGAGTAGCCCTATGAGATTCATTCCTGACGGTACTTCTTGCGACATGCTGAAGATCTCTTATAAGCATTTTCTCTAATTTTCTGCATAATTCGCTTTCTCCGGGAATTGAAACCCAGACCTCTTCCTGTAGAAATTGCGTTGACTGAGGTTCAAACCCCACACATGGGTGTAGAAGCCATTAAACCTTGTTTGTTCAGACTATTAGAACCTGCACATGGCTCTGAAAAATAATGAGACGGGCCTGTTTTCATCCCGTCTCTGTATTTTTAGGATATTAACGTAAGAAAGCAAACATTCTCAACTTTTATTTAAGTAAAATTGTTTCAACTATTCGTTTCAAACATTCAATTGTTTGTCTGCTTTTCTTGGCCTTTTGCTGAAACAATGCTCATATGGAAAATAAATGATACGATAAATCCTGAAAGATGATACAATCACTGAAGAAGTGAAACCGTCTTGTCCTCTTTGTTATTCTCCTTTGAGATTGACACCATGTTCTTTTTCATGTTAATGTTTTCTCCAAGGATACACATATTGAACTCCACTTGCCCTTGGGATTCCAGGGTTTTTTCCATTTACATAGCTTCTTCCTTATTCACGTTGAAATAGAACATTACATGGTGCATGTTTTTGGTATAAAACAGTACAACCATGAGCGATAAAGCAAGGAAGTATTTGAGTAAATTGATGAAGTAATTTAGACTACCTCGAAAGATTCAACCACATTCTTTTGATATCCCTTGAATGCTAGTCCTAGCTCTATCTTCAAAAGATTAATCACAGCTTCTGACAGGAAATCCAAACATTAACAACGAAGTTATAGAATCAACAATGGAAATTGTTGACTCGAAGAAATATATACATCTACGTCTTAGCCTTTGCATATTTTAATTCGCACACAAGAGAAACATTACTTTTCCTGTCATACAAAAAAATTCTCTACAATTTCAGTAAGTTTATTTTTAGGCAAAATTATTGCTGACTATATGAAGAATTAGCCATCACATGGCTAACCATGCAAACTAAACTAATGTATACCTAGCTACATGAAGTATATCTATGAATGCAACATCCCTCAACTTAATGATGTTATGTAGTTAACATCACGAATTTAATTTCATTTATCCAAAAAGTGATGTGGATGTTAGACACCATTTAAATCTCATGTTTTATCAATTAAAATATGATGTACCTGATAGTTATATAACTAAAACTAGATTTTAATCCGCGTTTTAAAAGCGTAAGAATATTCTTAACAAATCTAATTTACAAAATCACTATGATTAGTTGTGTGATATATACTTATTTGATCATTTTTTTTATTATAAAACTTATTTGATGTCAATTTACTGATTCTAACATTTTATTTGTTTAACATAAATTAATTAAAATAATGAATTATATTATTTATATTTTTATAAACAAAAATTACATTCATTTAAACTTAGTAAAACTTTCATATTAGATTCTTATTCTTAGATTATTTTTATTCTTAAAAGTATATAATTAATAATTAGATATTCGAGATTATGTTTGGTTTAAGTTGACATCAAATACGTTTTAAAGAAATAAAATGTGAAAGTTAATAAATTGACGTCAAATAAGTTTTATAATTAATATTTTTTTTTCAAATAAGTATATATCACATAATTAATCAAAATAATTACAAATTTTATTAAAATTCATAACCAAAACAGATTAAAATAATTAAAAAACAAAATTGCATAATATCTTATATAACTTTCATATTTAATATAAATAAAAATAATTTAATTATATTGTTTTCAAATACACTAAAATATAAAACACTACTTATCAAAAAAATGTTAAAAGATATTGATTTTGTAAATTAGATTTTGTTAAAAATATTCTTACGCTTTTAAAAGATTGGTTAAAATCTAATTTTAGTTAAATTATGGTCGGGTCGTCGGTCATGTTTTAATTGATGAAACGAGATATTAAAACGGTCTTTGACATTTACATCAGTTTTTGGATGAATGAAACTAAACTCGTGATGTTAACTAAATAACATCATTAAGTTGATGTATGTTGTCATGCATAACATATACTTCGTGTACTTAGATATACATTATTATAGTTTGGATAGTTAACTATGTGATGGTCAATACTTCATGTAGTCATCAATCATTTTTCCTTATTTTTGTAGATGCCAAACAAAGAAGAAAATGAAAATGAAGTACGTACATGGTGATTATTTACCAAGTTAGCAAGTAAGTTGTAAAAAGACATATGGAGCCGAGAAATTAAATCCATCTGAGATAGAAATATTCCTGAAGGTGACGTATGGAGCTAAGACAGGAATTGAGACAAAATAAGCGGCCATGACAGAAGACGAAAGCAAAGAGGTGATAATTTACTGAAGACTTTTTTGCAGTGATTGTAGCGAAGGTTTTTTGTCGTGTATGGCCAAATTTATAGGAGTGATTCAGATTCGTCTGAATGGGGCGGATGTAAAGAAGAGAAATTTTGAAGGAATTAATATGGAATTGAAGATGAAATTGTGGTTGGAATACGTTTGTTGGGAGAAGGAGATGTAATGATGGCCTGTTCACCTTCTAATATTTTTACTTCATTCAGACGACAATATGTTTGATGAAGGAGAAGCTAAAAGAACGATTGGTGTTGGAGAACGTGTTTTTTGGCTGCTATGGATTGGGTTTATGTTAATATTACGCAAGCTCATTAAAGAAACCAAAAATATTTTTTTCTTGTGGGACCCACATGTGCTGAGGTACCTAAATTGTACGATTACTCTCTCTGGATTTAAATGTATGATGTTTAAAGTTTTACACACATATTAAAAACAATAAATACATTATTTTAATTGTTACTTTTTAGTTATATCAATAAAGTTTCACCACTCATAATTTTACTTTCTAATTTATGTTTAAATTTTTAAAATAAATACATTAACTATATTTCAAAACATCATATATTTGTATACAAAATAAAAAGATAGAACATCATACATTCTTATCCGGAGGGAGTATTATACTTCTTCTGTTTCATAATACTTGATGTTTTACTTCAATGCATAAAGATTAAGAAATTTTTTTTTCTCTCTAAAAGGTAGTTGTAGAAATATAATTTAAAAATCATTTAACCAATTACATAAATGACTATAACATTCAATTGATTACACAGTTTTCAATAAAGTTAAAAATAACATAAAAATATTAAAACATCATCTATTATGAAATAACAAAAAAAATTTAAAATATCATCTATTATGAAATATGAAATGGAGGAAGTATTTTGGAGTCTTTTTTTATTAATTGAATAGTCAGTACGATTGATAAAAGCCCACTTAGGCTTAACAGTAAACCCTAAACGTTTACAAAGTAATAATAACGTCCATATCTCTCTGTTTTTGTGCACCCGTCCATATTTCTTCAATTATTAAACTCTGCTCTCATAAAGAAGATATTTCTCCTAAAATTTGCAAGTTACAATACTTTATTTGATCAACTTAATAAGACTATTCTTCCATAGACGTTCTACTACATCACTCGTTAATTTGGCTTTGCCCAAATAAGCTTCTTATAACATCACACACAAATGATAAAAAAACTACTAATAGTAAACCCAAAATCAGAAAAGATAAAAACAAAACCAAACTCGAACGAACTTGTCAGTCAAGTTTCATATTTTTGGTTTCCGGTAGGTAAAAGACACTTTGAAGTCAAGTTAACAAAAGGGTACGCCCAAGTTCTGGAAACAGGGTTTCCTTGGGACGCAAGCACCATCATTAAAGCTTCCTTGTCCTTCCAAATCCAGATTCCACAAACCCTCCCAAATCCCGTATTCTTCATGTACATTAGCCTCAGGCAATGGCACTGGAACCACTGGGAAAAGCCCATTACCCTTTGATTCATAACCAGAGCCTGTTGATGAATGTGTGATCGGATGAGGAACATAGAACGCACCGCCTTCAGCACTACTACCGCTACTACTAGTACTGAAGTTACTATCACCATTGTTGTGGTTGTTTTCATCTTCTAGTAAAGACATGATCTTTTTCATGTCGATTTGGTTTAATTGAAGCAACTGTTGTTCTTGCTGATACTCCATCTGTCTTTGCTGCTGAAACTGTTGCCTCTTCAAGATTCTGTTTTTCGTCTTCTCCGCATTGTTAGTTGGAGATTTTGTTTTCTTCTTGAAATGGGTTCTCCAATAGTTCTTGATCTCGTTGTCTGTTCTTCCCGGTAAACTACGAGCGATTGTTGACCACCTACAATTACAAACTAATCAGACAATAAACCACTGAAAAAAATAAAAAGACACAAGCTAATTATTTGAGTAAGGCTACACGCTTAACTATAACATTAAAATTAAATATAAAACGAACGCAAAATAAACAAGTAAATCTTAAATTAATTACCTGTTGCCCCACTTAGCATGTAACTCAAGGATAATTGTTTCTTCATGAGGAGTGATTTGTCCTCTCTTCAGGTCTGGTCTCAAGTAATTAACCCATCTTAACCTACAGCTTTTGCCATTTCTCTTCAACCCTGCGAGCCTGGCAACAGAGTTCCATCGGCCTTCACCGTGAAGCCGCACATAATCGATCAAAAGACGGTCTTCTTCGGCAGTCCAAGGCCCTTTTCTCCAACCTTCTTCTACTATTCCCCATCCTGCTCCCATTACTCCCCACAAACTCATCCTTTACTTTTTATTTTTCTCCTTAAGCTAAAAAGAGAAGTACTGTCTTAGATCTCTTTAGGTCTCTTTATCTTATGAAACCTAAGTGTTCCTCTGTTTTGGCTTTGCGTTATGTTGTGTTATGTTTTCTCTCTGCCCATTTCAGTATTTATATATGCACCCACTAACTCTACGTCCTTTTTTACCAAAAAAAAAAAAAAAAAAAAAAAAAAAAAAAAAACTCTACGTCCTTGGCTCCACCACCTAATTTGTTTGTTTTCTATAGAGATAGAAACTAGTGACGAGAAAAAGATTTTTTTAATTTCTAGAGTAATGTTCTTTCTCGAATCAAAATTATAAGGTTATATCACTATCTAAAGCAAGATTCTATGGAAATTTACAATATATACACTTTCCAATCTCATATTCCAAAATAGCTCTACAAACTCTTAATTAGTAATAAGAATAACTAATCTATTCAGCAAATGTTATCCAAAAATAAAAAAGGAATTATAAATGTAGGCATAGAAGGAAAAAAGGAATAATACAAAGGTAAAGAAAACAAGGGTTAGAACTTGCAACTATGTAGAACTTGGGTACCTCTTTTCACAGGTCGTTTTCATAAGACTCGTATATATCATTTCGTCCGTCCATTCAAGTCTTTATCCTCTCAATTCCAAAGACATCAGCATCCAAGAGTTACTAAACTGCCCTTTCTTGTTCGTGCATTGTTTTGGATTTAAATTAGGGATATAATCTAAATCGAACCAAACCAAAGTTGAGCCAAGCACTAAACCATCAGTTAATCAAATGAAAACTAGACCATGGGTCGGATTGTTAACCCTACTATTAGTGGTTTACTTGTTATACTTAGTCACCAAACTTCATCATTTTTTGTGAACACCAACAAGGATATTACAGGCTATTAATTAAACATTATCAGTAATCATGCAGGATTAAAAATATAATGTTTAGGCATAAGGTAACATGGTCTAACCGAGCATCAAATCCAATAGAATAATCCTTATATGCTAAAGCTATTTCGAACTTATATCACGTCGCCACGCTATATGATTTAGGAGTTATTGCAATGATATTAATTATAGGTATTGTTATTATTTAACTTCCTTAATTAATATTTTCTTTAAAAGCACAACTAAAGTAAAAATTTTGATGGTGCTTGATTATTTTACGGTGATACACATAACTGAACCACTAAGGTTTCTCCAAGTGTCGAGGAGAATCATGTATGCGATCTTATACTAATCTTTGTTGTTTGTCTTATAAGATTCGTTGGATTCCACATAAGGAATTATGGTCATATACTATAGAAATAAACTAAATAATTACGAAAGAGATTATGGTCTTTGTGCGTCACCATGAGACAGGTGGTCTTGTAATTCTCTGTCTCTTAGATATTTATAAGATTGTAAGTACTTTCTCTTCTTATTTTCTTGTGATAGTATATGATCATTTTAAAAATCAATGCCTAGTGTTAACATCTTCTCCAAAGAAATATCTACCAAAATAGTACTGAAAAGCGTGTGGTTGGATCAACAGTTGGTTTCAGTATTTCAAACTATCTTAAAACCAAAATTATCGAGTATTTTTTGTTTCTAAAATACAGCTAGCATTAAGCTTATGTGTCTATATTGGAAGTTATATATCAATTTGTAACAGGACTCTTGAGTTTAATTGTTCTAAAGTCCATGGCAAAACTAGTCTTGGTGTACGTGAATTAGAAATTTATATACGACTCTCGAATATTTTGTATTTATACGATAAGAAACATAGTAGCTAATTACTATCGTACTGTCAAATATTTCAATTATAGGTTATCAATTTATTACAAAATCAATCCTTTTAATTTTTCATCTGGCATGTTAGACCGCAAATAATTTTTAACAGTATCAACTTTACAATAATTCTTCTGAGTTTGATAATAATATTGTTTTCTTCCAAAAATTAAGTATTTAATTTTTAATTCGTCAAAAAAAAATTAAGAATTTCATTGGACTTCTAGCTTCTTTATATATTGATTACCGGAGCATTTTTAGTTTCATAAAATAAAGCATCTCCAATTATGTCTAAATGCATACTTTAATTTGCTTAAAACAATTTCTGAATTTCAAAAATAATGCTCTCAAGACATCGTAACTAAAAATGCTAAACATTGTAACTATAAATCTATCAATTTTGTTTATCGGTATACATTAAAAATAAAATAAATTTAAAATGTTTTCTTAGACTTGATGCCCTAATCAACAGTTTCGCTAGCTTGCTCTGGACCGGCCCTGGCAGTGATTATCAAGTACTTCGGAAGTATCATATTGATATCACCAGTGATTTGTTGATGCATTCATGCATATGTGAGGGCTTTCCAACAATATCCATTGTTATAGCAACATTTTTGTATTGTTATATATTTGAACCTAGTGCTAAAGGTGCAGATTCATTATTTTTTTGTGAACAAGGTGCAGATCTTCTTTCTATTCTACAATTATACATGAAATATCAAAGAGTTGCATATGTGAAAGTACCTCAAGGCTCAGAGACTACGGACAGAAATGGCGTGCTTGTAAACGTCAGCAATATATATCATTCACTTGTGGACAGAGCAAATCGTTGAATGCATTGGCGCTGACATTGGAAAGTATGAGAAAGCTGAGATCACACCCTTGACTGCGAGGATGCGAGTTCATGTGGATGGACTGCTCCCTTTGATAAAAAAACTCAGTTGTGGAATTCCCCAATGGGGATGAGGTCGCAACCACTTTAGTCTATGAGAGACTTGATAAACATTGCACCAAATGCCTCAAGCTGGATCATGAACTCAAGGACTGCCTAGTCGCCAGAGCTGAAAGAAAGGCTCTAGAAGCTAACCAGCAACAAGCTCAAGCAAGCGGCTTGAATAACCATGATGCTGGCCATGGCCGTGTGGCGTCCTCCGTTGCAAACAAGCATGAACAAAGGGTACAAGCGAGAGAACCAAGAAATGAGGTCTTTCATTTTTCTGCTTCGAACCCGAGAAATGACTTCAAACACAAGGAAAGGGTGTCTAGTGAAAGGATGTCTGATAGAAATAACAAATCTCAACCGCAACGCTGGCAGGAGAGAAGCTATCAACGTCGATCTTCGCAAGCTTCTGAAAGATCAAGACACGAGTATGAGAGGTCAGCGTACTCAAGAAGAGACTGGGATAGGAACCGCACCAAGCAAGCTCCTCCTGGTAAAAATTTCTACAGAGAAGTCTCAAGAAGAAGTCCTGATGTTAGGGATGATGGCTCTTCTGTCGCAAAAAGTAACCATGAAGCTCCTGATAAGGGGAATCCCCAGGATCCTGAGCGACACAACTTACCTCTGGAAGCTGTCAATGAAGTTCTTGGAGAAGTAAGAAATACAATACTCCAATACACTATGAGTGCTGATCCGGCGGAAAGAGAAGCCCGACAGGAAAGAGTGAGAAGAGCTGAAGAGTTGGGAGAGGTGCAAGAAAATGCTGAGCGCATAGTGCGAAACTCACTCAATTCAAATCTGGATCAACCGACTGGCCAAGTATCGCCCACTCCGGAAAGATTACCTGCCTCGCAGAGGCTAGGGTCTAGTCCTCACAACAACCCTAGGATCTCCGAAAGATCACAAGCAAACCGAACTGATAACCCTCAAGAAGGGAGCAATGAGAGAATCCCGGCTGCTCAAAGGTTGGGACCGAGTCAAGTTATAGAAGATGGAAGAGCTGAAGCTGCTCTGGCTAGTGGCGCTAAAAGGAAACCGGGGCGTCCCCCTGGGAGTAAAGCAAGTGGGAAGCCAAAACCACCAGCAAACTCTGCTCCGAAGAACCGCAGAGTCACTAAGGCCAAGGGAACTCCTCCAAGGAGAAAGACCCCATTATCGCCCGCGCCAAATGCTAAGACAAAATCGAAAGGAGGAACTTCCAGAGGCGGAGCAGAGGCGACTTCCACCACGAGCTCGGATAATCGGCCCATCTGCAACATGATCCCGGCTATCTCAAGGAGGAGGATGGATTTTCGGACTCCATCCCTCCCCGCTCCTTAGCCATAGCTAGCTGGAACTGTCAGGGGGTGGGGAATCCCCGGACAGTTCGTCGACTCGAAGAGATATCACAGAAGTATGCGCCTGATATTCTCTTCATCATGGAGTCAAAAAATCCCAATGAAGTGGTGCTAAAGAAACTCGAGAAGCTACGATATGATCACCATTTCTTGATACCTCCTACTGGTCATGGCGCTGGTGGCCTCGGTTTATTTTGGAAAGAAGGTGTAAAGATCACTGTGTTATTCTCAAATGCTCATGTAATTGACACCTTAGTGGAATTTGAAGGAAAAAGATTTTATTCGTCCTTTGTGCACGCTAGTACGGATAGAGCTATAAGAAATGAGCTTTGGGACCAGCTCCTTGTAACTGCCCAGAACAGAGACGCTGCATGGTTTGTCACGGGCGATTTTAACGACATATTGTCGAATAGTGAGAAGGACGGAGGCATAGTGAGACCAGAAGGGTCTTTTTCTGATTTGAGAACTTTCTTCTCGGAAGGCGATCTGTTTGACCTTCAGCACTCAGGTGAAACACTATCATGGAGAGGTGTACGCGGAGATCATTTGGTGAAATGTAGACTGGACAGAGCAGTCTCAAACACGTTTTGGGCGGAAGAATTTCCAACTGCTAGATGTCAATATCTCGAGCTCGATAATTGCTCAGATCACAGACCACTCCTCTCTTTCTTTGACAAGGGAGCCAGAAGGCGTAAAGGTCTCTTTCGGTATGATCGACGACTTTGCAAAAACGATGAAGCCAAGAGATTGATCTCCGAAACCTGGAAAGAGGCTCGCGACGCTCCGGTCTGCGAAAAGCTCTCGACGACACGGAGTGTTATCTCTGAATGGAACAGAAAGCAGCAGCGCAACAGTAAAAAACTTATAGAGCAAAAGAAACAGGAGCTTAACTCTGCTCTCTCCAGTCCGGTTAATGACACAAGCCTCATCCAGAGCATCTCTTCTGAACTGAACAAGGCCTATAATGCGGAAGAGGAGTTTTGGAGGCAAAGGAGTAGGTTACTTTGGCTCAAACTAGGGGATCGCAACTCGGGCTACTTCCATGCGATCACAAAGACGAGGCGACGCGTCAATGCTTTCTCTGTTTTGGAGCGTGAAGATGGGCAGATGGTTAATAAAGAGACGGAGATTATTCAGGTCATTGGGACGTATTTCGAGAAGCTATTCACATATGCGCCGGGCGAAAGGGAGGAAACAGTGAGGAAAGCTCTCCACCCGATTGTTACCGAGGCAGATAATGCCACCCTTACCGCCATCCCATCTGCGGACGAGATAAAAGAGGCTGTCCTTTCTATCAATGCAGAAAAAGCGCCAGGACCCGACGGCTTCTCGGCGGGTTTTTTCCATACGCATTGGGAGGATATAGGACCGGATGTGGTCAAGGAGGTGCGGGCTTTCTTCATGGGTGCGGCATTGCCCCCGAACTTAAACGACACGCATATCCGGCTAATCCCGAAGATCTCCAGCCCACAGAAAGTTTCAGATTACCGGCCCATCGCTCTTTGTAATGTCTATTACAAGATTTACTCGAAGCTGATCACTCGCAGATTGCAGCCTCTCATGGAGAAATTAATTTCGGAAAACCAGTCAGCGTTCGTGCCGGAACGAGCTATTGTCGACAATGTGCTTATAACACATGAAGTTCTCCATTACCTCAAAACGTCTAAAGCAGAGCAGAGGTGTGCAATGGCGGTCAAAACCGATATGAGCAAAGCCTATGACCGGCTCGAGTGGGAATTTATCTCACTGGTACTCCAAAGGTTGGGATTCCACCAGGAGTTTATCCGATGCATTATGCAGTGTATTTCGACTGTTACATACTCCTTCCTCATTAACGGCTTGCCTAGAGGGAAGGTAGTACCGACTAGAGGAATTCGCCAAGGCGATCCCCTCTCCCCCTACATATTTATTATGTGTAGCGAGGTATTGTCGGGATTATGTAACAGGGCGCAACAAGAGGGCCTGATCCAGGGCTTGAGAGTTGCGCGTGGAAGTCCCCAGATTAGCCACCTCTTCTTCGCGGACGACACCATGTTTTTCCTCCAAGCTAATAAGGAGAACTGCACTGCACTGCACTCCATAGTGAGTCAATATGAAAATGCATCGGGACAATCCATCAACAAGGATAAGTCAGCCATTTCTTTCTCGCGCAAAACGCCGGCCTCTCTGAAACTGATGGTGAAAACTGAGCTTCAGATCACAAAGGAGGGGGGAGTTGGAAAATACTTGGGCTTACCGGAACATTTTGGTAGGAGAAAAAGAGATTTATTTGCCTCAGTGGTTGATCGTATCAAACAAAAAGCTAGAGGCTGGTCTACCAAGCATCTATCGGCTGCGGGCAAACTAGTTATGATACAGAGCGTGCTTTCTGCGGTTCCCTCTTACCCTATGTCGAGCTTTCTTCTTCCGGTAGCTCTGTGCAAGAAAATGCAATCTGCGGTCACCCGCTTCTGGTGGGATAGCAATGAGAGCGCCAAGAAAATGGCATGGGTTTCATGGGATAATATGGCCAAGCCAAAAGCGATTGGGGGACTAGGCTTTCGCGACTTCCAAAATTTCAACATTGCCCTTCTAGCCAAAACAAGCTGGCGGTTGGTACAAAATCCGGATAGCCTTCTGAGTCGGGTACTGACAGGAAAGTACTGCTTGGAGAATAACTTCCTAACTGTAGGAGAGACTTCCTCTACCTCTCATGGTTGGCGCAGTGTGCTCAGAGGCAGAGACTTGCTGGTGAAAAAACTGGGCTGGGTGGTTGGAGATGGACGCTCAATCAACATTTGGGATGATGCTTGGTTGTCCCTATCAGAACAGAAAAGACCAATGGGACCTGCAGGAGAAGCTACGGTCGAGCTAAGGGTAGCGGACCTACTGATAACTGAAACCATGGAATGGGACAGGGAGGAAATTCAGCGAATTCTACCTGAGTTTGAGAGGGATATCTTGCGGCTGAAGCCAAGTATCACGGGGGCTCCTGATAAGTTGGTGTGGCTAGGCACTAAATCCGGGGACTACACAACAAAATCAGGTTATTATGCAGCAGTGGAAAACGAGTTTAACCCCTTGGGTGGTCAAGCTGCAGGGACAGTGAACTGGAAAAAAGATGTGTGGAACTTACCGTGTGCGCCAAAAGTTAAACTCTTTGCGTGGAAGCTTTTCAAAGGTGCCCTCCCAGTGGGAGAGAGACTCATAGAGAGACACATTGCAGCTGACCCAACGTGTAAACGATGTGGGTGTTCAGAATCTATACTTCATCTCTTATTCCATTGTCGTTTTGCACAACAGGTCTGGCTTCTTGCTCCTTTTGTGACAGAAATAAATGTTAGAGGAATCATAGAATTAGAATCGAGCTGGTCCACACTTTGTAATGCCCAATGTCTCCCTCCCGCCGGAATTACGTCTGGTTCGCTGGCTCTATGGATCTTATGGCTGCTATGGAAAGCAAGGAACAAGTTTGTCTTTGAGGGTCACTCAACGTCCCCTGAAGAAACTCTGTCTTTGGCCATTAGGTTAGCCCGAGAATGGTGCGTCAACACCAGTAAGGCTGAAGTGTCTGATGTAAGGGTAAAGGGGCTTCAGGCCCCAACGGAGAGCTCGAGCGCGGTGGTGCTAAGAACTGACGCGGCATGGGATCGCCAGCAGGATGCAGCGGGTCTAGGTTGGGCTATCTTCACGCAGGACGGGATTCAAAGATTCAAGAAGGGGATTTCCTTCGTGTCCTCACCTCTACTGGCAGAAGGCATGGCGATGCGCGAGGCGATGGCTCTTTGCTCCGGCATGACACTGCAGACAATCAGAGTCGAATCTGATTCGGCACAACTCATCAAAGCTCTCGCCTCTGGATACTCTGTTTCAGAGCTCCATGGAGTGATTTCTGATATTTTAGCTTTTGTCGCAAAATTTGATTTTGTAACCTTCGCCTGGATACCTCGAGAGAGGAATTCAGAAGCGGATAGTTTAGCCAAATTGGCCCTGAACGATGTTTCTTCGAGGGTGGTTGAGGTGGCTCTTAATGCACTCAACTAACCGCTTTCAATTAATGATAATCTTGTTGCTCAAAAAAAATAAACGATTTCTTTTTTTTTTCTTTTTTTTGAAACAAAATAAACGATTTCTTAGATGAATGATTATACACTAATCAGTTTTTTAATCAGACATTATTAATTATTTAACTGAATCATCTATTAAACAATTCGTCGTTGGAGATCATTTAAACTCCGTGTTTCGTACGAGTTTTTGTATTATTTGTGACTTTTGTACTCCAAAGCATGTGATTTTCCTAAGATATGCTTTTAAGATAATAAATGTTTTTTTGTATGTCTTATCAGGAGAAAGCTATATTTTTATTTAACTTTTGTTATTTTTATAAAAAATGAAATCTTAAGAGTCGCTTTTGGAATGTCAAGGTAAAACATCACTAAATTTATTTAAATTAGGATGAATGTCTTAATGAATAGTGTTTTTATTTGGTGGAAGTATTCTTAGTCTAATGGTTTGACTAAAAATTCATTAATGTTTTTATACTATAAAACAATAAGTACAATCAAATAGATTATATAGGACGACGGTAATAGTATAATTATCCAGCTTTAAAAAGAGAATAGTGTTTTTTTTTATGTGGATTACCTTTTTAATAGTACTCTGTATTATCACTCGAACAGTTGTGAAAAACTTATGCTAAAACGTTATAACAAGTTAACAATGATTTAGAGTCGTACAAGAAACTAAAATAAACTGTTACAAAAAAAAAACTAAAATAAATAAATATTTCGAATCCATCGTTTCCGCGTGAACTTGGCAAGTATTTTCATCAAATCATCGTTTTCTTTTGAGTTAACTAAATATTACTTTCGACATTTTTTAATTATATGTTTGTCTTCAAAGATGAAGTTTGCACGATTCTATGAAACATATTAACTATAATAATGTTGTCGTTCTTAAAAAAAACTATAATAATGTTGTTCTTATCTTAAGTTGAAAGTGCAGGATGTGTACTTGCTTATGCCAATAGGCTTCTAGAATCTCGATATCTTGTTGGTAGGGCTGGACATGATTATTTGTTATATAGATTATACTTGTTATTTACCCCGTACTCTCGCTTTGAAAAATCAAATACTTAGTATTGTGAAATAATGATTAAAAAGTTTATTACTTGTGTAATACGGATGAAGTATCAATATAATTATATTTTGGGTATATAGTAATAATAATCTAACCTATACTAAAAGCAAGATATAGTGAACATTGAGCATGTCCACGTCTGCAAAAAAAAACATCCAATCAAGAGATTTAAATATGCCATGTCATCTCTACTTGGCCATTTCTTTAAAAAATCCTGCGTTTGGGCTTTCAAATCTTAAGAAAATATACGGCCCATGTTAAAAACCTGACATACCCTAATCTTCTAAAATCATCATCGAATCAATCGTCTCCTGTTGATCAAAAAAAAAAAATCAATCGTCTCCTTTCATCTTCTTTTCCAATCTTCGTTACACATAATCAATCGTTCACTTTAATTCCATCTTGATGATTTCCTTTGGCCTCCTCTCTTTCTCATTCTTTTTTAGCTTTTTTAAAGTCCTTATTAGATCCATCATCCAGTGTCGCATCTGCTACCCATTCAGTGGCCTCAGCCTCAAAACGAAGAGATTCTACTCGCCATGGAAGAAGTTGAGTTCAAAGAAAAGGTATATCTTCTCCTCTCTGTATTCTTTCATTGGAGTTTTCGTTTTAATTGGCCAAAACCAAATATTTGATCCCGTAAGATGAAATTTGGGTGATATTCATGAATGATAAGTTTTGGGTTTTGAAATACTTTTTTTATCTAAAATCTTTATGTGCCAAAACAAGTGTAATTGTGACCTTGAAAGATGAGTTTTCCTTTTGATAGAAACAAGTTCAAACGTTTAGTCATGGTTATTAGTTATCTTTGTTTCATGTTTATGTTTGTTGTTAGGTTCGACAACTACGGCAAGTACGGGCTTCTGTGCGGTGCAGACGGGCCAGCACACCTGATAGTGAACAGAGACCGGAGACCAGAGGCATTGGGGAGAGTTTAAAACACCAGGAATTTTTTTCATGTACATCGCGGGATGGATCGGGTGGGTGAGGAGAAACTACTTGATAGCGATTAGTGACGAGAAGAAACCAGCGATGAAAGAGATCATCATTGATGTACAATTCTCTTACAGACTCAAACCGAAGCTGTCAATCTTCTCTACGGTGCCAAAACCCAGGTACACTCTATTCCATTAGAGCTTTTAAATTGTCCTTTTTATCTGTGATTTAGGGGATATTTTTGTATTTTGCGATTGTAGTCGAATCCGGAGAACAGTGTGGGGATCTTGACAATGGCAGGTAAGGAGTTAGAGTCTTGACTACGCCTACCTCTGCTGATCTTGGCAAGATTCTGGCCTGTATGCACAGTATGTCTCTCTACTCAAAAGCAATTTTTGTAATTGTTGTTGTTTTGAAGGAGGCATCAATTTTACTGTCTTTTGACCCCTCGATGTTGGAGAGTTTAATTTGACAACAGCGATCCAGATTGCTCAGCTTGCTCTTAAAAATTGCCAAAATAAGAATCAGCGCCAAAGTATTATTGTTTTCGCTGGAAGGTACTCGCTTTCTTGCCTTTTTTTTTTTTTTAACTATCGAATTAGAAATCATTTATATTGTTAACAAAGTAATCTTCATTGGAAATTTCTCCTCCAATATGCTAAATCTGATGCAAAGGACTGGAAACAAGCAGGGAGCATGGGAGGGGATGAGCCTTAACAGAGGAGAAGAACAGCTGAGGTGCAGTGACAACATCACTGGATTCTGCCTCCTCGAGAGTGGATCAAATGCAACACTGATGGATCTTTTCTTGATGAAGAGCTCTCACTTTTGGACGTCATTAAAAGCCAGGCTAGAAGAGCAACCAAAGTGGTCCTCCTCCTGCTTACCCCATGCACGATGTACCTTATCATCCACCTCCTTTTCCACCTATGTCGTATCCCACTGGTCCTGATTTTCCATATGCTCTTTATCCTCCTTACCCAATTCCTGGAGCTCCTGTTGCAGAGTCTGGCAACGAGAAGCCAGTGCAAGCATCCCCTCTTCCACCACCTCCTCCTCAAGGATATCCTAGACAGCATCAGAGGGGTTACGGCCCAAGAAACATGCCGCATGGAGCTGGACCTAGGGACTTTGTGAGACCTCCGTATATGGGGCAAGGTCCTGGGTTCATGGTTGGTCCAGGTCCTGGTTTTCCCGGTAAGATGTTGATTCTCTGTCAAGGGACAGGTTGAGCATACATGGTGTTAAGATAGAGTATAATTACTAAATTGCTGTATTTTTTTTGTTTCTTCATTTGACATAGGTCCTGTGTACTACTTCCCGGTTCCACCCCCTGGAGCTATAAGAGGCTACCCTCCACGCTTTGGTCCGCACCCTGGTAACCAGGGTCCTCAAGCTCTGTATGACTCCTGAACAACTCGACTTAAAGGATAGAGTCATAAAACAAATAGAATATTACTTGTGGCAAGTTATGCGTTTGCATCTATATATTTTGTGCTTTTGATACTATGTTGAGCTGACACCTCTGATGGAATGTCTCTGAGTATTTCCATGCCTTGAGTCCATCTTTGCTGGTTGGTAGAATATCACCTTACCTTTATGTGCTCACCTTCCGTATTTTTATTCTTTTTTCCAGTGACGAAAACCTTCAGAATGATCAGTACCTCATTTCCTTAATGGATGAACAAGGATGGGTTCCCATCAAAATCATAGATGACTTCAAAAGGGTAAAACTCTAACACAAGATTGTCTTGCTTTGCATTACTCTGTTTTGTCATTTTCATTTTACACAAATGTGTTGCTTTTAATTTCTCTATTCTTACTCTTGAATTACAGGTTAAGATGATGAACATGGATGTAGAGTTTATAGCAAAGATAACTTTAAAAACTCTTCAAAGCATACTGTTCTCGAGGGAGATCAAATGGTGGTCGACTAAGTTTGAAGCAATTTCATTCTGATGGACTAAGAGGGAGGCAAACAAAGTAGCAGATCAGTTACCAACTACTAGGCCTTTAGACAATTCTTTTAAATTTCATTACCATGTATCACAATATATCACTAATCTTCTTCATGAAGATCATGCATGTGCTCTTGACTGCATATAGTAATAATAAACATAGAGGTTATAAAAAATAAAATTTATATTTTTCAATTTGTGATATTAATACAAGATTGTAGAATGTTTTTATTGGAGATAAAAAAAAGGAAAATGATGTTTTTGGACTGAAGATATACTCAATATATCAGTAATCGTCTTCTGAAGATCATGCATGTGCTCTCGACTGCATGGTAATAATAAACATAGAGGTTATAAAAAAATAAAATTTATATTTTTTAATTTGTGATATTAATAGAATGTTTTTACTGCAGATAAAAAAAGAAAGAAAATGCTGTTTTTGGATCATAATGTTGGACTGAAGATATACTCAAAATTCACATAATCCTTAAACTGATACATTAGTGCTTAATATTGTAACCGAAATATAAAATAAAAGATTAAGTTAGAAAGTATATAAAATTTTATTTTTAATAACAATGTTGATAACCTGATTGGTATTTCGAAAAGATAGTAATTGTAAAAAAATGAAATTTAATAATAAAAATTAAATAAGTTGTGCATATCTATTTAAAATATCTTAATTATCTTTTTACACTGAGTTTTAATCCATAACTATATTTTAACTATAATTAGATTGCAATATTTTTTTTTATGTTTATAGTTTAACAAATGATATAGTAAATAGTAATATGTTTCATAGAGGTGTTACAAAAAAAAAGTCATAGAAATTTTAGCGTATTTAACTCATACAACACTTTTAAAAGTTTTTTATTTGCTTCCTTATGAAATTTATTTTGGAATAAGTGATATAGTTTACTTATATTTTTTATAAATTTATTTATTGTAGTAACAAATATATGATTTATAAAAAAGAAGAAATAGTAAAATTTGTAGTAAAAATAGTGAAATTATAATTTAAAATAAACTGCAAATTTATTAAAATTTAAAATATATTTATATTGTTTCGTTCATTTGCATATACACTACTAAAAAATATCAGATCCTTTAAATAATAACAAAAAGATAGAATGGAGGTACAAAAATTGAAAATAGCAATTCTCTGCAAATTAAAAATAGGGCAATAAAATTTTAAAAATACGAAATAAAACAAAAAATAAACACAGCAGAAATATTTAGCAAGATAAAATCATATTATAATTTCCATAATTTTTTTATTTATAATTTTCATAATTTATAGTGCCCAGTTACGCTAAAAAGTCTAAATTTACAACATACACAGTTTTAGTTACATGTTTTTTAAACTTATTACCTAACTAAAATGATTCTAAAATAAATGACAGCATGAAGATTGGAAAATCTAAATAGAAAATATATGATAAAACATAATACATAATGTTAAAATTACATTATCATTTATCACTAAAAAATCATGATCGTAGCAATAAAAATAAAATTACAAACACATTTAATAAAACCATAAAAACACAACAAAGTGTTATTAAATATACAAAATACAAATTTGACATAAAAACTCACTAATAAGAAGGAACAGCATTTAAATAAATAATTTTATCGTCACAAGCTCGGAAATTTCAAGTTGTTATCGTCACAAGTATAAGACTATCTAAAGATAAGCGATCTATATTTAATTTATTGTTCATACAAATATTACACTCACTATTGCGGGAAAACTACAACTAAGCTTCATCACTAACAACAAGATTTTACTCTGACAGCTTAATCAAATACATCAAGCACCTCAATGGACGAATAACAAGTCAACCAAATAATGAACTCAAGAGCAACTTCGCCTATTCAACAAAACAAAAACATCAGGACAAATCAAAGCAATAGAGGAAAATACGCTCTCCAACCTCTTTCTGTTTCTTTATTCGTATCCCATCAAATTATTGTACTATGTCTTTGAATATAATAAGTGCACTAAATCTATCTTGATCAATTCATTCACTGATTTTATCTCTCCAACTAGAAAAAGTTATAGGCATCCAATCAAATTTTAATTAAAACTAGCAAATACATTTTCAATATTTTAAGAGATTTCCACCTTTTTCACAAATAGATCTCTACCTTAAAATTAATATATTTAATTAAAAGCATTTTCTGCGCGTAGCGCGGACAAAGAATCTAGTTTCAAATAAAGATTGATCATAAGAAAATCTTTCAATTATCTTTATAACGAATAAATCCTTCAACCTATTACCTTTTAATGTCAACGTTTCCTCCATCAATAAATTTGATATTCCATAGAGAAAAAGAATCTCCTTTGTCAAAAATATCGTCAAATATGGATTAAAACTGTCAAGTGAAAACTACGTAACTGTTAAAGAAAAGTTACATATTTTTAGTAACAAAAACTGTTAAATAAAGACGGATCATAGGAAAACTCATTAATAATTTTATAAAGATTAGTCATTCTATCTAAAATAATTTAGGGAGAATTGCCAAATCAGAACAAAAATTCAGTATGATTATCCCTTTTGATATAAAAACTATTTTGTCTACTTTTTCTCTTTTTTTTACCTTTTCCAATTCTAAAAATTAATAAAATAAATATTTTTATGGATCAAAAAATTGTAAAAAATAGAAACAATTGATAAAAACACCTGTATACACAAACTGATATTTTTTTGGTTGAAAACTAAATAAATTAAATTTTAAAATTAAGTTTTACTAAAAAAAGAATTCATGTTATACGGAAAATGGGTTAGTAGAAAGTGAAGTTTATATTAAATAAGTTTGTCTACTTTTTTTAGAACGAACAATCTACTTTTACTTAAAATTCTAAATAGGGGAAATATGAATTCAACTAATTGTAAATATAGCTATTTTTTTGTCGATGCAGCTTCTACTTTTATTACGTATTTTACAAGTCGCGAAATCTGAAATCTAGACATTACTCTGACGACTAAATGAGGTAAAATCTGCTTATGAAATTTTTGTCTTCCTTCTACGCAGTGTAGAAAGTGTCTTCTACGAATAAAAAACCCGATTTTTGAAAAAAATTTGGAAATTTCAGTTAAGAATATATTCTAAAAATATTTAAAATATTCTAACTTCATAAAACGTGTATATTTGGTCACAGAAATATTCTAAAAATATTTGTAATCTATGTGCTTGCTTAAAACGTTACAAACATATAATATTGACTAAAAATTATATATGTATATTTATTTTTATTTTTATTAATATATTTATTTATAGAATTATTTGAAATTAAATTGTGTATATCACGGAGAATATATAAATGTTATTGTCCATGCTATGCATGAGAATATTTTATTTTAATTACATTATATATTAAAGGTAATAATCGAATTTAAGTATATAAGTATAGTAAAAAAATATTGGTATATGAGTGTTACTTATTCTAACTATTTAAAGTATAAAATTATTTTTTAAATATGATTAAACATTTAAAATATTTAATAAAAGTTTAAGATATTTAAATAATTTATAAAATAGTTAACATACACTAAAAATTATTAAATATCGACTAAAAACTTTTAGTCTATATTTTGGAAATATCTGTTTGTAAATTTAAATTGTTGTGCTCTTATCTATTTCATCGTCTAGAGCTAGGGCTTCCCTTCTGCTCTTGTCTGCAGGAAAGAATGTTTGTTGGTCGGGTTGGTGTCATTCTGGTTCTGCTCCGCGCCTCCGCCTTCTTCTCGGGTTTGTTTCGGGTTTGTTTCGCTTGAAACTTGTGGAATAGAGTTGGCTGCATATTTGGTTTGTTCCTCATGTTTCTGCCCTCTTTTCGGTTTGATTATTGAGTAGTTCGAGCTTGTTCGCAATGTTACTGTGGTTATGTTTCTTGGAGCTGAACTCAGGTGGCAGCTTGAATTGCCACATGCGTGACAAAGAAAGAACGCTATCAGTCCTTTATTGTGTGCAATGGACCCACTGAATGCCACAATAGCTAACCCTCAATGGATCCTCACTCTATATTAATGAGGTATTGTCTTTGACTCGCTGGAATTCTTCTGTTACACAAATGCCTATTGGTATCTTGATCTTTCTGCAACTTTTGTTTCTTTGAATTTGTTTTTGTTGGCTTTTGGCTATGTACGAACCTTACATTTTCTATTCAAATATATTAGTGTTAAAAAAAATACTTATTTCAAACGATTCAAATACAAACAATAAATAAATTACTTTAGCGGATCAAACTAAAGAGCAAATACATTGGAAAATAGTAAATACATACGCGGAGCTCAGCCATACTTGTTCTAATAGTTTCAAAAAAAAAGTCCAAAAAATCATAAAATTACATTAGATTAATTTAAATATAGAAGGCGTGTGATCCTATTCTTGGCTTTTTTTTTGTCAACGCATGAAAAAACTCCGAGTTTATATCCCATTCCCGCAGCCAAAGGACTTTACTCTTTTGTCTTCAGAATACTTCCTCAGCATTAAGAGCCTCATATAGTTATTTACGTGCTTCTCCCATCTTCTCAGTGGTGGAATAGTCATTTGAATACAATTTTTAACTTTTTGTTTAAGTTCATCCACTTGTTTTTTGAATTTATGTTATTTTCTCTCTTCCATTGACTCAAAGCTCCTGGAAATTCGATATATGCTCCATAGTATCTGTATCAGTCGGGAGGTCCATTGAGTTCCATCATTCGAGAATAACTTGCCTAATTTCTTCGCTATCCAAACATCGTTTATCAAACCTGAATTTTTCCTTTTTCTAATTGGTTTGGGAAGAATATTTGCTAGAACCTGACGATGATCTGATTCCATAGACGCAAGTACTTAATAGAAGAATGAGGAAATTTATCATGCCAATATTCATTTCCTACTCCCCGATCTAAATGACACCGGACCGCTTCTGTCCGATTCACGAGAGCATGTTTCCAGTAAATGGAAACTCCATCATTCTGCAGTCATTTAACATCTGTTTGAAAGGTTTTGTGTTTGAAAAATGTGTAAGGCATTCTCACACTTAATATATTCTTTCTAAAACATGATCTTTTATCTAATGATTGTCTATGTCAATTATATGAGTATTTGTGAAAATACATTTTTTGAAAATCATCCATAAAGTTACTTCAACAGAAGTTAAAACATAATGATATGCACGAAGAATTGAAATAACATATGCTGAAAGTACATCAACAGAAGTTAAAAATCTTTTAAATCGAATTAGTTATTGAATTTAACAATTATATCTAACCCAAACCTTAAGTACTTCACCAGATAGATAAACCTGGTCTGAGCTAACTCTTCCAATCATTGTAATCGAGTCACTATTTAGAAAAATGAATTGAACCCATGAACTGAAGACGACAGTATTCTCAAGTGAAGAATTTGATGTTAAATATAGCAAATATCCAATAAGACCATACGGCTATGTATATACTTATTTGCTAACAACTTTATTATAGACGATTATACAATAAACAAATCTATCTGTCTTATGAGAATTTACGTTTGACTGTATCACCTGAACATTCCTATAGGATCCACGCTTGAAGGTATTCTTTTTGCTATACTGCAGAAATCTCTTATAAGTTTTTCCATTAATCTACATAATTTCATTTTTTCTGAGACTCGAAACCCAGATCTTCGAATGTAGAAGCATTAATGAACCATTAGTCAAATCACTAAACCAAATGGACTTCCACCTAACAACTATCTAATGAGGCTAGAGTGGGAGATTACTTTATATAAAATGCTAACTAGGTATTAACTTTTTAAGGAAGCCGCCACCCAAATATATAGTACAGTTAGCCAAAGTTCTTCTTTTTTTTGAGAAAAAGTTAACCAAAATTTCTAGCAAAAGAATCAATGATATCATAAAGCTTTTTGGGCCCCTATCGATTTTTGTATATATGATGATTAAGAGTTTCACTAGTATACAAAATATAAGCATACAGTTTAACATTTAATTATGTTAATTATACACGTACAGCTAATGCCACTATATACATCTATATCCTGATAAAAAGTACTTGGGTCATATAGTTTACGAACTAAGTAAATATGCTTTTAATAAGAATGATTCTCAAATCTTCACAAGTGGGGGATTAGATAGATATCTGTTCTAGATTTGCTATCCAAAACCACTCGTCTATATAAGCCTTTCTATAAAAAAACTCTAACGACATTATATCTATATATAGGGGGTGATTGGTAGTTGCTGTCCACAGCCCTATTTATTTTTACAGCACTAAATTTAGAGCAATCAAGCTTTAATTTTTTTTTTTGAAATTACAGTTCTTGAAGAAACCTACAGATGTCAAGTGCTCTGCAGAGCCAAATATTCAAAACAATTGTGTAGTGCTTTCTATAAAATTCTACAGCAATAAAATCTAAAGCCACAACAAAAAATCTAAAGATTTTTTTCTACAGCAAAAATTTTAAAGCTATAGCCATTACCAATCGGACCCATACTATCCACCTTCCGCTAACAGCTAACTACAAGATATGCTATAAATGCGACAACGTAACTGAAGATTTGTTTTCTGCCAAAAATTATGGCTATATGTTAATTAGCGACTTATATTTACTATCCCCTAGACTATATTTGTGAAGTGATTTTGTCATATGTCATTTTTACAATCAACTTCACAAAATAAATATGACATGGCTACTGAAATTGATGACATGGTTTAAAAAAATATGACATGGATAATTTCATTTAATGTTGATTTATATTTTGGCAAACTTTTAGAATATGTTAATAATTCATATATTACATTTAATATTGATATTTCTTTTTGGTAAACTTTTTTAAAATATGGTAATAGCTCATACATTATCTATAAAATAAATATATTCATATATAACATTTTAAATTTCGAAATATTATTATGTTGTATAATTATACAATTTGTATTACTAAAGCTTTCAAAAATTTCTACAATTTTTTTAAAATTTAAATATCTAATCGTAAGATCATTAGTTTCTTATATATCTACAAATTTTAAAAATATTGTTTAGGATAGATTTTTGATAATTATACAATTTTAGATAATTTTTATTAGTTTTATACAAATTGATTTAATATATATCAAATCTATATTAAATATTAGTAAGAAAATAGTAAAATCTATAATATTTAATAAAATTTATTTTTAAATATAAGTTAAGTTTAAAAAGTTACTTACTGCATATGGTGGAGGAAAACACCTAGTTGTTCAAATAAAAGCATGATGGATATAAGCGAATGATTTTTGTAATAGCATGGCACTTGTTCTATTTACGAAAGTATTGGTAGTTTAGTGGTCGTGGTCCTGGAAGGAGATTAATTCCTTTATGTTCCGGATTCGAACCATTTTAGTATGACGTACTATTTTTAAAACGAAATTTTAAAATACTAACTCCGCGTATGTGGAAAATTAAGGCATAAGATCCAAAACTTCCACGGTAAATAAAAAAGGGAAAATTGTCAAAACGGAACAAAAAACAACATAATTATCTCTATAGTATAAAACCATCACTAAGTTATTTCTATAGTATAATATTTTTCATAATCCCAAAACTAATCTTACCTTAATCGAATTAAACACAAATTAAAATTATTTTAAAAAAGTTTAATGAAAAGAGATAAAAAATGAGGGAAATAATGTTTTAGAAAGGAAAAAAAATGTAAAAATAATTAAAAAAAAAAGAACACAAGACACGGACCAAAAATATCCCCTAACCTAATTACAGTTGGTTTCTACGCCTCTCTTTCTCTCTGTCGAGAGGAACAAGACACGATTATGTGTCTTCGCCGGTGAAATCGAGCTTCCCTTCCCTTCCGGTGTAACCTCTTCGTCTGTCCCTTTCTCATCTCTCTCTTTCTCCAACATCCCTAGAAGCAAGGTAAAACTCGAAACTGTTTCCTTCCAGTTTTTCTTTAGTTTTTTTTGTTTTCGATTTTGATATTTCTACGATTGATTTGTTCAGATCCTATATGATTTTGTGTTATGTCTAAACTATCTCTTTCTTCTTTGCAGGACAGCCGTGAGATAAAACAGAGAAACATAATAGCTCTTGAGCAGTGCCATTACCCTAAACACACCCACGTCTGTAGCTACGCCTTATTTTTAGATTATCTCATTGACACTGATAAAGACGTTGACTTGCTTCTCGAGAAAGGTAACTCATTTCTCTTTATTTTATATCAGTATCTCTACTATATAAAAGGTACTAATTTAAAAGCTCCTAAACTATGCCACATAGACACAAATATTCTCATCCAACCAAACTTACACGTCAGCTACTTTTTTACTCTTCCATGTATTATAATTCTTAACAAATGTAGCCCATCAGAAAAGGCCCAAATCTCATTTATATGAACGATATATTTATCAACCTTTTTTTCTTTTTTGAAAAAGGCTTATATATTTTACCCATTATGAACAACAGGTTTTATATGCTTGAGTTATTTACTTTTTTTCCAACAGTCTACAGCTTTTAACACCATATATAGGCATGGGCATTTGGGGTCCCAATCGGATTTTGGTTTTATCCATTCGGGTTTTAGTTTTCGGGTTTATCAAAATCAGTCCCATTCAGGTAATATAAAAATTCGGTTCGGGACCGGTTCGGTTTTTATCGGGTTCGGTTCGGGGTTAGTAAATCTTCAAAGAACCGGTATAAACCATTGTACTTTCGGGTTCGGGTCTCAATCGGTTCTTCGGTTTAAAAATACCTGATTTGTACCTATTTTGTAACTAAAACATAAATGAAATCGGTTATTTGGATTTAAAATACATGATTTGTACATATTTTAATAGCCAAAACATAAGTAAAATCGATTCAAAAATAAGAAAAAAACATCAAACGTAATCATTTAAAATCATGCGAAAGATAAACATAGTTAATGATAGAAAGAAAACCAGATAAATGAAATCATAAAACAAAAACTAAGTTCTCATGAAATGAGAAACATTATTCAATGAAAACAAAACCAAAATCTAAAAGCTTCATGCTTCAGCCGCCACATTCCACCATCAACTTTCATGTAATAGATAATTATTTTAGAAGTTCAATAATATCTTAAAGTATTTTGGATACATATTAAGAATTAAGATCATATTTGGTAGAAGTTCTTTTTGTGATTTTAAATATTTTGGGTTCTATCGGATATCCATTTAGGTCCGGATTCGGTTTGGATAATACCCATAACCAAAAGTACCAAAAAACCAAGATCCATTCGGTATTTATGTCGGGTTTGGATTCATTTATATCGGATCTGGTTCGGTTTGGATTTTCGGGGTCGGTTTATTTGCCCAGCCCTAACCATATAAATAAAGAGAACAAAATAGTAAAACTAAGGTGCTTTGCTATTAAATATTGAAATTTATAAGTGTAATATTAAGGTTTGGACAAGGCACGTGATGCAGTCTACAAGAGTAAACATTAGAACCAGATTTTTTTAGTAATGAGCATGTTTTGAGGTAATTCATGAATATTATCTAAAAACAAAAGTTCATAGTATACAGTAACAAAAACTTTAGTTATATTCAAAATGTCCAATTCTAATTGCCTCTAAATTGTGTGCAAATATTGAACTTACATGAAGGGTGTGTTTTAAATACTAACTTAAAGCCAAAAGAAATCATCAACGCAACATTATTAATAGACAACATTTCTAGCTACTTTTCAAGATCAAATTTTGCACTTTTAAGAATAGAACTATCAAATATGTCATATATGTATGCTGAATTTTAATAGAAAATTATATAACCACAACCTAGTACATATAAAACGTGTGCATTGAATGATTTGTGGTGGTTTCTGGTTTGAAAGGAATACTAAAAAGTTGGATTTGGCAACCCGCTAAAGTTGCGCAGATGGTGAACAAGCTCGTGACAGTCATCGTAGATCCTGGTTCTTACTATTATGATATAGCGGGTGAAGTCAACAAGTACTATAGAAACATGATGAATAGGTCAAATGCCATCCTCAAGCGTGTGTATTTTGGTAACCCATAGACATGGACAGCCACCATCGGCTCTACGTTTCTATTGGTGATGACACTTATCCAGACTTAGGCATCGACCGTTCAGGTTAAGCAGAATGAACGTTAGAGATGCCGTTGCATCTCTATCTCTAGTTGGTTTGCAGTTTCCAACTTTGTCGTGGGTACTACGTTATTTGTAATAATCTTGCAGATTAATGATATTCTTCTTCTTTCTTTTCTAGCTTTCTTTTATGATAGCTAATCTGTATCCTGAAGCTATTATGACATTGGCAAATGAGATTTCAAAAAAAAAAGAACAAAGTATAAGACATGCTCGAACCACTAGCAGCAACCAAGAAAATTAAGTAGTTTCACACGATGCATGAAACTACCAAAAATTTGTTCCTTAGTCATAGAACAAGAGTTTGTAAAAATCAAATGACAAACTATGGAGAAATCATAGATTGATGAAAAAGAAAAACCAAAATCATTTTTTTTTTATATTTTGACAAAAAAAATCGACCAGAATATGTTTTAGGAAATTATAATATATTTTTAACTGAAACTTCCTTAATTTTCGGAAAACCAGTTTTTTTTATCCGTAGAAGACACCTTCTACACCGTGTAGAATCATAATAAAAATCATGAATACAATTTCTACTTCTTGTAGACGTTTGTGTTAAGTTTAGATTTCGCATACCCAAAATTTCAGAATACTTCATAAAAGTAGAAACTGTATTCAAGATAAAAGTAAAAATCTTTACAATTAGTAGAATTTGCATTCCTCATATTTAGAATTTTAATCATAAGTAGATTGTTTTTTCTAAAAAAAATAGATGGACTTGTTTATTCTGGAATTCGTTTTCTACTTACCCATTTTCTGTAGAAGACGAATTCTACTTTTAGTATAACGTAATTTTAAGTTTTTATTTATCAAGTTTTTCAACCAAAAAAATATATGTTTATGTATATAGGTGTTTTATTAATTGTTTATATTTTTAATATTTTTTTGAATTTATAAAACTATTTATTTCATTAATATTCAGAAATAAAAGGGTAAAAGAGAGAGAAAATGGATAAAAATGGTTTTATACTATAATGACAACTATATTGTTTTTTTGTTCAATTTCTCCAATAAAAAATAGCAGGCACTTGTTATTGTTAACCAACCATATTAATAGCCCACCATAAAAAAAAACTGAACTTATTAAAAAGATGAAACGCATGATTGCATGAACGATAGGGGAACGCACATATTATGGTGACCTCATAGATAGTAATAGTGTTTTAAATCAAATAAAATAAACAAAACTTTGATCATGCTATCCATATAGTGGACCAAATGGTTGGACCATATATCCAGACAACAAAATCTTATCTAACTCGTCTCAAGAAATTGTCAGATCCGAATGTTTCGATAGAAGGTCATATGTACAGAATGACAAAATAGTTCTCATGTAACTCATTTTTCCTTAGATCAAACTCATGTGACTAATGTAGTCGACATGAAAACATAGTCTACTCTTAAATGAAAAAAAAAACACTTTTGACTCATCTTATTATACAACAAAAGCATTTTATCATTGATTCAAAAATGTTGTTTATAGAGCTTGCTAAAAAATATACCAAAGGAAAGAAATCTGTATTTGTTGGGTATCTCGAGCAGAGAAATCTGCTTTAACGTTATTGAGATGAATCCGTCGAACTAACTCTTCAGATATTAAAAAAAAAATATATATATATATATATATATATATATCTTCAGATATTTAATTTACGTAGAGAGCTCGTTTGCAAAAGCATGCTATTCTCTCGGGCACACAACCATTCAGTAGCGTGTAGCCAAATTTGAACATATTGTTATTACGTCTTATCAAACTTCACATTTTCTATACTACGCCCCTTGATTTGAAGCGTGGACAAATTCTTTAGTCCCTCTAGAGACCAGAGCTCTAACAAATCATACATTTGTTTATGTTGAAGGTACACATGATCCTCACATTTCGTTTTCTCAACCTTGTGTTGCCACTAGGCCTGGGCATTTTACCCGGACCCGAAGACCCGACCCGAAACCGAACCGAAAAAACCTGGTTCGGGTAGGAATCGACCCGATCAAATTACCCTATCGGGTCTTGTTGTAGAGGACCCGCGGGTCTTGGACCCGACCCGACCCGAACCCGAAACCCGATGAATATCCGAATTAATAATGTAAATTAAATAAAATGCATCAAGGGGAATCGAAGATGGGTTATTTGTCTAGAGAATATGGGGGTCAACCACTAGGAGACAACGAATTGTTGTTGTATTTCGCATAGTTTAGTATATATACACATTTTAATATAATAAAACACACAAATTTTGAATAAAATTTTGAATATTTTCGGATATATAAATATTTTCAGATATTTTTTTGTATTTTTAGGTTTTTTTTAGATCGAACCCGAACCGAACCCGACCCGAAACCGAACCGAATCCGAACCGATAAATTCTAATTACCCGAATGGGTCTAACTATCTAAGACCCGATCCGACCCGGACCCGGCACGACCCGAACCGACCCGGAACCGAAAATTTGAAATTACCCTATCGGGTCCTAAACTCTTTTAGACCCGAAAAACCCGGACCCGAAAGGACCCGATCCGAATCCGACCCGACGACCCGAATGCCCAGGCCTAGTTGCCACTGCCCTTTTTAATAGAAATGTTATCAAGTTGAAGAATAAATTCAGCACATACATTATATTTTTTTGTTTTATTTTGTAAAGACATCAGTATCATTCCTACATCAGTAATTATATAGTTTATTGTATTTCATTTTCCCTTTAATCATCCATCAAAAGAACGTTCTCATCAGGAATATTAAGTATAGGTTGATCGAGTTAATCGCACTTATAAAAGTGTGTTAGTATAAATCCAGATAGAGATAACGGTTTCTCGTACGAAAATAACTGTTTGTAATTTAAATTCCCAACCTAGAATTTCGAATTAATATCGTTTGCTTTGATTAGTAATGTTTTACTGCCTTGGTACATCGTATACCATGTCATGTAACCATCTGGTGGCACTGGAAGGTATATCACCATTTTTAGCACATCACCAACTTTTACTACTATTTTGTATCGTTTCTAACTATGCTGACATTTCGTATTTCTCTTTTATACCATCCATCCAACCTTCTATGGTTGAGTTTGTACTGCAAACTTAAGTTTCTTTTGTTAATAATGGAAGCTCCGTATTTTAGCTCTGTAATCTCTTCTAGGGCATCAATCACTCTTTAGAAATTCTAATTTCAAAAATAACATTCTGTAGAAAAGAAGATCTGTAACCATGACATAAGTGAACCTTCACACTACTACCAAACCATCAAAGTTTTGGTTTCTTACTTAAGTTGAATATTTGGTCTTAGACATGTGTAACAGTATAAAAATTGGAATGATTCCAACATGGACGGACGAAAATACCGTTTTGTTTTATAGATTATCCATAATTATGGGAAGGTTTGAAATGATAAACTTTTTATCCGACTTTTGTTTCGTCATCATCAAGTGAATAACCTTCTTTAAGTTACTGGAAAGCAAGAAACGAGCCTTTCAGAACGGTTGTTTTCGAGTTAGATAATAGAGAATAAACGTATAAAGAAACAACATAAACAATAATGCTCTCAGAAGAATAAACTTTGTCTGGAAAGAACATTAGGTAACATAGTAAAATCACAAGATTAAACGTAATAATTATAATATATTATGAGGGTATAGTCATAATCAGGCTAATCTTTAGGATAAAAATAATTTATCTCACCGACCTAGCGTTATGTCGGTTTTGTGTCTTTTAAGTGATACATGTCCATTTGACCAAAAAAAAAAAGAGTGATACATGTCCATTTCGTTGCTTTAGTAGATTATCTATGGCACACGAAAATTTTGGTGGGTAAAGATGATCGAAGATGTACTGAAATTATCAAATTATATTCGTTTTATAAATTTTTGATTTTGTGTATGTCAGTGGATTTTCTAATCATTTCGGTAAAAGGTGTGGTCAAATAATATATCAAATTTGATGCAAATGAGTGTTAAAGAGACAAAACACTTTAAAAATAATCAAGTGCCGGGATAAGGAATTCATGAATACTTCATGAAACATTTTCGTATATCCAAGCTTGTAACATATGAAAATTGTAGGGAAACTCAATAGTTCTGAAGTTTTCTTACAGTTTAAATCCTTTGTCTGTACCAGGGTATCTTTCAAATAATTTGGAAACAAACGAAGTTGACAAACCACAACACACATTCAACTACATTTTTTTACAAAAAGAATGTCTAGTACAAAACGTAAGATTGGATATATATACAAACTAATTAAGCAAATATAATGCATCCTAATCGCTAGTGACAGCAAATCTGGTTTGGCTGTTAAACACTAAAGACCAATCCACCTTAAGCTGCCTTTTTTACTTTGACGAAAACCCATTTTTATGAATTGTAAAATAGATTACGTACCCTTTCCTTTGATTACTTTATTAATTGCTCTTAAACCTTATATACCTAACGAGTGAGACGCTTTTAATACATTTCCTTACCTCAACTCAATTGGTTGAAAGAGAGGATACATTGTCCTTTCCATATACGACATTCCAGTCTAGTGAATGGATTGAAAAGTCTAGAAGATAGAGAGCGATATGAATATTTTAGAAAATGAGAGATGTAGAGTAGAAGTGAAAAGCTTGAGGTTGAGAATGGTGGGGTTCATATATCATCATCATCTTGCACACGAGTGCCAATACAAATCTTTTCCTTTTTTGCCAAAAACAAATCTTCTTTGTTTATATAATTAGTGTTGGTAGGCAAATTATTACATCATTCTTCTAAAATATTCTTTCTTCTTTCTGCTACGAAGTAGAAAAGAACTCCCCACAAATTCTTATTACATCACTTAAGTTTCATTTCTGAATAGCCTGATTAATTATTTTCAAACCTAGGCACATTAGTTTTTCTTAAATACTTAAATGTATATAATGAACAACATAAACATAACATATAAGACTATCTATAACTTTAACAATGTGGCCATTAGTTTTAGACTAGTACTATACTATCACAACCGGTCTTTGAGTCGAGCTAATCAAACTTATGATTGATCATTTATTTTGGTCTGTTGTTTACATATGATGTTTTTTATTATTATACGTGGCCACGTTAAACCGGCCAACTTATTATGACCTGAGTTGAAGGATTGTTTGGGCATTTTTGCAAATCATAAAAATTTCCAGCTCCCAGTTAAATTTTGTTAGTAAAACATAAAATTTCAAGAAAGAGTTTAAATAAGAGTCAAGAAGATAAACGGCTTTCTAATTTTCTTTTCGTTTGGTAACAGAACGGGTTTGTAAATATTTTACATAAAATATGTGAATACATGCTAAAAGATTAAAAAAACAGGATTAGAACCACGTGATCATACCCTCCTTTAATGAATCAAGTATATTATGAAGTTAGATTGCGTGCGCTATAATTGTCGTACATAAACCTGCTTTTGTCACAGCTTTGTTGCTGTTTAGGAGCTAGAACGACATACTGGTGTCGATCTTTTGTCGGTTGCCCATATCTTCTTTCTTTTGTATTTGGGCTTGAAGAAAGCATCCTTCTTACCTTGTGTCTTTGCTTCACTACTGTTTACAAACCCCCTTTGTGGCAGGTAGAACATACAACCCAAGTCTACGAGAAGCAAAAAATGGTTGCTGCGTTAAGGAATTTGTGAAAGTGCCATCAAGTTGTTCAGCACCTGGAATTTGATGAACCACTTAGGCACCAAGTACAACTCTGTACATGAACATAGTGAAAATCCGTATACAAATGTTTCGGTCTGATTGTGTTGAATTGGATTCTTTGTTAAGTAAACCACATATATTTTATCACTGTATACTCCATGTATGACTAGTAACGAGAACCCCATTTATCAAATAATAGTAGCAATCAACTTCAATTTTACAGCCCTATCGGACAAAGTACAATATTCTGCTTCAGTGAAAGAGTGTGAAATTGTGAGATTGCGTATAGCAGACCAGGAGATTAAATTTGAGCTAAGAAAAGTGTAGAAACTTCAATTTTACAGCCCTATCGGACAAAGTACAATATTCTGCTTCAGTGGAAGAGTGTGAAATTGTGAGATTGCGTATAGCAGACCAGGAGATTAAATTTGAGCTAAGAAAAGTGTAGAAACCCTGGTACACCTCTGTGTCTCTCGGTAACAAGCTCAATCAGTCACTATAATCGTGAGTAGTGAAATTAGTATTATATGCAAGGTTTATTCCCAGTCAATGTGCATCTTTAAAATAGTGTTAAATGCACTTTAGATTGGAGAAGTCATTGATTTAGGAGAATGCATCTTCTAGCAGACATAGTTCACCGCATATTGTATGTCGGGTGTACTGAAGCTTTCCAACAAAACTCCAAAACTATGTTGATTTTGAAAACAACTCTTCCTGACAATGCACTTTACCTAGTTGCAAAGGAAGATGGGTAAGCATTAAAGCACAATCAGCTATTCCCACTATGATACGTAAGTCTGATATATGATTCTCTTGGCATACGAACAGATCATCGCTCTGAAAGTATGGTTGGATATCAAGAAAATAGTGGAGAGGAATCATATCTTTCACTACAAGAAATAACCCGATTTGCAAGAGAAAAACTCTAAAAAGTTGCAAATGGACATTTGCGAGGTATTTGATAATGACGGTTTTTCCTCGCAAATCTTTACTAGCAAATTGTTTTTTTTTTTTGGTTGCTATTCCCTCCGCAATCTTTAGCACATTTGCTTAGAATTCGTGAAGGAATCAGAGTATACCTTCATAATTTTTTAGTAAATTTGCAACAGAGAATTTACCCTTGCTTTGTCCAAAAAAATGAATTTACCCTTGCAATTCCCTAACTAATTTACAAAGTATTTGCGATGGATCCAAAATACACCCTCGTAATTTTCTAGTAAATTTGCTAGGAATTTGCGAAGAAACAAGAAGTCTCCATCGCAATTTCATAAAACAAAATTTTCTTTACAAAATTAAATATATAGATTAAAATTATTAAAAACAAATAAATTATAATTAACATTAAATCTGAAATTCAACACAAATAAATTATAATTAACATTAAGGTACTAGTGTTAAAAAGAATCTAAACGTCTTCGGATCTGTCGTCTTTGGCTTGAATCCTAGGAGGCACGGTGCTGATCTGAAGAATGCTCGCCAAATTTGGATTTTTTTTCAGCCAGATAACCGAGAACGACACGTACCTATGCATGAATCTGACTATTTTATTTCTGAATCACGCGAGCTTGATCTTTGATAATTGTCTTTGGATAACCGCTGGCAGAACCTCTAAAAGAAAACAAAATAGGAGCGGTAGCAGAGATGCTAGATATTTCTTCAGTGAATCAAGTCCATACATTCTTTCCTTTCTACGGATAACGACTACATGTCAATTTAAAAGCTGTCAAAATAAATAAAAAATTATTTTAAAACTTTAATAAGAATTATTAGAAGGGAAATATGCCTGTATAACCAAGAAAAAAAGGATAATTCATGAAGTAGTCAATTTCCCTAATATAACGATACACAATGTGTCTTTTCTATAATATTGCCATCCTACCCTTTCATTTAACCGGTAAAACCTGCAAAAAAATTATAATCTAAATTATTAACTAGTGATTCTAAAAGAAAGACGTGGCCTTTAGTTACTCTCACACAATTAACAAAGCAAATGGTAAAATATGGAAAGGTCAATAGATTCATCTTCATATTTGAGCGATTAAGACGCCACCGATTACATTTTTGGTGAGTTTGTGGAGAAGAAGACCATTATCGAAGGCTCGGTAGGTGACAAAAGGCGTGAGTAAGACGGCACCGTAACGGCGGTAACACAAATTCACATTGCCTATTATGTAAGTTGTTTTACTGCTCTTAAATTTTCTGAATTTTCATTCATTACATATTACATGTCGGAATCTGATATTGTAAAGTAAAGAAACCAGAAGTTTGGGATTTTCTGTTTATATACATGGTGCTTGTACTCCATTTGCATGACAATATAGTTAACTGTGTATATACATGGAAATAGACCTGATGAAGATAGCTATGTCAACCTCTAATACTTTGTTTGTGTGAATTTGTAAATAAAATATACTATATAAAAGTAAATAAAGTAGTATAGATGTCTATTTCCATAATATATAAACTATATTTTGGTGGGTGACTGTGTTGTATATAAATGGAGTAGTACATATGTCTACCCGCATAGTATAGTAATTATTATGTTAATAGTATAGTATATGTTATAGAAGTGGTTTTCAGTTTAAAAATAATGTGTGTTGACATCACCACATAATTAATCATCATAATTTAATATGTGATGTTCTGTGATGTATGAAATTGTTGATGAAATTGTCTCTGTTGATGGTGAAGGATTGTGGTGAATAATAGAGTTTTGAAGACTTGTGTGGCGAGTGACATGACTTGTTCAGTGGCGATCACCTCCATCTATACAATCGAAACTATTGTATTCGTTTCTGCCGCAATTGTCCCTCTTCTCATAATTCTATGACTGTATGTTCTTCTCTTCTATCTAGTGAATCAACAACAAAATTATTTTCTCCGATGCGGTTGCATGTACTATCTTCACTGATGTCGTCAGATATACTTATTTTTTATTGTTGTGAATGACAAACAATATTGAATGTATTGACCTTTCCATATTTTATATTGATGTGTATATGATTTTGTAAAGAGAAATAGTATATTAAACATAAATGGAATAAAATTTATTATGACATCAGATAAAACATAATACAATGTGATGTTGAGTCGAATGGTATTCATATGATGTTTCTTTAATATTACATAATATAATTTAATACTACACAATTTTATGTACTTTTTAAATTTTGATATTTGGGTTTAGGGTTTATCTTTGGATTAGGGTTTAGTGATTTAAGTTTAGGGTTTAGTATTTAGAAAGTGAAGGAGTATGGTTTTGGGTCGGCATGAACTTCTTCCTTACAATCATATATATTTCATAATCTCACCAATAGGTACTATGTTATTTATTTTATTTCATGCTATTTGGGTTTATGATTTATATTTAGGTTTATGGTTTATATTTGGATTAGGGTTTAGTGATTTAAGTTTAGAGTTTAGTATTTAGAAAGTGAGGGAGTATGGTTTTGGGTCGGCATGAACTTCTTCCTTGCAATCATATATATTTCATAATCTCACCAATAGGTACTATGTTATTTATTTTATTCCATGTTATTTGGGTTTATGATTTATATTTAGGTTTAGGGTTTATATTTGGGTAAGGTTTAGTGATTAGAGTTTAGGGTTTAGTATTTAGAAGGTGGGGAAGTATGGTTATTGTCGACGTTAACTTTTTTATGCAATCATAGACATTTCATAATTTCACCAATATGTACTATGTTATTTATTTTGTTCCATTCTATCTGGATTTTGGGTTTATATTTGAGTTTATTGTTTATATTTGTTTTTAGGGTTTACTGATTAAATTTTAGGGTTTAGTATTTAGGGGTTGGGTGAGATTGAGATAATGTTTAGTATCTAGGAATTGTGGTTGGGATATGTTTAGTATTTAGGGATTATAAGTGGATTTATAATCCTATACTACTTAGGTGATATGGAACAGAACATTCGTCATATGTATGTAAGATATACATGGAAACGTCTCCCATATATTTGTACTTATATTATTCTATCTAAAATATATAGTATGGAACTACATTCTTGTGGCTTTCTCCTACTCTTAAAAACAGAAGAGTTGTAAACCACAATTGTAAATTTATTGCAGTAAATACATCATTGCCTCTCCCCAACCGCCCACTCCACTGTCTTTGTTCGTGATTATATTACTAAATTACAAACAGGGTTCTATTCTACGTTAGTCATGTCGAATGGAAACGTCTCCCATATATTTGAATTCTATCTAAAATATATAGTATGGAACTACATTCTTGCATTCTTCGTTAAACACCGTTGTTTTTTTCACACTTAAGCTTTTCATCAACTCGTCTCTCTCCATGTTTTCCTTCCTTTACTTTTGAATATGGTTTACCCACGCGCTTTATAAAGTGTGTCATTGTTATTAAGGGACACAAAATCACCACGTTGTTTTTTCCATGAGTTGGAACCGGTAACTTCTTATGTATAAGGACATAACCGGCAGAAAAGAAGGCAAAAAGCGAACGAATGTATTACGTCAAAATCTTGTCCATTCCCTTGACTTTATTTTTTTTTGTAGCTACTCAGCCAATTAGCCCTTATTAGAATGTATTCAATTCAATTCTCAAAATTTGAATTCTCGATATCATGTTGTAATGGTAACAACCACTAGCCTTGATTTACTTGTTAAAAATAAAAAGTCACTAGTGAGGCAGTCATAAGCAAGAGGATCCTCCTCATTGATATTGCCAGAAGCCAGTAGATCTATGTGATAGACATTTGTTGGACCAAGGCCCATGTCCATCTATCTGATAGACATCTGTCTAGGAAAATGTGAAATTACTAATTGTGCTCTTCATCTTTATTGAGAATAAAGTTTGGCAATTTATCCGTTAATTTTGTTTTGATTCGATTTGGATATCTATAAATCTTCGAAGTAACGTGTGGTGAAGTTTAACGCCGTCGGAGTAGTCAACCGGTGGAGGACGCTTCACGGGTCGCACACGGTGAGGCCCTACATCCCAGCACCGGCGTCACTGCAGATTGTCCGGTGGTAAGGTCTCACGCCATTTGAAGCTAGGGTATGCTGTTCCGGTTGTGTTTGTTGGTTGTCAGGTCCGATTTTATCAGTACGGCTCTGTGCCGTCTTTCCGGCTAAGGAGTGAGACGGTCAAGTCCAGTGATGCTGAATCTAATCAAGGTTGCACCATTTCGGTGTTGAAGAATTGGTCCGAGTCCGGAACGCATATCTTTTTGCGACTAATGCTTGGTTTCTAAATGTTAAACTTTGATTAGTTTCAGTTTATCTTCGGACTTCCCGTTGTTCATTCGTGTGGTCGAATTTAGGGGTCTAAGAGACAGTGTTTTCCGAGTCGTGGGGAATGCTTGTACTCATTGGGTAGAATTACAACAAAGTCTCGATCGGGTAGCGTAGGATCCATCTATGTGTTCCTGGGTGATACTAGATTACTTTGTTTGTAAGTGTGGTTGAATCCTTTGTGGTTAAGATCATGTACTACTCCTTTGGTTAATGAAAAGTTGAAGTTGAGCCAAAAAAAAAAAAAAAAAAATCTTCGAAGTAAAGTAAATACTATTTGGAACATAGTGGAGTTCTCTCAACTCTTCTTGTTTTGTCAATATCCGTTAAAATGACAAAAAATCATAAATACAAAAGTTTCAGAGTGGGATATCTACTCCAATTCAACATTTATATCTACAGTTAAATATAAAATTTTAAATGTATAAATTTATGTAGTTATTATTTTAACATACTATTTAGAACATAGTGGAGTTCTCTCAACTCTCCTTGTTTTGATCTCTCTCATACATAACCCTTTTTCAAGCGCTCTACACAACTTATTAGAGTAAGAATTAGTAAATTAGGTTAAAGATTCTTACGACTAAGCCCGCCCACATAAACGAATCCATTAACCTCTTTGTGAAGTGGGCTTTGAGTCAAGCTAATTATTTGTCATCCGACTGACAAGTCAAGAATTTAGCGTGACTAAGGGTTTAGGATATACCGGTTCGACTAACCGGATCAGGCCGAGTTACACATTGGACATTTTAAAACAAAAAATGATAAATAGAGAGACAAAATGAGAAAACTATGCCGACGCGTTGATCGGATTTAGCTTCTTTCCTTTCCACAGGGCACACACACGGTGGCGCGATTGAAATTCAAATCGGGAAAAATTCCATCGATACTGTGAGAGCCGAGATCCGGAGCTTCTTCTCGAACGAAGAGAATGCAAGCGAGGCATGGGCAATCGTCGTATCGAGATCGGACGGACGAGTTCTTTGGTGTCGTTGAAAGCCGGAGGAGATCGATTGCTCCAGCGGCGGCGAATAATGTGCCGTACGGTGGTGGCGGGGGAAGAAGAGAGGATCCGAGATCTGCCGCGGCAAATCAATCGGAGTTCAGCAAGAGAGCTTCTCTGATCGGTTTAGCTATCCACCAGACGTCGCAGAAGCTATCCAAGCTTGCTCAACGTAAGTTTCTTTTATTCGTGAAATCTAGAGTAACTCGGCTTGCTTTAGGATCCAATTAGTGGAAGAGTATAGTTTATTAACTTGTCATTTTGTCAGTGGCAAAGAGGTCATCAGTTTTTGATGATCCTACCCGGGAGATACAAGAGCTGACGGTGGTGATCAAACAAGAGATCTCTGGTCTAAATGGCGCTTTACTCGACCTTCAAGCTGTACGCAACTCCCATAATGATGAAAGCAACATCTCTAGAGACACAACTACTCACTCAGCAACCGTTGTTGACGATTTAAAGAATCGCTTGATGGACACTACCAAGGAGTTTAAGGATGTTCTTACTTTGAGAACTGAGGTTCTTTTCTTTCTTTCTTTCCTTTTAGATATTTCTACTTTTGAGTAAGCTTCAGAAATTACTATTTTTACTGGTCTGGTGCTGCAGAACATGAAGATCCAAGAAGATCGAATGAAAAAATTCTCTAAAATCTCTTCAAAAGAATCAGCAAACCCATTTGTTCGCCAGCGCCCTTTGGCTTCTAAGCCTTCACCTAGTCAACCTGCTCCTCTTCCATGGGCAAATGGCTCTTCTTCATCTTCATCTCAGATAGTCCCTAGGTAATGTATTACTAATCCGATAACCATAGAGTTTGAAGTTTCAGAGTAGAACATGCCTTACTTCTCTTTTAATCTGGCTAAGAGTTAGCGTTTATAATTGAAGACCTTTCTATATGTTCTGAGTTTACAGTAGGCAGGGAGAGGCCGAATCCTCACCATTATTGCAACAGAGTCAACAACAACAGCAGCAGATGGTCCCGTTGCAAGACACATATATGCAGAGCCGAGCAGAAGCTCTACACAACGTAGAATCAACAATCCATGAGCTAGGCAATATCTTCACACAACTAGCAACCATGGTTTCTCAGCAAGGGGAGATCGCTATCAGGTTCTTAAAAACCAAAACCATGTCTTAAAATTCACTGAATATTTGTGGAAAACTTAATAAGTTGTTGGTTTGTACAGAATCGATCAGAACATGGAAGATACATTGGCGAACGTGGAAGGCGCACAGAGCCAACTGGCTAGGTATCTCAACAGTATATCGTCTAACCGATGGCTCATGATTAAGATTTTCTTCGTACTGATTGCTTTTCTCATGGTTTTCCTCTTCTTCGTTGCGTAATTTTGAGAAAAAGAAAAAGATTTTAAACATCAAGTCATCATTCTCTTTTCTGCCGTATCTTATTGACATGTAAAGACTAAAATAGAAAGGGATCTTTATGCTCTGTTCAGATCAGTGGAGATATATATTTTGCCTTTTTTATGTAAAATTGTTCTAACGTTTCTCAAATCTCGTTCACTGCTATTATTCTACCATTCATAGTTTTGTTTCTGAACTCTATTTTAATTTCCATAGATGAGAGAATATTTTAAGACTTCTAGAAGACTTTCCATTTGGTAGGTGGAGTAAGTTCCGAGATTGGGTTGATAAAATGGAACATGTCCTTGTGTACAAAGCTGCAACACGAGCGATCAATTTGTTGAAAATACCATAACATGTCATATATTTTTACATAAAACAATCAAGTGTAGTCCTTGTTCATACGTTTGGCTCTTCCACTTAATGACTTAATGGCTTGAAGAGATTGCCCACTTCAGTTTGCTGGTTTTCATTTGGATTCTGCAAGAAAAAGGCACCAATGTAATATGAGCTTAGAGTAGGCACAAGAGAGAACATAGACCAAAGAACCCGGAATGAAGCTCAAGATTATCATAAATGTAAAATGTGCATACCATAGTTCGTGTGCTATACTCAAAAATCATGTGATTGAATGAAATCAAAAAGATGAAGGTAATGTTAAGACCAAGATTTGAGGTTGCACACAAACAAGCGTAGCTGTTTGATCATCACATATATTCTCCTTCTTACGTTATCAAGATCATCGTTTGATCATCAATTCTCATCACAAGCACACTTATAAAAATCTAAGCAACTACCAATAAATCCATATAACTAAGTGTTGCTTAACAAAATTGCTTCTATTAATTTTAATAATTAAAAATTAATCATGCCCCACTTAAGCAACAAATAAGGTTGCTTGCAATGAACATGCTCTTACGAGCTTGTTTCAATCCAAGTTCATGCGGGAGTTTCTTAAGGTGACGCGGCTTCAATTTATTGGTTGGTATGACTAAGAACGACTTGACAAAGTTAGAGTTTTTGTTGGGCTTGAAGATAAGGACGTATCTGAGGGTTGGGTCCATAAAGAAGTGAAAGAAGGATGACTTAATTAAAAGAGTCGATCGTAGGTTTATGAGTTTTTAGGGTTTTTGAGCGCAAAGAGACCGGTTTACATTTGGTATCAGAACAGTTCACCTAGTTGAGATTATGTGAGGAACATGAATGCATCAAAGGAACTACTAGTTGTTCAAAGAATTCTAATGCGGAAAGAGAACAATTTTGGACACTGGAAAGTACGGATGAAAGAGAGACTCAAAGGGATCGACAAAGATGTCTGGTCAGCTGCAGAACTTGGTTGGACATAACCCACAGTCAAGATTGTCGATGGTGAACTAGTACCTAAACCCAAAGATAAGTGGACAGAGGCTGATAAATTAGGATCCAAATTCAACTCCGAAGCAATTTCTGAAATCTTCAATGCTATTGATTCTGATCAGTTCAAGCTTGTTCAATGATGTTCTTCAGCAAGGACATACGGGACACATTATTTGAGTACTACGAAAAAAACTGATATTGTTAAAAGAACAAGATTGGATTACTTGGCTTCTCAATTCGAGAATCTACGAATGTCTAATGATGAATCAATTACAAGTTTTAGCTCGAAACTGCGCTCCATTGTTAACGAAGCTATCGTTCTGGGGAAAAGCTACAAGGACAAAAAAAAGGTTAAGAAACTGATTCGTTCTTTACTTGAGAAGTTTTTATCCTACAATACAAAGCATTTCTTAAAGGCAGAATGAACAATGCTGAGATGAATTTCTCACAACTTGTTGGTATTCTTAAAGCTGAGGAGATGAAGTCACCTTCTAACCAATCTAAAAAGGTCAAGGACATTTCGATCACTGCCAAGTAGGAAACATATCAGTTACAAGCACTTTAAATACGCACTGAGACGAATTGAGAATGGCCAAGGAAGAAGCTATAACTCAGATCGTGACAAGAATTAAACGAGCACGAGAAGTGATGCACAAGCTATGGACATTACATATCAGATTATCCTCTCACTAAACGTAAGGAGCTTAAATGAAGTGAATGTAAGGATTCGGACACATCACTTACAAGTTGATTGTAACTGGGTACGAAAATGTAAATGTTGTGTTTGAGTAAGTTTATTTAAAATTTACGTATTCTCGTGATTTGATAGAATATATGATTAAACATTACTTTTTCGATAGCATCAAGTATTTAAAAGATAATCAAAGTAAATCCTTGAGTGCTAAAATCGAATCAAGAGCAATAAAAACATGGAGACAACCAAAACCTGTTGAACAACTCAACCAAGCAATCACGATAGTGATTAATTAAAAAGAACAATTTGTTATACCATGTGGAATTGAAAAATACGTATGCACTATGCAACAAGAACCAGCTAAATAAGAGATCAAACTCAAAACAAAGATACAAACAATAGAGGAAAGAATGAAAGAAGAACAGAGTGCATCCGGTATAAGATAGACCGCAGTTCAATTAGAGTTAACACATTTCCAGTTAAACAAACAAAAAAGAATTAATAATCATGTGTCCCCTTAAAGAGTGTGTGATCAGTGTTCACCATAACCTTAACCGGTTCTTTTAATAGTGCGTGTCTCCATTTCCCGTGTGGTCCGACCCTCAGTGCTCCAACCGGTCGAGTACAAATCATACTCACTAGTTGGATTGCTATACTCACTGCTTTCACTGTACTCTTGAGCCCCAAGTGCCTTTCTCCTTAACTTGTTGATGCCTTCATTTTCCTCGCTCATGTCATAATCTGTGCTTCCTCCATATGAGCTATACACATTGCTGTCACCCGGTTTGATCCCCTGGTTCAAATCTGACGGTGATATGTTTCCTTCTAGAACACGCGTAACCTGCTCGTTTTTTTTTTTACACAATCACTCATTCGATTAGCATTATCAACATTTTAAATGACCAATATTGGCAAAGTGAAAACCAAAATCAAAATGCAGCTAAGAAAACATATTTCCTCATTGTTCGATCAAGTCAGTTTTTATACTAAAAATATTTTTAATTAGAACTAATTACTTATACTTTTTTTTTTGTAATTTGTGTATTTACCACCAAAAACTTTTGACTAAATTGACTACCTTTGGTGCTAGTTCAGTATACATAATTGAAAACCGAAGAGCTAAAAGAAAAGTATGATTGACTTGCCTGGTCCATTCGAGGTCTGCGACGAGCTGAATGACGAACACAAGTTGCAGCACAAGCAACCATACGAGCCATCTCTTCTCTATCATACTCATTATTCAGCTTTGGATCAACCAATCCTTCAAAGTTTCTTTCCTCAAGAGCTCTTGTAAGCAATGGTCGTGCCTGTTCAAATTATATACACATAGCTTCTGCGTTATTCAACTGTCAAATCGTAATACAAATCATGTGAATATGTTAGATTATTTTCACTATATTGATTACCCAATCAACTAAGCTGTTATCTGCATAGGCATTGTTTACATCAACAGGGCGACGCCCGGTTATTAACTCCAAAAGTACAACACCAAATGAGAAAACGTCAGACTTTTCTGTAAGCTTTCCACTAGCAGCATATTCAGGAGCCAAATACCTAAAGTACCAAAAAACAAAATTTAAGGATTTGAAGACACTTTGCAAATTGTACATATGTGGATATTTTGTTTGAAGATTCTTTTACCCAAAGGTTCCCATCACGCGTGTAGATACATGAGTGTTTGTATCCAAGGCAATCTTGGCAAGACCAAAATCAGCAACCTAAAAGATAGAAGAGAGCTAGTCACACAATACAAATAAACTTCACCTAAATATAGTGCTAAGTTACATACATGTAACGCTTTAATGAAATACATATATAAGAAAAGATAAATTATACATATATACCTTTGCTTCAAACTTGAAATCAAGCAATATGTTTGCCGCCTTGATATCACGGTGGATGATTTTAGGATTACCTGCAAATTATATATGCATGCAAAACATGACTTGTACATTTTAAACAGTTATACATATTTTTTCATACCATATATATAGTACTTACAATTTTCATGAAGATACGACAATCCTTTGGCAGAACCAACAGAAATCTTCAATCTTGAGCTCCATGCTAGTGGAGGCCGTCCCTTCCCTGTCACAAGTTCAATTCGCCAAGAAAAGAAACATCAATAATAGAAAACATTAAGCATATATATAAAAATCAAAGAAGAGTTTAGTGTTTGTCTAACCATGGAGGTGAAACTCGAGAGTGTTGTTCGGAGCAAACTCATAGACAAGCAATCTTTGAGCATCAGCGATGCAATAACCGACAAGAGCAACCAAATGCCTGTGGTGAACTCGGCTAATGATCCCTACCTCTGCCTGAAACTCTCTCTCCCCCTGAGCACTCCCAGCTTTCAACTGTTTCACAGCAATTTCTTTTCCATTACGCAATATACCTCTGTAGACATATCCAAACCCTCCTTGACCCAACCAATTGGCCTCAGAGAATCCATTGGTGGCTCTAGCTAGCTCCTCGTAAGTGAAAGTGCCTTGATAGGTGCCTAGTGCAAGCCCTGGAGATGGTGGAGGATGAACTGCATTATCCGAGTAGTTTGAGTCGTAGCCACCACTGCTGCTGCTGCTCATGCCCCGCGGACGTGGTGGTGCAGAGGGAGGGTTTGGTTGTTGCGGTGACGTCAACCCGTGATCTGATGGTTGTGATGCATTTTGTTGCTTCTGTGCACCGTAAGGGCCTGAGATACAATGGGACATGAAATATTGAAATATGAAAATGTTTCTCTAAAGATCTATCATCCATGTACAAGAAATCTAAAAAGCAAGTTTGAAGACGTCTATAAATGAAATCCAATTTTCAGACAATGCATGCATAATAATATGTTTAATTTAGAAACAAGAAGATGTAGATAAAATCATAGAAATGAGGAAAATATGGTTCAAGATTCGATTTCTTGGTTTAGTCTAATTGAGATTTTTGTTTTACCATTGGGACCAGGAGGTGCTTCTTCATCTCTTCGTCGTTTCTTCTTACAAAAGAAAAAGAAACAAATCAAAGTCAATAATGCTACAAGCAGAGCTACTCCTCCGATGGCTATTCCAACCACCACTCCCGATGATAATCCTCCGGGAGAGGAAGCCGGAGGCGGTGGAGAAAAGCCTGGGGTGATAGATGGAGTTCTAGGAGATCCTCCGCCTGAGGGCCTCGGTGGAGGGCTCCGAGTTACCGGCCGAGGCGGAGGGGGTGTGGAGGGAGATGGGGGAGACGGAGGCGAAGGAGAAGAAGGCGGAGGCGGAGACGTTGGATCAGTGAATGGCGGCGGTGGAGAAGGGGTCAAAGGTGTTGGAGTGGCGGGAGATGGTGGCGGAGGAGAAGACGGCAAGGGAGAAGACGGAGGTGAAGGCGTCAAATCGGTGGATGGCAACGGAGGAGGAGGCGTCACAGGAGCTGTAGGAGGAATGGCGGTAGGCGGTGGCGGAGGAGGCGTTAGGGGAGTTGTGGGAGGATCGGCGGTAGGCGGCGGAGGAGGTATCACGGGGGTTGTAGGAGGAGGAGGCGTCAGGGGAGGTACGGGAGGAATGACGGTAGGCGGGAGAGGAGGTGATGGAGTAGCACTCGGAGACGGCGCCGATGACATCTCTTCCCACAAGTTTAAAAAAACGAAGCCCCAGAAGTAGAAAATGGAGAACTATGAAAAAACGGGGGAAAGATAGAGATGTTTTGGGGACAGACGATTCTGTCCATGTCATTTTATCGGTTTATTTATTTTGGAAAATATATAAATGCACTTTATGGTCATTTAAAATTCAAAAAAAAAAAAAAAATTTTATGGCGAAAAAAAAGCGATTTTCTTTCTTCTTCTACGACGGTTACTTTGCCGTGTTTCCAGCCCTAATCTATCCACGATTTCCTATTTTCTCGGCGGTGTGGCATTATGGTCTCTCCCATTATTGCATCTCTTGAGATCAATCTCCACGATCTCCGATTGTGATGTTCCATTTTCTCAACTTCGTCGAAGTTTGATCTATAAAAGCAGAGTTCAAGGTTTCTCTCTGACCAGTACCCTAAACCAAATCCTTCAGAACTTTTCTTTTCCTTGGATCTATTTTACGATGGTTGATAACATACGACGAAGTTTTCAAAATATCAACCTTGGCGTTAATGACCCACCGTTGGCTCTTCCGGAAACGGTGGTGAACGAAGCGGTAGCCGAAAACCGTTTCATCTTGATTGGGAGGCCGGTCATGCCGCGTCACCAAAACATACGATATATCATTGCAACGCTTCCTCGTAATTGGGGGCATGAAGGTGTTCATGGGAGAATGGTTGAAGGAAGGCGATTCCAGTTCATTTTTCCATCGGAGACTGCTCTTGAGATGGTATTACGCCGAGGTCCTTGGGCTTTTGCAGACAGAATGTTGATTCTCGAAAGATGGACTCCATCTTTTAATCCGTTGATGTTGAATTTCATTCCATTTTGGATTCAAATCCGTGGAATTCCATATCAATTCATGAGTCAGGATGTGGTGATGCACATTGGGAGGGCACTTGGTATGTATATGGATGTTGACTACAATGCAGAAGCGACGGCTCGTAGAGATTATGTAAGAGTACGTGTCAATTGGAATGTTGATGAGCCTCTTCGTTTCCAGAGGCATTTTCAATTCACACCGGGAACTAACACCCTTCTGCGTCTCACATTTGAGAGGCTCATGGGCTTTTGTGATGTTTGTGGTATGCTCACCCACGACTCGGTGCCTGTCTCATCTAGAACGGGGGACCTGATAATGGAGAGGATCAGGATTCTTCAGATGATGATGATAATGAAGGAGGAAGCAACCATGCCCCAGGAGTAATCATTGAGGAGATCCAGGAAGATGAGCCACAAAACCAGGATGCTGAGATTGGTGACCCAATTCAAGAAGTGTATGAGCGGCAGATTGCAGAGCAAGAGACTGAAGCTGGCAATGATGAACTCTGGAGTGGCGATGCTACGCCAACTTTGGTCTCTGAGAATTTTACCATGACTGAAATGTATAATCCGATGGGACCTTTTGGAGAAAGAAGGAACTAAGAAGCAAGCAGCAAATGACAATGTGAGGAAACTCAACACCTTTGAGTATGGTGAAACTAGTGAGCGAAGGAGTGCAAAGAAGAATAAGTCTGAGCATCAAGACGCTTTGGAAGCTGAGGAAAACATTGAGGAAGATGGAACGGAAGGTAATAACACCAATTTGGGAGGCGCGGTGGGCCCTGAACCACCACTTCCACCATGAATACAATCAGTTGGAACTGTCGAGGTCTGGACATTGACTCGACAGTTCGACGCCTTAAAGAGATATGCAGAAAATATCTCCCGGACGTGCTTTGCCTGTCTGAAACAAAACAACAAGATGATTATGTTCGAGATGTAGGAGCTCAGCTGGGGTTTCTTCATAGTGTTAGTGTGCCTCCGGTTGGAATAGGTGGAGGCTTAGTTATTTTCTACAAGCAGTTTGTACAGCTTAGTGTTTTATCTCAATCTCCTAATCTCATCGATTGTAAAGTTTCTATCAATGAAATGTCTTTCTATTATTCATTTCTATATGGTCACCCTAATCAGTCTTTAAGGCACCATATCTGGGAATCTTTGGAACGGATAGGCATCACTCGTAGAAGACAACCTTGGTTCATCTATGGGGATTTTAATGAGATGCTGGGAAATAATGAGAAGATTGGAGGTAGAGTACGTGCAGAAGCATCTTTCCAAGAGTTCAGAACGATGATCCGCACTTGTGATTTCATGGATATTCCTTCTGTTGGGAATCGTTTCTCATGGGCAGGATAACGTGGAACTCATCTAGTTCAATGCTGTCTGGATCGTGCTATGGAAAATAAGAAGTGTTTTGATCTCTTTCCGGCGGCTTTGACTGAGTTTCTGGAAATGGGTGAATCTGATCACAGACCACTAGTGACACATCTACTTGTTGATAGAGATATGCCTAGAAGATTCTTCAAAATTGATGAGCGGTGTATGAATAAAGAAGGTTTCAAAGATACAGTCTGTAGAGGTTGGAGAGGCTCGGGACAATCTCAATTACTACAAATTCCCTTGGTGCAGAGGCTCAGCCGCTGTAGGCAACATATTTCGGTTTGGAAAAGAAATAATCGTATGAATGCAGAAGAAAAAATCATTATACTAAGGAGACGACTAGATATGGCTATGACATCCCCATCTTCATCAACTCAAGAATCATTAAGGAGGAACTTAATCAGGCTTATCTGGATGAGGAGATTTTTTGGAAACAGAAAAGTAGAATCATGTGGTTGCTCTCTGGTGATCGTAATACTAGATACTTTCATGGTATTACACAAGGAAAGAGGAAACGTAATACGATTACTGCTATACAAGATGAGACTGGAGTTGTACGGAGAGGGCATAAAGACAGCTATTGTGGCTGAGACGTATTTCCAAAAGCTCTTTACATCAGAGCAAGTTGATCAGAGCCATCAGAGTAGATATGATGATGTTTTCCAAGGTTTTCAGAAGAGAGTTACTCAAGCTATGAACCAGGATCTTACCCGTGAAATAACAGAGGAAGAAGTGCACACTTCTCTGTTTCAAATGAAACCAAGTAAAGCCCCTGGTCCTGATGGATTTACTGCAGCTTTCTATCAATAATTTTGGGAAGATATTAAGGAGGATCTTATGCGGGAGATAGTAGTATTTTTCAACGAAGGAAGCATGGATGATCAGCACAATCATACCAATCTCTGTCTAATTCCCAAGGTCTACCCGCCAACTGGTATGTCAGAGTTCCGACCAATTGCATTATGCAATGTATCATATAAGATCTTCTCTAAGGTTTTGGTTAATCGGCTTAAGAATCATCTAAGTTGTATTATCACCGAAAACCAGACTGTTTTTATACCGGAAAGGGTGATCTCAGGTAACATTATTGTCGCCAATAAGATTTTTCATAGTTTAAAGGCACGCAAGAGGCAATCAACTTCCTATATGGCGGTTAAGACAGACATTACAAAAGCTTACGACAGGTTGGAGTGGAGTTTCTTAAGAGAAGCTATGCAGCGTATGGGGTTTGATAACCGGTGGATTCATTGGGTGATGACATGTGTTTCCTCTGTCAGTTTTTCAATCCTGGTAAATGGTTCACCAGAGGGACACATCAGACCAGAAAGGGGCATCAGACAGGGCGATCCTTTGTCGCCTTATTTGTTTATATTATGCGCAGAAGTTCTATCTCGTATGATGACAAAGGCAATGGAGGATAGATCATTACTGGGAGTCAAGATTGCAAACCAAGCTCCGCCAGTGAATCATTTGTTGTTTGCGGATGATTCTCTGTTTTTCTCACTGGCAAATCCCAAAGCTGCTAGAAGTCTAAAGAAGATCTTTAAACAGTATGAAGAGATTTCGGGGCAAGCAATCAATCTCAACAAATCATCAATCATTTTTGGGAAGAATGTAAGAGCTATTGCCAAGACAAACGTGAGGAGCATACTGGGAATCAATAATGAAGGAGGTCACGGAAAGTATCTTGGTATCCCGAAACAGTTTTCCAATAAGAAGAGTGACATGTTTACTTACATAGTTGACAAAGTTAAATCGGTGGTTCAAGGTTGGAAGCAGAGACATTTATCACCAGGTGGGAAAGAGGTTTTACTCAAATCAATTGCTCTCGCTATGCCTATCTTCTCAATGAATGTATTTCGGCTACCAAAAGCAATCTGTGAAGAAATAAACAATATCTTGGCGAGTTTCTGGTGGGGTTCAGGTGATAAAAAAGGTTTACATTGGTATGCTTGGAAACGGGTTTCAGTTCCAAAAAGAGAATGAGGTTTGGGCTTCAGAGATCTAGAGAAGTTCAATCAGGCTTTGTTAGGAAAGCAAGTATGGAGAATTTTACAAAATCCTACATGTCTAATGGCTCGTGTTCTAAAGGCTAGATACTTTCCTGATGAAGACATACTCACTGCTACTTTAAAGAAGAAGGCATCATATGCATGGAAATCGATACTATATGGAAGAGATTTGGTACGTCAAGGCTTGCACTATATTGTTGGAGATGGCTCTTTAGTTAACATGTGGTCTGATCCGTGGCTACCTGTGCATCCTCCCCGTCCTCCTCAAGCAAGGATTCAGCAAACTCATGACGTAAAGCTTAACACTTACTTCAATGAGAACAAGACCGATTGGGACTACCAAAGAATAAGAGAAGTGGTAACTGAAGAAGATTTCAATATCATAGTATCACTAAAAATCAGTGGAAAGGCAAGACAAGATTTATTGGGATGGCACTACAATGAGAATGGCTTGTATTCGGTTAAGGCAGGCTATTGGCTCAGCACTCATTTACCTACTAATCAGGTGATACTACCGGTTTTTGGTGATCCACAACTTAAACGAAAAATTTGGAAACACAAGATGCCTCCTAAATTCAAGCACTTTGTCTGGAAACTGCTATCAAGGTCATTGGCGACAGGAGATAATCTTCAAAGACGACATGTTACAGCCATTATGTAAGCGCTGCTGTCAGGACGTTGAAACTGAACTTCATTTATTCTTTCAATGTCCTTATGCAAAGATGGTATGGAGGGGATCAGGAATTTCTAACATGATTATTAACTGTCAAACAGCGACCTTTGAGGAAAGGATGGAAGCTTGTTTCTCATGTTGTACACCGGGAATGGCACATCTACAAGAACTACCTTTCTGGATATTATGGAGGTTATGGAAGAGTAGAAACCACTTAATTTTTCAACAGAAGCAGATACATTGGAAGATATTAATTCAGTTAGCAAGGAGTGATGCAATGGAATGGAAGGATAATACTTGGGAGAGCTCAGGATTCATCAGATTGGGTAATGTTTCTTCACACAGTAGATCAGATCATAAGTTTTGGAGAAAACCACCGGATGGATGGATAAAATGCAATGTCGATGGATCCTTCCTTAGGAATACAGTTGAGAGTAAAGCTGGTTGGGTATTGAGGAATGATAGAGGAGTGAATATGGGTGCAGTTCAATGTGTTGGTAGAAAAGTTCAGAGTCCATTGGAAAGTGAAATGCATGCAATACTCATGGCAATTCAATACTGTTGGGGCAAAGTATACAAAAAGGTGATCATTGAAAGTGATTGCAAAAAAGCTATTGATATTCTACAGAACAGAGCGCTACATTTCGATCTATATAACTGGACAAGAGAGATACACTGGTGGCAATCAAAAATGCAGGAGCTAAAAATACAATGGATTCCTCGAAAAGCAAATGGTGTAGCAGATAAATTGGCAAAGGAGCATAAGCCTGACGCGCCACCTTTCGTTTTTCATTCATATGTCCCAACTTGTGTTTCTTCTATGCTACATGTTGATTATGTAAACTTAAAGTTAATTTAATAAAGAATGACGTTATAAGAAAAAAAATTCAAAACAAAAAGCCTTTGGTCAAAAATATATATTTACAGACGAACTCCTCAACATTACTATTTCTTTCAATATCAAATTTATGACGAATTCTTCTTAGAATATACTTATTATATTGCATATTGTATATTGCGTACCAGATGTATGTATGGAAGATAGTTGGGAGTTGGGACTCTTCTTGATCAAGATTAAGCCAAGAATGGAGAGTGCACGAGCACAAATTCAAGGCCACCTATGCTCTGATTTGTTATTACTATACTATCTAACATCAAGCCAATTATGGTAGACCTGGACGGCTGGACCCTCCCTCTAAAACTAATGAGGACAGATTTCATGTTTTTTTTTCGGGATTCCTTGTTTTCGAAGTGTAAAGATTTGAGGATGTCTCGAGTCTAATTGAACTACGATTTCTATATGATACATGTATATTGATTTTGTAAAAAATTGTTATTTCTTTCGTGTCTTTCCCTAGAGGTAAACCGACTCTCTAAAAAGAACCGAGATTCAGTTTGACCCAACAAAGTGATGCAGCAATTTACTTTACCACTTTCACTTCATTCTGATCGTCTTTTTTATTCAACTAAAATGTAAACTAAATTACTTTGTGCTGCCAGTTAAATACACATTCACATTACACAAACATATATATGAATACTACTTATGGACCCACTTTATTATAGTAGAATATTGTCGACAAGAAAAATATCGACGCATGCAAAGCTGTTTATTATATTCAAGCCTCAAAACTCGAGGAGGCGTCTCATGACTCGTAGAAGCTCCAGATGTGACGTCAGTTGTGGGAAATGCCCAATCGAGTTCTCGATGATCTCTACCGTGGATTTCCCTTTGATATTCTCTTGTATGAAGTAGGCAACGGAGACAGGTACTATGACGTCATTTCCAGGCTGTATGACGTGGCAAGGAAGTGACACTTTGCCCAAAAGCTCTCTCTCGTCGCTGCCAAACACTATCTTAGCTAAGGCAAGAGCCGTCTCGGGCTTCATCTTCTTAAGACACTTCTCTAACCATTGGACCGAGAGAGAGTCTCTTGAGTCGACCACTATGGGGGGGAAAGCAACCGCCCAAGCCTCGTAGTTGGTGGCAATGTTGGAGATGATCGCGTCAATGTCTTTTGGCTCAAACCCTCCTTTGTAACCTTCACTGTTTATGTACCTATAGATAATTTGTCTGGGTCACAATACACCTAAATAATTTCCACTTCAATCTAATAACTAGTAACATTACTATATTTGATCATCTAATTAATTTTTATAAGGACGTTGCATTAGTCATATATTTAGTCAAACATTATAAACTGTTGCAATAATTTCTAAACATCATATCAGTCAAAAATTAATAATTCATCCTTTAGCAGATATTTTATAAAACTGGAACGAAAGCAAGTAGTTGGAATAGTTTTGTTTTTGTTACTAATATTTTGATCATTCAAGTAATTTAATCCGATTCAATAATTTTCTATACCGAAGAGTAGACCGTTTAAAAGAGTGGTCCACGTAATTTTGATATGTATGATATCTACAGTTGTATTTTTTTTATTTTTGTGGTCAAAATGTACAGTCGTGTATATGATTGTTTTCTTTATATGAATCTACAATAAATACATGATTATGTAGCAAGCATATATAGGAGAAAAGCAAGGTGTGATCATATGTCATATCCATGTAATCCTGACCACATGTTCAAGACGTGGCAATAGTTACACTTCACTAGATGCAGATACCATCCGCATAAAATTCATTAAATATCAGCTAATACAGACAAGACCGGTTCTGAGATTTTGGAAGATTTAGATAATTTAATAATGATTTCGATAATTTGAAAGTCTTAATTTTTTTTTTTACTAATTTGGAAGCCTATATACAGTATATTATCGCAAAGCATATTATTTTGTAATCTTTCATGAAACACATAATTTATCAGGAATATTGTACGATCGATGAGATGGTATATAGCCTTTTAAACTTTGATTGCATGTGGAATCTCTCTCTCGAGTGTAATCTTTTATAATTGTCAATCATCTTCTTCTTTTTTTAAGGCTAATTGTCTATCATCTTTCTTATCTCATTTACATATACGCATCTATTTATTTTTTGAACATACGCATCTATTTATTTATTTTCCTTTTATGTACACACACACACACATGTGCGTAATCATATCGACATAACTAGTTTACAGATGTCCTTAATTTTCTCAATGTTCTTGGTTCTACAGACATGTTTTTTGCACTTTTAACTTAATTAAGGAGAAGAGTTCATTTATACATGTATTTGATTTTCTCGATTCCCTTGCTTCTACAGACATGTTTTTCACTTTTAATTATAATTAAGGAGAAGTGTTAATTATTAGAGGTACTAAGAGTGAGCTTACCTGGGAGAAGCAGCAATAAGGACAAGATTTGTAAACAAGTCGGGTCTCTTAATAGAAGCAGAACAACCGATCATGCCAGACATGGAATGGCCTACGAACACAACGGGGCCAAACTTCAACTCCTCCATAAGAGAAATAAGATCGTCAGAGAAGGCATCAAATGAATTATACTTGGAAGGGTCACAAAGAGTTTGGTCTTTGATGGCTCCAGAGAAAGGCCAGTCAAAGACCAAAACTTCAAAAGATTGGGACAAGACTGGAATAATCTTCTCCCAAACCGACTGGTCGCCTCCAAATCCGTGTGCCAAGACCATTGACCTCTCACCAGAACCAATGATCTTGGCGTTCATAACGGCTGCGAGACCGGATATCTTCTGGTTAACCCCCATGCTTAACTATAAGAGTGATTTTAGAGATGAGACAAGGGCTTTGATATATTGCGTATATATAAAGGGAGAAGAGAAATGGATTAGGTCTATATATGGTTCTTAATTGACATCCAACCACTGATTTTATTAGGCTCGCATTTGGTACATCCAAACATTTATGGCCTTTTCAACAATGGCTGTATTATGTATTCATTGTCGATATACATAACATATTTTAGGAAAAATCAATATTCATATATATATATAAAATATATATGTGAAAACGAATCTTTACTTTATGGTATTAAAAAGGTATATTTATCTGGACTGAAAAAAACATAAACTACTTTTGTTTGGACGTGTAAATTCATTTAACTATTGTGACGTGTAAATATCAACAATTCAACATGATTTGAACACATTAAGAGTCTTACACCATCTCCACTAGGCCTCTATTTTCTTTTGTATAATTTCTTCTAAAATATAATAATTCTATTAAAAATTAATTTTTGTTCCAATATTGTTACTCTACAATAGAGTTAATTTTGCTTCAGTAGTGTTATTCTATAACAAAGTTACTCGATTTTATAAAAAAATATAATGCCTTTGGAGATGTTGTAACACATTATCACTGATCTTTTATTAGATATAAGGGCTAATCATGCTCTAGTTGTGAAATCGAAGCACAACAACGAATTCTAATAAATTAATTTACATCACACATTTTTGGGGGATTTAAAATGTTAGCCTTTGCTAATCATAGAAGTCTGTCTATGACCTTTTGCCTTCTAGTAGTTAATGCAATGTTATCATTTTACTATACATCACTTTTGTTTCTTTCCTTCACAATCTTAACATACCGTCAATGTTTGAGATAGATTACATCACTCAAATAAGGACTATCAAATAACCAAAATTCGGCGGTCAACAGAGTACACCAAATTTAAAGGGAAAAAAGAAGAAGTTGAATATAAAAGGAGAAAACCTACTTCAAAGACAAGGCATTAGGGTTTTCATAGTTTTACTCGTTCTTACTGAGTTCATACCTCTTAACCATTTCATCATCATTTTCCTTGTAATCTACATTTGATCTTTCAATAAACGTTTTTCAAATAATTCACCATCGAATTTGTGCCCATTTTTGGCATGTACCTAATTCAGATTAAACAATCGGTATCATTTATAGGATATTAAGAAGCAACATCAAGAAAGATCAGAAATGGTGGGAAATGATAATTAGATCGGCATGGGTGTTGTCCTGCCGATCGCGGATCTCACCACCATGATGAAAATGATACAAAACCTAATGGAACGTCTTAATCAATAAGATACATCAAACAAAGCAACCAATGAGCCCTAGATGTCATAGCCGCACGACATCTTCACACCACCTCCTGCCGATGATGAAGAAACTGAACCTGTAAAAAGATGACTCTTACAAAAATAATCTTATAGTTTAAGGAGCCACGACGACACAAACCAATCATGCAACATCCCAACAAATGATGAATGTTCTCTGGAACACAATACAAGATATCTCATCAAAGATCCATCAGGTGACAAGTTCATTTTTCGAGATAGAATGTGTCCTTGCCGCAACACAGAAGACCCCCTTCACAAAAAAAAAATCATTGACATCCAATTTTGTCATACAGATAAGCTAAAAGTCTTATCTTTCTCAGGAAAATCTGATTCTAATAATCACATAACTACATTCAGCATAACCATTGGACGAGCACACTTTACCACTAAGGGTATGACTGGTTTTCCCGCTACCACCCGCAAACGCAGCTTTTGCGGTTGGTAGCGGTTGTTGGCGTTTTGCAACAATCGCTCAAACCGCTCCAAACCGCTCCAATTCGCTCTGAACCTCATAAATTCAAAAGCTGGTTCCAGCTAGCGTTTGCGGTTGCGGGCGGTTGCGGGAGGATAAAAAAAAATTATTTTTTCTCCAAAACAATATAAATACAAAAATAAAAATATTCAATAAAAAAATTAAATTAGAATTATAAAAATACTAAAATATATCTATTATATTTTAATTAATATTATAAAACTTTAAAATAAAAATATTTTCTATAATTTTTAAAAAATTTAAAGTATAACTTTCTAAATATAAATTTTATATTTATTATAATATTATTATTTTTGATATTTTTATAATTGTATAAAATGTAAATATTGTTAATTTATTATTTAACCACTGCTGCATTTGGTAGTTAACCAGTCATAAGTATCCCGCAAACGCACCAATTTCTAACCGCAGAACCAGTCGTACAAATCTCTTAAAACCGCTAGAAATCGCAACCACCCGCATCCGCAAACTCCCGCAACCGCAACCGCAACCGCTGCGGTTGAACCAGTCAGACCCTAAGAAGAAAGAAACGAGATATTGTCATTTGTTTGTGGAAAGTCTCATCGGACCGGCTTTGACATGGTTCTCAAGGATAACAGAGAACTCCTCATGGTTTTCTTAATCCATCTACTGAGTTGCTCAAACATTATTCAATGTTTATCCGACAGTGAGCTTCAGCCCATGATTTATGGAAAATGTCACAAGGCGCGAAGGAAGGGAACATAGTTTCATGGAAAGATTCAAAGGGCTGGTTTCCAAAGTCTACTTTCCAGACGCCACATCAGTGGAAGCTTTGCGCAATGCACTCTGGATACACTTGCCTTTTTAAGCAGTTTTGTACATCAACAATAACATCACGTTGTAGAATGCTCTCCAATGTGCCAACTGATTTCATCACTATGGAATAAGATAAGCATGTTACATGATTAATCACAACACGATGAAACACTTTGTAGTCTCAAATTCGACATACACTTAGCAGAAACCTCGACAACATTCTTCATATGACAAACATGATAAGCAGAAGTCGGCTGTTTATTATGTTGCAAAGACTGAACCTATTGATTTGGTTGTGATCGCACCAGCTATATTGTGGAACAATTGGTACAAGCTCAAACTTATGACAAGAATAAGTATTCCAACTACCACATGAAAAAGGAACAAGAAAGCATAGAGTACAAGCAACTCGCCAATGCTCTCTTGTCATCATTCAACAAATGAGCAGTGACTTTTGATCTTCCAAAACAGAAAACCTGAAAGAGTAAGAAGAGTCAGCGCAAAAAAAAAGATGACTGATCTCACGTTGACCGTCCATAAGACCAGTATGTAGTTGCCCCACCTCAGCAGCCCAATGGTCCATAAACCACCGAGAAAAGACTATGAGTCACACAGCAAACCAACATGATGTAGCTGAACCATCTTTCTCGTTCAGTGAAGAAACAGGGAACCGTGACCAATACGATACAATCAAAATAAATTTAGCAAGTTTGACGACATTGTGACATCATCCATTGACCAGCCCGATTTGCGAACAAAAACTCACTAATTCCAAGATTAGTTGACTCGATGCCACCGATGTTCACCGTACACTTGGCATGAATAGTCAAGGTAACTCAATCGACTTGATACCACTGATCTTCATTGAAAACTAGGTACGAATGATTGAAACAACTCTCTCAATCACCTGTACCAGTGATCTTCGCTGAAAGCTCGGCATGAACGATTAAAGTAACTCCAACTCTAAAGAGTTGCGAGCGAAACTTAACCACTCAAAACATGAAAACTTGAGGGAGAAGGAAACATCGAACATCCCGACAATCTTCATAGGATAAATGTAATCATGGGAGGATCATCATTATGTAAAGACTCAGTGAGATCAGTAAATAATACCAACAAAAAGCAATAACGCCGAGACAATATCCCGTCAAACCGGAGGCTGACCTCAACTCACATTCTCAGAAACTGACGCCGCTAACATTCACCGACTGATACATTGATTTATTAACCCACTGATGGTACAAATCCAAATTGGTAACTACAAGGTCACCCGTTATTGATACCAACAGTTCAATCACATCATTTTCAAAGAGACGTTAATCAAAATGAAAGTTGACCTGCAAGATCTCAAACCATTGCCACGATCCTTTACCAGCTTCAATGGAACTTCAAATGAACTCATTGGCACCATCAGGTTAATTGTCTTTGTCGGAGGAGTGAACAGACTCGTTAAGTTCTCCGTTATTGGCACACTAGCACCATACATGGTGTTCCTAGGATTACTCGTTTTGTTAATGAACAAATATACATTTTTCTAAATCATAGTAAAATTACTCTTTTATATTTTTATTTTAATAAGTGAATTAAACATAATTTATATATTTATATAAGTATCTTGGATTTTTCTCTTTCTTATATATTTTGTTCTGGATTAACTAAAACATAAAAACAATGTGTATTCTTTATAAATAATAATGATGTTATTTTGCTTTGAATTCCGACGAATTATTAAATAACTTTCTAATAATTATTAAATAACTTGCAAGTACAAGTAACAAAACAGACAAGTAATTTGTAAATGCATCATTTTTAGCAAGTATTTGAAACTACAAGTGTTTTTTTAATAAATTAAATACAAGTCCAAAATTTTATTACTCGTAGAAGCTAAAACTGAGTACTAAGTATACTAAAAATATTAAGTACTCGGCTTGTGCACATTCCTAATAATCCTTTCTACCCAACGTGAATCTGCCAATGCCACCTTACAAAGATTCACGTTTTGAATTTTATTTATATCATGTTTTAGATTTTATATAAATATCTTCTTAATAATGAATGATTATTTTATTTTGAGTTTAGAACTCTAGTTTTTGTTGTAGAAACATTAATGAATTTTTAAAAAACCATTTAATTAATTGAAATTTTACTAATTGTAATAGTTAATAAATCAATGTATAATATATGAAAATAAATACTAAGATAATTAATGTCTTTATGAAGCACATAGCACCAATGATATACTTTAGATATTAGATATTTCAAAAGTATAGTAGCTGTGTAGGGAGTCAATCTCGCCACCAACCGTGAAAATTTGGCATTATACACGAATAAAATTGGGGATAAAGAGTTCTCTCTTTTGACTTCTCTTGAAACAAAATTTTATAGTTCGTTGCATAAGTTTTGTAAATTCTACTTATTTACTTTGCTTTCTTAGCCGGATTATGAGCTGTAATTTGAAAATCTACGTTCTTTAAACTATTGCAATGGAGGTAACTTAGAAAAACTTATATTGTCACCGGAATAAGTATATATGGGACTAAAGACCATATAATCCATTAACTCGAGTAAGTTTGATTGTCTCTATTTTTATACAACAAGAAACAAGATTTGATCATTAGTTTGTTTGTTAGGTTTATGTGTTTATATTCCCAAATAATCATATATTGTGTTTATTGTTATTTTGGTCTGAAAGCAATTTTACACTTTAGAGTTTAATTATATTTAAGATTTAGGAAACCAAAATTAAACATAGATGGAAACATAAATATTTACGTTTAGAACAAACAGATCCGTAGACACTAAGCATCTTCATTTACGAATTACGATTGGATTAGAACAAAGAGGCTTTATGTTTAGAGAGGATTACTCCACAATTCAAAATAACCCTCGAAGGAAATAAGTAACAGAATGAACTTCAAAAAATCTTTGCGAGTAATGGTAGCTTGCCAATCCGTCTTGAAGACGTAATGATCAGTTAGCAATACAAAAATATGCCCAAACAAAAATAAACAATGAACAAGCGTCCAAGCGTTGATCTAGTGGTAGCAAGTAAAAAACTTATAGCCTCCAAAAACTTATAATCTAGTGGTAGCTTGCCAATCCGTGTTGAATGTAATATTTTCGCAGTATTTTAGAATAAAGCTCGAAGTACTTCCATTGTAAGAAAAAAAAACTCGAATTACTCAAATGTATATGAGGTTGAGATTGTTTCCGAGCATAAACTTGAGATAGTTTGGTTAGAATAAGAAGACAACAAACACACAACCGCACATGAGGAATCTGAAGGATCAGACCCAAAAGTTTTGTTTTGTCCATACCTTGTCTTTTACTTCTTCCAAATTTGGACCTTCTACGTTACTGTCTGGATAAAAATATGATTTATAAAAGTATTTACTATTTATTGACGTCGGTAAATATTTAATATTTTAGAACGTAATTTATATATAGGTTTAAGCTAACACGCTCTCTGTTTTGATTTTAAAGTTTTTTTTCAAGGATAAAGTTTAATTATCATCTTTTTTTGGCAACAAACATTTAATTTACAAACTCATGTTGATTCTGTAAACCAAATTGGTAATTCCGCATCCATGTGAACAACGAAAAATGTGAACAACGAAAAATGGTTGTATCCTATCACTGCGTGTTAAGCTATCCGCTGTAGGTTCTCCGTCCGGGGTACATGAACGATGTCTGAGTTGAGAAAACTTTTTTTTAAAAGCTTAATGTCTTCCAAGTAACTTCCAAATGCTGGCAATTCTTCTGGTTCCGAAACCATCTTCAACAATTGAGAACAATCCGTTGTAAAAGTAACTTGAAACTGTCTTCAATTCTTCATACATTCCATTGCCCAAATTAATGTCTCCACCTCCGAATGTAAAGGTGAAAGACATGCCCTTACATTCCTTGCCCCTAGTAAACCATGAAAACTCTGTAAAGTTTAATTACCATCTTTTTCACAGAAAATAAGATATGCATCAATAGTTTCCTACTAATTGAAGAAGTTCATGATTGTGTTTGAAATTGAAATAATTGTTTGGTGATTAATTTGAAAATATTAAATTAATAGCTAACTCAGTTCAAAAAGTTTATAAATTTATGTTACTTGACAAATAATTTCAAATAAAAAAATTTGTCCAATAAAAGATTTTGATAAAAAAAATCACTTAAGACCGAAAGCTATATTATTTTCTTTTTAACCAAATCTGTTGCATTGCATTATATTTAAATTAACAAAAAATTTAATCATTAGTGAAGATCTCACAATTGAGAAAGCAAACATACGAAAAGTTGAAAACTATATAGAAAAGAGGAAACTCTTGAAACTGAATATCTCTCAAACAGTCAAATTTTCTAACATAATGGTACACTAAAATTGGATCTTAATCTACTGCCAAGTTTAACAGTGGTTACTGTAATAGTTTAGACTCAACTCCAGAAGACCAATTTATATTTTTTTCTTTATGGGTTCAATATCAAACTAAGACAATAGATTTAATGCAAATAAAAATAAACAAGTAGCAGAGAATGAGTTCATTTGGTTTCAGATTATAAAAGAGCTAAGTCTATGGTGAAGGATCAGGTGTCAAGCAATCATGAGCCAAATAACTATTAAGAAACAATTTCAAACAAGTCTAGAACTTGAAATACACATATAGATCGATCCAATTTCGTGGCATCTCACCTTTTATCAAGCAATTTTAACACCTAAACTGTAGTTTGTATTAAAATATGAAGACAAAAATTAAGCTCAAATTCAATTTTTAGCAAGTTGTTCTAACATCTATTTTCACCGGTTAAGGTCAAATTGCTCATTCATGTAGTTTCTAGCAACCTAAGAACTTTTAATGATTAGATTAAACCAAATTTCAAACACTAAATGGTTAGTTTACTGCAGACAGTAAGTGTAACCATGAATGGAGACAGTGTTGTGCCTGCCTAGTAAGAAAAGAAACCTTCCGCTTAGGGCATCAATTTCTCAAAGGATCAAATCAAGTCTTTAGTTGTGTCATGATAGGCAATATTGGCCACGGTTAGTATTCATACTATTAATTTTACTGTTGTATTTAAATCAATTTGATTATATGGGATAAATATAATAACTAACATGCAACCGCTAGTGATCCTACCACTAATTAAACTCTTATTTACGTTTGTTTTCACTAAATTTAGTTTAACTGAGACAAATAATCAATAATTAATAAATATATGACTTTACATAACTAGAAGTTTAATTACAAGTTATCAACATTGTCTCGTATTTTAGTGGTTATCACTTCTAAGTATCTTATATATTAAAACAGAAGTCACAATCTTGATTCATGTGTGATTTAAAAAAAAATCGATCTAATGGACATATTCCTAAAAATTTATGTTAAATTTAATATTTAATCTTATCATTTTAAATTTTGGGTCTACCAGAAATTTTTATTGGGCTATCAATAATTAGATTTAAACAATAGATGATCTATTGGATTTATAGATAGTATAAATTAAATGGATATAATTTAATGTTGTAGTACTATACCTTTATATGCTAAATATTTGAATATTTATCGATGTTAACTTTTAAAATTATAAAGATATTTTTTTTAATAACATAAAACATATTATCTAACAATGATTAATTTTTACTATCTTAAACCAACGAAAACAAATTTTAAACTATATCATTTATTTTAAAAATTAAACAAAAACTAAATGTTTAATTATTTACTCGATAATATAAATATATGAAGCAAGAAGTTTAATTTTTTTTAAACGTCCTAAATTTGTGAAATGTTACCATATGTCTTTGAATACAACAATAAAACAATATTTTACTAATCTTTATATATATAGTTATGATTTTAATAATCAAATAATAATCCAAATATATATATATAGAAGAAGATACAAATACATATGAAAGTTTGAAATAATCTATTCAATGAAAAAATATACAGTAAACTTATTATGTTTTAAAAATTGATAGACACATATATATTATAATATATATATATATATATCAATTTTGAATTGAAAACAAAATATTTATATAAAAATAAATGAAAAAAAAACCCGCGCAATCTAGTAATATATTATTTCTCAATATTTATCTCAAATTTGTAATTTTATTTATTGTATAAATGTTTTAAGTTTGCATAGTAATGCCTTGATTGGTAGAGCATTAGCATTAGCATTAGCAATATGCTATAGAAGCAGTATGCTGCAGGAGTTGTATGGTTTTGCTAAATTGTTTAATAGGATGATTGGTAAAGCAGTATGCGTATGCTATTTAAAATTATTATAAAAATTAGTATATAATATATTTATTTTTAATGAATATATATATATATATATTAACATATAAAATTAAAAAGATAAATTATTAAATTATTTTATTAATAATTTAAAAATTATGTTTATATATCGAAAAATATTATTTTAAAATAAATTCTATAATTAAAATATATATTTTTAAAAATAATTTTTCACATTTAAAATAAATTAAATTATATAAATTAAATAATACTATTTTAAAAATATTTTTATTGTAAATAAATTTTAGAAATCAAAATTTTATTTTCTGGATATAAAAATAATTTTATTATATTATTAAATAAGATAATAAGTTAATTATATATTTTCCTTAATTTTATAAACTATAAATGCAAATATTTTTCTAAAAACTTCATATGAGAGCATTGGCCATAGAGCATTTGGAGAGCATTAACAATTAGTAAATGTTTCTCTAAATGCTTTTAACAATTGTTGATTGAATAATGTAGAGCATAATGCTAATACTAATGTTCTACCAATCAAGGCCAATATTGTCTCGTATTTTAGTGGTTATCACTTCTAAGTATAATATATTATTTCTCAATATTTATCTCAAATTTGTAATTTTATTTATTGTATAAATGTTTTAAGTTTTATAGTAATCCATTTATCTTTATTTAAATATATCAATTAAAAGTATTGTGTCACTTGATTATTTTATCTATACAAAATAACTGGGAAGGGCATTTAAAAAGATTTTTTTTTTATTATGTGTTTTATAGGATGAATATAAAAATGTTATTTAGAACTATTTTTTTCTAATTTAGTTATTTAAGTGTCTGTTATATAATGATCATGTTCTTTGTCAAGAAAGACACTATTTATTAGTTTTGATGTATTCAATTTTAAATAATTTTGTTTTAGCATTTTTCGCTTCAGACAAATTTAAAAGCTCGCACGGCTCTGAATGGAGACAATCACAACAATAATTCTTATTTGTATTTAGCTCATGGATCTAAACACCCTAGACCTAATAATTGACTATTCAGCTATGAACAGAAAAACAACACATAGATAATAGATGAAGAAAATATGTCTAAATCAATAATAATAAGCAAATATGGTTGAGAAATCTTCTCCAAAGATGTAGAGATTCTTCTCCCTTGACAATATTACAAGTTTTCTCTCTCAAAAATCTCTCTAAAAAGTGGCATAGTCTGTGAATAATAATAAAAAAAAAGATAATTTGCAGGGCTCTGGCGTCTGCTAAAGAAAAATAGGATAAATATGGCAAATTCTGAAATATCTTGGGTAGTTTCCTTAAAAAAATCTCGAGCCGCTGCTCTGATTGGGATCATCCACCTCGTTGCTCTGCATGAAAATCTCCAATTTTTACTCTTTTCTGCATGCACCCCTCTAAATGCCTTGTGACCTACTCCAAACCTAAAATGACTTATAAAAGACCTGAAATATTCGATAAAGATTTGAAAACCAATTAGAAAACATATACACAAGTAGTCTAAAACACAATATATCAAATAGTGGTCTGCGGTTTCAAACTACTATTTAGCTACCACAATCCTTGTTTTCAGCTTTTATATCATTGTCCATAGCATTCTTCCAATTTAAACTTAAAAGTGCCAAAATCACTAAATCACTCTTATATTATTCATCTTGATATGTGATTACCGAGAGAGTCATTTTATAATTGCATATTTCTGGTAGAGTTTGAATTCACAAAAAAAAGTATCCATTGGACAAAATGAAAAAAAATGATTACTAAGAGATGAGATCGATCATGGCTTTCGTATGATACATGAGTTTAATTTGTCATTTTGGCGAAACAGTTGTGGAGACTAATACAATTCGATAATTCTCTGCTAGCTCGAGTATTGTGTGGCGAGTAATATAAGCTTTGCTTTCCTTGGTGAATAAGTTCTACATATACTCTAACATATATATATATATATATGGAAAAACTTCCAGCTGTGAGGCAGTTATTGGTGTTGAGAATTAGACAGAATATTCATTCGGGTTACGAGGTTAAAGCATTGGAGGATCCTTGGATTCTGACTAATCCTGCAAGAATATTCATTCGGGTTATGAGGTTAAAGCATGGGAGAATTCTTACATTCAGATCTTTATCCAGCTCCAGGTATTGAAAACTATTTTCCAGCTTCTTATCCGTAGGTAATTTGGTATTTATGGAAAGCCAAAAACGATAAATTATTCAGAAAATTGACAAAGATCGAGTAGAGTTTATTAGTCATACGGAAGGTGAATGTCAAGCTTGATTTGCAACAAATGCAACATCAACTAGAGAAGTGCTCCACCATATTTAATAGATTCACAATTTTTATGATTATAGAACATTTGTAAAGTGGATGGTTCATGAATTTCTACATCGCAATATACTGGGTGTTGAAGAGTTTGGAAAGACATATCTTGACAAATCCAACTTATGGGCAAAAAAAACAAAGAACACGAGTCTCCTCTTTGCATTTGGAGCTAGAAGCAATTATTTAGGTAATGGAAAGTATGCTATGTCATTCAATATGTCAAAATTTTGCATCGGATTGCAAAGACTTGATCTCCATGATTGAGAAACCACATGCATGGCCAAGCTTTTCAACAGAGTTGAAGAAGATACTGAGCTACAAAGAAGATTTTGAACCTTTAATTTTTCTTACATCTCTCGGATCAGAATGAAATTGCTAATTCATTAGTTAGAACTGCATGATTTTTTCACATAAATCTTATTTCTGTTAATTGTTCTATTACAGTTTATATACCCAAACTATCGATTGTTTAAATAATATAATATTTTTTTGATGTAAACAACATCGCCTAGTGGAACAAACAAGTAGTGCACTGTATAAAACTACAGTTTTTCAAAGCATGATTCTATTGAAAAACATTATACATTAGTGTCTTTGGTAAGTTTCTATTTTTTATTACAATAAAAAAAAAATATATATATATATATATATATATATATATTGGAGAAACTTTGAGCCGGAAAAAAAAAAGATAATCTAAAAGTCATCGAAAGGTTTTCAAGTTGAGTTTCATAATATAAATATAGATACAATAGTATTTAATAAGTGAATCTCTAACAATTTGAAAGGGTTATACTAAAGTTTCTCTTAACATATTTAAAATAAAAATTTGAACTTTTAGTTAATCCAATCCAATTAAAATAAACTTAAAACAAAAAATCAGTATATAAAGAAAAAAAGCACCGAATAGTATTTATTAAAAGTTCAAATTTTTATTTATTTTAATTGGATTTGAGTTAGATTTAGTGTTTATGAAATGGAGTTAGAATTTAAAATATGAGATAATTTAGAATTTTAACTGACTAAAATACTGTTTAATACTCCCTTTATTTTTTTATAGGATGTTTTAGTATAAATACACAAATTAAGAAAAAATATACTTTTGTAAAAGCACTAAATTACAACAAAAGTAGCAAAAAGAACTAATCATTGCTATTCTGAACAAATAAAACAAAAAGTATATATTAATTTTTTAATATCGATTATTTTAATAGTTTTACATAGAAAGTTTCAAAACATTATACAAATTAAAATAAAATTATCTTCTAAAACATCATACAAAAACAAAAACAAACGAAAGGAGTATACTTTTCAATGTTGTTTTGTGATAAAATTAAAAATGAGAATTCGGCCAAAAAAACATAAACTTTGCACGAATTGTTATAAAAAACATGTACTCGAACTTGGCCAAAAAAATATTTTACTTTTATTGATTTTTTTAGTTTATTAAACAACTTAGGATTGACTGGCCGTATTATTAAGGAACCTATTGATAATGATGTCCTATTTTTTTCCCATTGAAGGCAAAAGAAACTATTTTTCTCTTAGCTGACCAAGGGAAAGTACGTGACACAATAGTGATGAATTACGATTGCACAGTTACAAAAGGCCACGTGAAACGCAGGACAAAAAGTTCGGTTTCGTCGTGTAGTGATTAATGTCCACAACCAACCTTTCCTCCACGGCTCTACGCACGCAATTGTTACCCAATTTAGTCCATTATCTTTTTTTTTTTTGAACTTAGTCCATTATCTTTTTCTCCACAATAACTCTCTATATAAATTTTTGACCCGAAAAAAAAACTCTCCTATAAATTATATATTAATTTTTGTTATTCTGATTATAGGGAGAATTCGAAAAAAAAAAGTGATCGCATATGACAAAAATATATTAACCCAGCTTTTATTCTAAACCCAACTTTTTGTAATCCTAATTTTTTTTTTTTTTTTTGTGTAAATGTTAAATTTTATACCAATTTTTAACTTTTTGACAGAAGTTACAAAGAAACTAGTAGCAGAAACATTTAAAAACTAAACAGCAGTGAAAAAACTAAAAATGTAAAACGCAACAGATGATGAGGAAACCATAGAAAGAAGCAAAACGAGATTGCCATCACCTCGCCCTTTGTCTTGAAAAGCTATGAACCAAAGAGTCGGAATCGCATTGGTGGGCTTCTAAGTCGCCGCGAGCTACAGAGATGGTCAGTCCTCAAAACCACTCCGCTCCTACAGCTTCATCGAGAGCACACCTCAACTATCCTGCAAAATCAGTGCACACAACATCGACCCTTTATGAAGACTCAAACGGATGCATTCGGAGAAGACGACCCATCCCAATCGAAACTGGAGGCTGAGGATAAAGGAGCAGCGGAATGCCTCAGCTGATCCGATCTAGCCTAAGCCTGTGCCGCACGGATAGCGACTCCGCACAGCCAGACGAGAAGACAACTCATCCATCGAGACCCTCCACTTGAGAAAGAATTGCTGCTCCCCAAGACGCCAGTTGAAAAAAAAATGTCGTTCTACGTCAAGAACTCCTGGAAGTTTACATAACACCAGCTGTTGCTCTTATTCGGAAAGGACAGGAGAGGTTCAGAGCGCCACACTGTCGAGCAAGCGAAGAAGTCAGAGCATCCTCCAGTCTACGAGATACCACAAAGGAGACAGGTGACATCCACAAACAAGAAGATTATAACGCGCCGCCACAAGCTCTCCTAGTGCACCGAGAGAGAGCTTCACGCGCCTCCACCACCAGATAGAGAACTCCAACCCCGCAGCCATCAGGCGAAATAGAAAGACACCAGCACACCACTGCCAGCTTTCTCCACCACACTGAGCCAGAGGCCCAGATCTGAATCGGAATCTACAGCAGAAACTAGCCACTTTCCCTGAAACTCCGACCCTGAACTGAAACCATCGACAGACCCATTCCCACCCCATCCGAGATCTACTTTATCGCTCGCAAAACTGTCCAAAAGGAACCGATTTCGTCTGAAAGCCACCAGAGAACAGAGACGCAGTCCCCAAACGCCTTGAACCACCAAAAGTGAACCAGATCTAACCAAATACCACCGGAACTGAGCAGCTAAAGATAGATCTCCCGATTCCGTGCCACAGCCACCACTTCCTCTAACCCAGCCTCACCGAAACACCATTCCAAACTGAGAACAGGGCTCAAGCATATCGGACAGGAAGAAGATACAAATGGAGCAACAAAAGGAAAGAACAAATCAAACAAAGGGGTGGGGGCCGGCAGCAGCGACGAAAACAGCAGATGCTGCTGCCGGCGAACGAGATCTAGGTTAAAGAAACCTTCTTCTTTTTTTTTCGTAGAGAGAGCGAGTTTTTTTTTTTGTAATCCTAATTGCAATTGTGTGCGCAAGTTATCTCGAATTCTCGATGGTATAAATGCCGCACTTCACGCTGCGTTGTGTAATCTGTTTTGTTTGCTTGATCCACGCAGATGTTAGTTTTTACTTTTTTATAAATTGTTTTTTTTAGCAACTTATAAATTATTTGTAATTTTTAAAACATATGAGTTATTTGTCTAATATTAGGTTCTTATGAACCTGCATGGACCTGTAAAAATCCGATTGGAACTCCGTCCAGAAAATTTATTATATCCGACTAATTTTAAAATCCAAAAAATCAATATCTGAAAACCCGATATGTATTCTGAATATCTTTGTCTAACAAATTATGTAAACAAATAAAAAAAAATTTGTAGTCCGGTTCGAATTCTCGTCACGAAATGGAATAATTTCGTACAAACCTGTGAAATTATTATGTTAATACGTAAAATAAATTATATCGAATTATTATGGTAAATGCAATTAACGAAGTAGTTTGGAAAAGTTAAAAAGAATAAAAAAGATATAATAGTTATGTTTTGTAATTATGCAATAATTAAAATTGAATTAATTAAAAAGACAATAAATAAAATAGTTAAAATTAGTTTAAAAAAGAATGAAAATATATAAAAAATCACTTAAAATTAAGCAAGTATTATTTTGTTTGTTTTAATAGAATAGATAGATTAACGTGAATCTTGACGATTATTTTATATCAACTAGCTAGTTTTTCCCATTATGTCATATTGTAGTATGAAACTGATAGATCTAGAGTGAAACACACTGTTAATTTTTTTATTCAATTACGGAAAATGATTTAGAAAACAAATAAAAATCAGTTGATAAGCTTAGACTATACAGAGAGAACTTATTGTCGCTAGTGTCGTGTCTCGGTCAAAAATGAACAAAAAGTGAAGTAAGCGTATTGACTCTCTAGCACTTACATACATGAGATGAATAATTCAATCAATTTGCAAACTAATTATTTATAGATAACAAAGTATATTCTGAAATAAGCAAAGAACAAAAATATTTCATATTTATATGTCATATTTTATTATCTATCATTATATTTTTCCTATATATTTTTAATTGTATATATTTTATATTATTTGTAATTATATCTCAATACCTATTATCATATTTTCTCAAAACTTATTATAAGGGGTAATTTTGACATAAGTGATTTGTGATCAGCTTTGTAGAATGATAGGAAGAAAGAGATAACTTGTCGTATTGCTTTCTTCTACTCTCTAGTTGTTGATAAACTAAGAGGTCTTGCCCTTAGTATACTTCTATATGAGTATGAGTCGGTATACGTCATTAGTCATCTTAATAGCAACAAGAGAGATGGGTCGTATGGCTCATGGCTGCCTTTCTCCTGGTGATGATCACATGGGTCTTCCTTCCCCGGTTGATGGTTCTTGCTACCAAATATTGTTTGGGTATTGTGGTGTGTCATCATGGAAAGTGTTTGGATTTATGATTGCATCCTTTGGTGGGATTCCCCATGTAACTTTCAGTGAGGGATCAAGCCATTCTTTGTTCATATCATTGTGGACGCATGGTCTAGGTAGGCGCCTAGCCTTGTGGTCACGTGACCTTGAAGTTGAGAAGTCATCTGGTCTAAATGGCGCATGGTCAGACAAGATTGTAAACTTGTCGATATGCTTCATGAGCTTGATGTCGTCCTGCTTATGAGCAGGAGGTTGTGGTTTGAGCCAGTAAGCTGACTAGTGGGCGTGTTAAAATGAGTAAAGACCTTGGTCTGGATGTTACTTATTGCATATATCTACCTATAATGGCCATGTCGATGAAAGTGACCTTCTAGGTATGTCTCCATGCATTGGTGGCTGCATTTGTAACGCCATCAGTCCAGCATAGGACTAGACATACGTCTAATGGACAAGCATAGTCAAGATTCAGACGAATTATCAACATGGATACGCCATAGGCGTGGTCGAGAGGTTTAGTCAGAAGCTTGGTTAGTTTTTACGACCAAAACAAGGCTTCTCATAGCTCGGGAAGAGTGTGGTCAGCTCAGAGTTAGCTAGATATTTGTGACTAGCTAAGAGTATAATAGACCATATCAGGCAAGCTATGTGGTCAGTCAGTTCAGGCAGTTGGCTCGAGGAGTAAGACAGTTGTGGTCGGGTTAACCATAATTGCCGGGTCTGGTCGGAGGGGTTGACTGGTTAGGCGTCTAGGCTAACATAGCTTAGTTAAGTTAGGTTAGGTTAGGATATGGTTAGTCTGAACCAAAGGCGGTCAATGATGATTTAATTTTAGTTTAGGGTGGTTATGTGCGAATGGGAAGAACGAATGGTTACAAGTGCAACTCGCACTATTTTGGTTTTTTTTGTTAATGGTGACTCATTGACCATTTTCCCTTTTTCTATAAATCTTCATTGCATTTTCTTCTTTTTGGGTTAAACATTTTAGAAGAAGGAAATCCCTGGAGAGAGATATATACATAGAGAGAGAGTGAGTGAGAGAGAGAGGGAAGAAAAAGGCTAACAGGCGAATGGTTGAAGTCGAGTGGTCGACTCGGCAAGGAGAGTGGTCAGACGGTCCAGTGAGGCAGTCCGGCTAGGCGGTTGAGCATTTTCTGGAAAGGTCACCAAAAAAGGTGTCTTGAAACATTGTGATTTCTTATCTCATCTATCTTTTTGATTTGTTAAAGTTATCGTGTCCAAAACATTAAGAAAGGTCATAAATTACACCAAGTACAATCACATATCACGACCTACGTTGCATGGAAGCGTGTCCAAAGCCATGATTCCTGATTCTGAAGCGGAAGCGGAGTCGGAAGCGGGTGGAAGCGGCCGGAAGCGTGTCGGAATCGCGGTTCCGAAAAAACCAGATTTGGAAGCGTATTGGAATCAATGATTCCTAGTTGGAAGCGTGTAAATCTGATTTTGGAATCGTAAATAAAAAAAAAATTAATAAATGTTGTTATGTTTTATTTCCTTAACTGAAAACCCTAATTAAAAAAAAAAGTGGAAACTCAAAAGACTACGACTCTGAGTCGTCATTCTCATCTCTTCTACACCTCATAGTTGTTATCTTTCTTCTTCTCTGTACTAAGAGTCTAAGACCAAACAATCGATCAAAGGTAATTTTCTTTGGACTTTTGTTAATTGTTATATTCTTCTTCTCTTGTAAAGAAACGTGAGACTTTGTAGCTTTTTATAATATGGTTTGATGATTAGATGGTTAGTATTGGTTGAAACTAAAGCTGATAAATCTAAAGTTAAAGTCTTATATTAATATTAAACAAGTACAGAGAATTTTTTTTTTTTTGGTGTTTCCTTGCGTAGAGTAAAGCGACCATGATCATTATGATAATTTTTTTTTTCAGAAGTATGAACCCATCTGATAATGATGATGTGGATGACAAAGCACTCTTATGGATTTATGTGAACAAGATTGAAAAGATAGTAGGAGGGGGATCATGGAGGTTTGAATGCAAATTTTGCAATACAACGTACGTTGGATCTTATACTAGAGTTGTGACTCATCTTATACAAGAGGGAGTTAAGGGAATCAAAGGATGCTTGAAAGTTACTCCACAGCAAAGAGATAACATGAAGAAATTGGTAAATGATTGCAAGGAGAGGATAAAGCGTGCAGCTCCTACGCCAGTTCCATTACCTTCAGCGTCAAGAAAGGCATCTGCTTCTTCTCTTGACTATGACATGAGCTACAAATTTCCTGATACAGATGAGGCTGGTTCAAAGAAGAGAAAAGGAATGGATTCAGCTTTAGGAAAAGCATTTAACAATCAGGCTAGGGAGCAATGTGATGGTGAAATATTTAGAATGTTTTGTACAAGCGGGTTGTCTTTCAACGTTGCAAGAAATCCTCACTATCGCAACTCATTTGTGCGTGCATCACAAATTCCTGGCTATGTTCCTCCTGGTTATAATGCTTTGAGGACTACACTTCTCCAAAAAGAAAGAAAGAACCTTGAAGTGCACTTGCAGCCTTTGAAGGATTCATGGAAACATAAAGGAGTTAGCATATGTAGTGATGGCTGGTCAGATCCTCATCGAAGACCTATCTTAAATTTGATTGCTGCAAACGAGAGTGGTCCAATGATGTTAAGAGCAATCAACACTCAAGGTGAAACAAAAACTGGTGAGGTGATTGCAGAAATGATCATAGAATGCATTAAGGAGGTTGGACATGAGAATGTGGTTCAAGTACTCACTGACAATGCTTCAAATTGTGTTAAAGCTGGTGCACTTATTTCAGCTAAGTTTCCTACTATCTTCTGGACACCATGTGTGGTTCATACTTTGAATCTTGCACTCAAGAACATATGTGCGCCAGTTTATAATACAAGAAGCAATGGAGATGTGTATGATGCTTGTTATTGGATAAAGTCTATCAGTGAGGATGTTACTTGGATCAAGAACTTTATTATGAACCATGGAATGAGGCTTGTCATGTTCACAGAGCATTGTGATCTTAAGCTCCTTACAATTGCTTCTACAAGGTTAGTGTTCTCTCTTGTTAAGTTCAATCTTAATTAGATTTTTTTTTTTAAATAAGATTATTAAGTTTGTTTTTACAGGTTTGCTTCAACAGTTGTGATGCTTAAGAGATTCAAGAAAATAAAAACCGGGCTACAACAAATGGTGATCAGTCCTAAGTGGGATGATTATAAAGATGATGGTGTAGAAAGAGCATCAGCAGTGAAGAAAAAGATATTAGATGAGATGTTCTGGGATGAGATTGAATATGCTTTGTCTTTCACTTTGCCGATATATAGTGTGATTAGAGCTGCTGATACTGATAAGCCTTCACTTCATCTGGTTTATGAATGGTGGGAAACCATGATTCAGACTGTGAAAAAGGCTATCTTCAGAAAGGAAAGGAAAGAACTTGAAGATGACTCGGTTTTTTGGAATGCTGTGCAATCTATTTTGATATCTCGTTGGAGTAAGAGTAACACTCCTCTCCATTGTATGGCACATTCTCTAAATCCCAAGTAACTTATAAATTTTATTATGCTTCATATGATTTATTATCTTACAAACTAAATTTAAACAGTTTTGATAGTTATTTAAATAACATTATTATTGTTTATTTTGATGGATGCAGATATTATAGCTCAGAGTGGCTTGGAGAAGAGAACAATAGAAAAGCTCCACATCAAGATTTGGAGATTACTAGAGAAAGAAAAAATTGCATCTTGAAGTATTTTCCAAATCAAGATGAAAGTAGAGAGGTTAACATTGAATATTCTAATTTCTCTTTAAGTTTGGAAGATTTTGGTAGTGTTGATGCAATCCATGATAGATTTATCTTAGAACCTTTAAGATGGTGGGCAGTTCATGGATCTTCAGCTCCTAAACTTCAAGCCTTAGCATTTAAGTTGCTTGGACAACCTTCTTCATCCTCATGTTGTGAAAGGAACTGGAGCACCTACAAGTTCATCCATTCTGCAACAAGAAACAAGATTATGCCACAAAGAGCTGAAGATTTGGTATTTGTGCATACTAATCTTCGTCTCTTATCTAGAAGGAGTTCTGCTTAGAAAGAAGGTCCTAACAAGATGTGGGATGTTGGAGGTGACCAATTTGATACTTTGGATGAGCTTAATCTAGGAAGACTTGAGTTTGAAGATCTTTCTCTTGATGAACCAGAGCTAGAGGCTGTTGTGTTTGATGGAGAAGATGATAATGAGTGAAACAATAGATCTTTGACATTGAACATTTTTATTTTTAGTTGAGTTGCTTAATATTTAAGACTTTGTTGGATTTGTGTGGTTTAGACACTTTTAAATTTCAGAATTTATTTTATATTTGGCTTTACATTATATATATATATATATATGTATATTATATTTACATACGCTTCCAACACGATTCCGCTTCCTAATTTTTTTTAAAAACTCGCTTCTACGCTTCATTCGATTCCGCTTCCGCGAATCCGCTTCCGTTTCCATGTAACGTAGATCACGACCAATATGTATTTTATAAAATATAACAAAAAATACCATCTTTTTGAAATTAAACTCAACGAGGGCATGATGAAAACATACACTGTTTGTGATCAACCGGCGCCAATAAATCGAAGCATTTTCTAAGAGAAGGAGAGAAAATAAATTTGATATAACCATTTTCCAGAAGGCTAAACATCAGAGAACAACAACAAGAAACAAAAAACAATTATCTCATCGCTTTTACTTGGGCAACAGAGCAAGAAGATCTGATCTCATGCCATAAGCAAATCAACATGTCAGAGACATCCTCCTCCTCAAACATAGCCTTGTCGTCGTCGACGACTTGAGAGATACCCACCAATGTCTTGAGCCATTCTTCGTGCAGACTTGAGAACTCAGACCTTAGCTCACTCGACTTGAAGTTTTCTCCAATTGATCTCTTCATGGCTTGAGCCGCCACCGATGCTGTCTCAACCACTTGCTTTGGTATTCCCGCCATGAGTGCTACTTGAAGCCCATAGCTCTCAGGACAAGCTCCTTCGGCTAGACGGTACAAGAAAACCAAGTCTTGGTCGCAGCCACCTTGTTCTTGGTCGGATCTTGATTTGAATGCGCAAGCCATGTGTTTCAAGGTGACCCGCGGATGTGACGAGAACTCCTTGGTGAGAGGGTGGTAATGCGTTGCAAAGAGCATCCTGCACTTGACTCTCTCTACCATGTGACGAAAAACCTGAATACAAATCAATAAGTAATCTACGAATTGATTAAAGAGTACAGGGTGAAGTAGAAGAGAAAATTACAGAATATGCTATGGCGTATCCATCGAAAGTACTAGTTCCTCTGCCCAGTTCGTCAAGGATTACTAGTGAATCCTGAGTTGCGTTTTGAAGAACTGACGCCGCCTCAGTGCATTCTACCAAGAAGGTGCCTATAAATGAAAAACCGGCTTTACTAATCAAGCAGAACTGGTTTTATGAGAAACAGGTAACTTGATACCAAAAAAAAAACTTACTCTCTCCAGTCATGATTCTATCAGATGCGCCAAGCCTTGTGAAGATACTATCTACGAGGGAGAGTTCACATGTCTCACAAGGCACATAACAACCAAGCTGCAAACAGAAATAAAGAAAAGAAACTGTTGATATATGTAGAGAAAGCAGTGATTTATATATGTAACGAGTGTTAATACAAACCTGAGCAAAGATAACAGCAAGACATGTTGCACGAAGAAGAGTTGATTTTCCACCCATGTTTGGTCCTGTTAGTAACAACGACCGAGGATGAATGCTGCTGCTTCCAGCCTCACCAAGGAGTAGATCATTTGGAACAGGAAGTTGACCATCAGCTGGAACTGCAAATGGATGCCATAGCCCTTGGATTTTAAGCGTTGGCCCATTTGTTTCCTGATTCTGAATCGTACTTTTCGACTCAGGGAAAATAACAGGCCTGGCCATGCTTCCAGCAGAGAGACTTGCAGAGATTGCAAAGGATCTCAGGACATCGAGGCAGCTAATGGTGTGAATGACCTCAGACCACTCTGCGGCTTTTTCTATAAATAGATCAATGAGTATTGTGAGAGTTTCAGCATTCTCCTCTGTCACATCATGGTTCTGGTACAAGATTAATAAGTTACAGTTAGATACATATCAAACTATATGCCAAACCATATGTCTTTGAGCAGTGACAGATATTTTGTTGCCAAGTATGAATTTGCAAGATAGTAGATGGGCACCTGATAATCTGGGAAGTCACTATCTATGGCTGCTTCAAATTGAGAAAGGAATATCTCAAGCCCGCTTTTCCCCACTAATATTGGAAGTTTACAGAGCTTACATAGCAGTCTAATCATATTCGATTCCTTCTGTACAGCCAACAACAGATCAATTCCACTTCTGAACCCTTTCACAAGTTGCCCAAATGATTTAACCTGGAGTGCAATAAATTCAGAGAAATGTAATGGAAAAAAACATACAGATGGAGAACAATCATAGACAGAACAGCAATGCTCAAGACCTATACGAACCATACAAAGCATTGTTCAGAAAGAGCGTTTTGATTCTTACTCGTTGTTTCAGCACTTTTTTCCCAAGAAGAGCAGGCAAAAGATAGGCTGATGACTGAACAGTAGACTTAATGCGTCCGAGCAGTCTTTCTAAGTCTGGAAGTTTTTGGAGATACTGGCCTGTGATTTGCATAATTTCTGAGTTTGCCGTGAATTCTTCGACTACATCAAGTCTTTTATTGATACTTCCTATATCTTTGAGGGGGTGGCAGATCCAATTCCTTAGCAGCCGCTTACCAGTCGGGCTAACACAGTTATCAAGAAATTTGTACAAGGTCCCTGCAGAGCAAATAAAAATTAGATATTACTGGCTAGATATATACCAAGTTTTAGAATATGTGTAACGACCCCTGTGTCTACGCTCTACTTGAACCTATAAAGAAAAAAAAGTACTTGCCTGAAGGACCACCATCAAAGCTATTGTTGAATATCTCCAGATTTACCATTGTCTGGCCATCAATTCTTAGACAACCACTGTAAACTTTGTAGGGATGAATATCCCCATTCTTAAGTACATCTTCTAGCTGCAAGAAGATAGAACCAGTAAGTTATGAAGATTACCTTTGCTTAACTTGTCAAAAGCGGAAACAAACCAAGCTAACCCACCTTTAGCCTAGAAAGATGATTGATTAGTTCTCCAAGAGCGCTAAGAGCAATTCCAGATTCAGTTAGACCATTAACAGCAGAGTTCCATGATTCAGAAGAGCCTCTGAAGTATCCGCTGGATTCTATCATATTTCTCACTCCACAAGCATCTGCATCCCCCATTTCTTGTGGTCGTGGATTCAATTGTACCGCCGTAGACCCTATAAAAACGATACATTGACATAATCTCACTAGAAATGTTTACGAGATCTATCATTGGATGCGCAGCAATAAGAAGACATATTGTCATGCATATCTGTCTACATGATGATCTCGTTAGGTTTCTTAAACATATTTTCCTAAATTTTCAGTCAGGTTGCCTACTGAAATTGTACCTGTCAATGTATATTTCGTTAGGGCCTGTTGGGACTCTCTTGATAGCCCTGCAATATTTAAATATTAACACACTTAAACTTAAGCAGTCACAACTACCTTAACTTCAATTTGACAAAACCATTGGATGTAAAAGAAGTTTACCTTTACTCTCATATATCACTTCTTTTGGAGAAACCTTGAAAAATATACCCAAAGGAAATTTAGAATAAATTCCTGAAAACCAAATATGCGCCCAAAGTCGCATAACAGATACAAGTTACGGAACAAACTTGCATACCTGCATCAATAAAGCTCCAAGAGCAGCACATGAAGCATCATCACTGATGGACCCAACCCAAAACCTCAAGGAAGCACAGTCGACGAAAGCAAATCCATATACAGTTGAACACTTTTCTAGCTCCATTTTCACCTAAAGCCAAAGTTCAGAAGCAAAGCTGACATCAATTCATTATGCAATGTAACCAAAAGCTAATCCCTAAGCTATTCTAAAAGAACTAGCCAAATCAATGCTTTGCATTAAAATATCATGACTAATATAGGGCTTATATCAGCTATAATTTTTCCAGCATACGAGACAAACATAACACAAACAGTGGTCCTTGTGAAAAGAAGGAATGCATTAACAAGGACTGACACTTAATAAAATTCAGAGGATATCATACAGAGAATTAGTCTGCAGTTCGGTTAAAATTTAATGCAAGGCAATCTCTAGCAAATAAAACTAACCAGCAAATGTTGGCATTCTAATCCCAAAGTCTTACTGCTGGAAGAAAGATTGCTAAAGAAGAGTATAAGTTTCGAATACTTGAATAAATTTCCCTTGTCTAAGACAAATAACAAACCTCTTTTATAGCAAGGAGATGGACGGGATCAGGCCCTAGATTACCCTCGCTTGCTGTTGATGGAGTTAATACCTGAACTAGCTTCCTCGGTATTATCTGACAATCAGATCAGAACAGGCACTGATTTAACGACAGTGTGAAACTAGTGTAGTGAAAAATAAAATAATCAAGAACAGTCTGCACCCTTGTTGACATGTTCCCAAGACAACTTACAGTATTTGCACCTCTGGCTTTTGCCTGGTCAGATGTTTCTAACTGCTCGATTCTTCCAACTTTATATCTTCAAAAGAAACAACGATGTGTCAAAATACAGAAGTCGTGGAGAAGGAAACATATGAATCTGCACGTTAGTTCCTATTGAAAACATGTATGAGTAATAAAGTTTCAACGGAAGGCTTCAAACCCTCCATGAAAGACAAATGAGTGTATCACACATAACTAAACGTAATTATTGGTAAATATTGCAATAGATAACTAGCAAAAGTTGACCGGGTATAACTCTACCTTGCCAGTTGCTAATGAGAGCACACAAATATAAAGTACAGTTTTTTTTTTCCTCCTCTAGGAAAAAGGCTTATTATAAAATGAGAGCCAAGAAGAAAACATATCCTAGGTTATCAGAATCCTAGCTGATAATGGCTGAAGTGATCTCCATTTGTTTAAGTCCTAACCAAAGTGGAAGCAAAGAAAAACCATAAAGTGTGATAGTTCCCTTACCCACGAGCTAATAGCTTTTGCACTGCGTCATCTATCCCACTTTCAGAGATACCAACCTGATAAAAAAAGGGGACGTCAAATCTATAGACTTGGTAAAAGAAATGAATCAAGCAAGCCAGTTGTTTCAACCAATATACATACCTGTCTGCATTTTCCCACACCGCTCATGGTCATCTTCCAGTCAAGCTCCTTGTGACCTAACTCTGCATCTAGCTCATACAGCTCATAAAATTTGCCCTGAGAAGAACATAAACGAATGCAGATGTAAGCCAACCAATCACATTGAGGAAAATAGATTTAGCACTAGACTGAGATTCACTCACCACTTTAAAGAAAAGCACAACATCCATATACTCACTCTTGACACTCCAATATTGCTTCTGCGACGCAGACATTTTTTTGAAAACGTCAGCTGGTATGTAGAGGGTCTTTCTATCGTAAAGGGGATCATCAGGCCGTCTTCTATTGGCGTCCCTGATCCGAGAAGGCTCAAGCCATTCAAATTTGGTCCCTTCGTTCACTTCTTTCTTCTCTCCACAAATTCGATCCCCAAACAGTTTCATCCGTTTGTTAGAATCAAATAGAGAGACCTTGTTCTCAGTAAAAGCCACTCCATCCTCCAGAACTCGCTTCAAACGAGGAACACTGGGACGCGTCCCGGGCGTATCTGGGCCAAGAACATCGTCATCTTCTACTAATCTTGGGTTATCAACGCGAAAAGTATAGTCTCTATCTTGAGGTTGAGCATTATTCGAACGACGCTCAGGAAAAACACTCTCAGGCATCTTAGATACAAATGAATCACGAAGCGGAGCAACATTCCTGAAAATTTCCAAAACAATAATACAAGGCAGTAATCAGCATCGCCACATAGTGCAATAACGCATCGAATCTAATCGAATCGAATCAGTAAAATTCGAGGCTAGACCTAATGTTAGCTAATGATTCAAAATCAAGAGGAGCGAAGATATTAATTACCTCTCGCCAGAACATTCAGGAGGACCATCGACTTTCACAAACTTATGCATGATACTGGAGAAGAGAGACGAAGCGCCACCGGCGGATTCAGCCGCCTTGAAGTTAGACGGCAAGACACGACGAGGAACTTTCTCCGGCGGAGTATCCACTCCTCTAACATCATCATCCACAGGTTTCGGCACATTTCGCGAAGCGTCGCTGTTAATGCATCCTTCCTTCGCAGTAGATCGTAAACCTCCTACGCCGCTAGTAGCAGCATCGCCAGGAACTGAAGGCTGAGTAGCTTGCGACGGTTTCTGGAAGAAAGATAAAATCGATTTCTGGCGCTGCATGTTCGAGTGTAGATTGATTGAGAGGAGATGAGAGAGTGAAAGGGTGTTTTTGAGCTCAGCGAAATCGAGAATGGGGGGGGGAAAAGATTAGCGCCAAAATTACTTAGGTCATCACTCTTTGGAGTCTTGATGACCGTACCGTCCGGTTCACTTCTACCGTTGGATATATCGAGACATTGCAATTTCCTCGTAATGCCACGTCAACAGATTGTGACACCCAATAACAAAAGGGGGACTCCACTCATTCCACCTACCGAATGTCTCTGCTAATTGTCATCCGTCCGTTTACTCGGAATAAGGTTTATGATGCAAATGGGCTTATTAAGGCCCATTGTCCAGAATGTGATACATTGGTTGCATTCTTCCGTCATCTAGAGATGTCAATTGGACACACTGTCCATTGGTTACCGATGTCCAAGCCCATTTGGACTAACCAAATTAGACCAATAAATAAAGCTGTCCAGTTGGTCGAAACCCAATAAACTCCAAATCCAATGGGCTTAAACCAAATGGACATGGGCGGCCCAATGGGAAATCACTCTCTTTTTTTCGGCTCTCGTCTCTGCGATGCGACTCTCATCTCTGATTCCCGTTCTCTCTCGATGAAGTCGACTCACGGCGACTCTCCGTTCTCTCTCCCCTCGGCGTCTTAATCCTCAACTCTCTCTCTCTCGGCGTCTCGATCCGCCTCTCTCTCTCTCGGCGTCTCGATCATCTCTCTCTCTTTCTCGCGAGTCGTGACTCTCGATCCGATCTGCCTCTCTCGTATGTCTCTTCTCTCTGTCGCTCTGTGTAAACTGATGCCTTGTTGAGTAGTGTTTTATACATTGAACTGATGTTTGTGTTACTATCTGCTTTTGTGATAACTATCTGCTTGTGTGATAAGTATCTGCTTGAGTAGTGTTTTATACAGTGATTACTGTCATGTTACTATCTGCTTGTGTGATAACTTATGTGTTTTAATTTGATAGGAGAGGCTGAGAAGATAAAGAAGAGAAGGGCAATCAAAACTTATGCTTTGGATTTTTTATTTTTATGTATGAACTATTATGTATGAACTAATATATGAATTTTCTATGCTTTGGATATGTAAAACTTATGAAACTTAATGTGTAAAACTTGAAATTTATGTTTTTTATGGATTTAGCATATTAAAACAGAAATTGTATTTGGGCTTTGTGGAATGCCCATTTGGACTTGGGCCAATTTGGTCTGGACAATTTGGTCTGGTACAATTTGGACTTAAAAAAATAATGTCAATTTGGACTGTTGTGTCCATTTGGACAACCCATTTGGACTTGGGCAGCCCAATTGACATCTCTACCGTCATCTAGTTTGTGACAAGTCTCCACAGACATTTGTGAATTTGAAATCTATACTATATTAAAAGGGATATATGAGCTCCATACAGCATGTCCACGTAGGACAATTAAATTGACCTATCATAATACAGTGTTTTGCCACGTAATCAGTGGTTGCCTAAGTTGGGCTTTTCGATTTTTTTTATCTGTCGTGTTATATTGTTGGCCCATGTAGCCCATCAGATTCGTGAGACGGACATCGGATACGTCGCCTCTTCATCTCTCCCTTTCTCATTTCTACGAACCCTAATTTTCAGATCGATTTGTCACCCCCTTTGCTCTTCGTCTTCTTTGTTCCGTTCCTTTGCTCTTCCTCTTCTTTGTTTTGTTTCACGATCTGACACACGAACAATCTCCTTCCTCCATCAGAACATGCTTGGAAGTTCAACCATCTCCAATCTCTTGAACAAACACTAACTTGGCAGGGTCTGGTATTTTTAAGATTTACTATTCCAGCTTAATGTCTTTATATTTGGTTTAGAATCGTAAACCTCTTCATCAACTCTCAGATGTTGTTGGCCAAGGGTCTGACCTGAACAACACTGCAACAACGTGTAGGATTGTGGTCAGTTTCTTCATTATCCCGTAAGCCAAAAAAACTCAACCTTTTTTTTTTCAAGTGCTTATATGTAGTTCATCATTTATATGATATAACTTTTCAAATCTCATGTAACAGTACGGTGGTGGAGTACGTGCCTTTATAGGATGACGCAGCAGCAATGTTTAGGAGTCTCCTAAACTCAGATGATAAAACCCAGTCTGTCATGGTGGTCATAACTGTCAATACAAATATATTTGGAGGTCTGGTCATCTTTATCTATAATTATAAAACATGTTCACCACGGTACTTTTCATACATATATATTTCACTTATATTTTACTTAATACCATAGTCTATGAAACCCACTTGATTCTGCAGATAACCTCTATCTGATCTCCATACTAGCAATCAAGTCTTATTTTGACACTGACCTTTCCGCCATCAAGGAGTTCACAACAAGGTTACAACTCATTCTGAGTTGTGCTTAAACTCAAATATAAATGTCACTAATCGTTTGCATAATATTTGTTGCCTACAGCTTGGGTGCTGCAGGAGAAGTTTTCCAGTGTGTTGATACTATGGAAGAGATCAAAAAGAACGAACATGTCTCAATTCAAGATCTACACCCTTTCATTTTCATCTCTAACAAGCAGGTAACACAGGGTTCCAACATATTTTGAAATTTCTTTTCAGCTTGAAAATATCATTAGTAAATGGTTACTCTTTTATTGTCGTTAAGACACAAGCTGATTTTATTTGCAAGCTCGGATTGTCGAGGTCCTCCACCAAACTGGCTGGTCGTTCGTCTCATGGACCGGATGCAGCAGTAAGTCGGACAAATCTGGCACTTCTCTCTGTCACAACAAAAATGTTTCTCCCAATAATACCGGGGTGATCAGGTACAAAGATACCATACTCAACCCATATATAAGGGAACACCCTATAGTTAAATATACATTAACATTTTCCACCTTTTTAACAGGTACCGTCTCGAACTATCAATTGACAACGGCATAGTGCTACGTTTGTGGTCTTCGACAGGGAGATGACCAAGCTCACTAAGCAACATGGAACTGCTCTGGCTCTTGAGGAGGTTCGTTTTTAGTTTGACACTTCATTTCACCTACATTAGAATTGTAGAAAACACTCTAAATATCTCTCAAACCTACTACAGATAAATGGCGGTGGGGGCGGGAACTACCAAGATGTCTTGAAGAGCTTGCTAGCAAGGAGTACGTTTTTCAGAGCTGTGTTACTCCATACAATTTCACCCGAACCACCGTACCTTCACAGTGTCTATTGTCAGTGACAATAGTTTCTTAGACCCCCACTCAGAGGTTGATTAATTTAGGATTTCCAAAATATTTTCTTCTAACTAATTTAAATTGACACGTACAACTGTCTCAGAGTTGCTTCATCAACCAAACTCCAGTTATTGAAGTGGAAGGTCGACGACCAACAACTTCTGTAAGCAACACAGTAGCAGCAGCGAAGATAGAAATTGGAGGCGATGAATCAAGTCCGACAGGTTTTGAAGGCAAAGAGAAAAGCTGCAAACGCCCAGTGAGTGATCGTTTCAAGTCCATCAACCGTCCAGCATGTACCCCTTTTAAATTTTCTAAATTCCTATGTTTTACCTATTTTGAACTTTGTTTCTTTTCTTTTTATTTTTGAAAACTACTTCTCAATAGGAAGACGACCAATATCTTACATAATAAAGGCAGCATTGACAGAATATTGCATATTACGAAAGTTCAACCTAAATGCATCAGTTCATGGTTACGTAGAAACATTGAAGTCACGTAAACATTGCATAAACTTCAAATTAGGAACACCAATTATACAAACATGGATTCCTCCTTCTCAAATATAGACAATGCAACAACACCGTGAGAGATACCCCACGGAAATTAAGTTTTGTCTTAATGGGGTATGATCCCATTTATATTGCTTTATACCATGGTTAAGGAAACAATTAAGTAATCAGAATAACTTGATTGTAACGACAAATCCATATATACACAACTGTAATATTTCTAACTACATAAATTTTTTTTATATTTCAATGTAACTTTATATTTATTAGATATTGTGTAGCCAATTAAATTATGTAAATTACTGTGTAATTGATTAAATTTATATATTAAATTACAGTTTTCTAAAGTAATAACTTTTAAATATTACAGATCTACTCTATTAAAATAGAGTCCTAAATTTATCTACTATTGAAGTTGTCATTTAAGTTTTGGACTGTTTCAAGTTTGTTAGTGTGTTACATAATTTATGGACCATATCCTATTAGTTACAATTAATTATACAATAAAATTAAAACTAGATAACTTAAATTAAACCAACAATCTATTATATTATAACAACCAAACGAATTATGTTCTATTGAATTATGTTCTATCTACTCTATTAAACTATACCGATTGTATATTTACAATTATATTAGCAATTCAATAACTCTCCTATAGATTAAACTTTGCTCTAAGTTGATTTATAATTTTCTCTTATCAACATCATATAATTTTCTCTATACCGAACATGTATATGTTTGGTTCCTCTTTAACTTACATGCCATTATGAACACATGACTTAGAGATACATGTCATTATATAATATAATTTCAAAAGTGCCAAAATATGATATCTATTTATAAAAATCTATTTTAAAAAAAAATAGAGTATAAGTTAGGAATTACATGTATTATTTATTTAAAAAATATTTGTAACTACTAATTTCGAAAATATAATCCTTATCTACAAGAAAATTACAAAGATATTATTCAGCAAATATTTCAAAAATATAATCCTTATCTACAAGATTCTTAACAAGATATTATTCATACTAACTTGACTTGCACACCAAATAATCGATAACAACATAATACAATTTATTTATCACGAGATTTTCTCATATTTGAAAGTTTATATTTTTTAAAATAAACTAAACAATCACATTAACCATATAATAAAAAAATTAGATTTTTTTCTTATATGTTATATTTTAATTTTTTTAAACGTCTATAAATTACTAAATCTCGGTCGATACACCAAAGATTTATTTAGAAGCTATTGAAATCATCTAGCGAGAATATGGATTGCACAACAAATTTGCTTTCGTAACCTTTACCCCCTTTCTCTTCGTCACAATACCGAAAATGAATAATTTGAAAGTGTCGATTAAAAATCTGAAATGGTAATGTTTTCTTTAGTTCAGTCCATTGTTTTCCTTAACTAGATGTGCCACGTACATAGAAGAATGTATTTTGGCCTAAAAATGATTGCATACCCAAAATCAATACGAATCATCATCAATTTTGTTTAAAATTTTGTTACAATAAAAAATATAGGTTTGGGCAAAAAATCTGAATCCAAAAAATCGTACCAATGGTAGTAATGAACTTTAATAAAAATTGGTTAGATATCCGAACGGGTTCAAAATTTTGGTATCTAGAGAACCAAAATGGAACCGGATCCGAAACAAAATATTTCGGGTGTCCGAATATATTCGAACCATATATATATACTTAAATATATTAATTATTTTAAAATTTAATATTTAAAAAATATACAAAATATATAAGATGTTTTTAAGTTGTCCAAAGTACTTAAAAATATATATAAATAGTTAAAAGTACATGTTTAAAATAGTTAAAGGATACTCAAAATACCAAAATTACTTAAAATATCTATTTATTTCATATCCAAATATTTAAGATAAACCAAATTTTATTTTAAGTTTAAGTATTTTGGCATACATTATTCTAATTTATATGTTATATATTATTTTTATTTTTAGATTTTGAGATATTTAAAGTAAATATGAATTTTATTTTGTTTTTAAAGTTAAAGTAGTTATCCGAATCCAAACTCAAACCAAACCCGCAAAGATTCGAATTAAATCAAACTTGCAAAGATCAAAACAAACCGAACCGAGCCAAATCGAACCAAACCAAATTGTACCCGAATGTCCACTCCTAAGATTCAATTGTACAAAAAAGTTATTCATAGCAAAGTATACTATTTATAATATTTAAATACAATATATTTTAAAAAAATCATTCCGCGCAGAGCGCGGGTTATCATCTAGTCACTCTGATAATAATAACTATTCAAATTAAAGAGTAACACCTTATACTACTAAACCTAGATTTTCACATCCCTTTTTAAGAACAGCTCATCAGTATCCAACAAAACAGACCGTATTGGTGGTAGTTCAGTTCCGAGCAATACTTTGGACATGAGGGCTTTGATTACGTTACACCTTGGTACCATCCTCTTCTCCAGGCTGCATCCAAATACCTTAGGGTGCAAAACCAGGGGCTTTAGTGGCCAATTCATCTTCTTCACCATAAACTCAATCTTCTTCCACCGACTCTGCAAAATGATTAAGACACTGAGGATGGCTGCACTTGACCAACACACCACAAACTCATCTCTCCTGAATCCTAGGCCTAGAAATGTTTCAATAAAATTATCTATCTTCTACTCTGAAACTCAAACTCCCTATACATTGTAGAAACTTCTTGAGCATTGAGCTGACCTTGTCTTTAAGTAAGCCACACTTCTCCAGGGTTTCAAACCTCTCGTATTATGTCAGAGAGTGTGGACACACTTCTTAAACATTTCCCATACATCTCCCACAGCCAAACGTAACTTTTAATAGGCATCGTCTCTCTCTTCTATTGTTCTGTCGCCGATTCTGTAAACAACCTGCAGAGCTTGGACAAACTTTAAAGTTGCCGGATAAAAACCATCCTCCATAACCTTGATCTCTTTTTTTTTTGAAAGCAGACATGTTGATCAGAGAAGAGCAACGAGAATAACAGCTTCTGAGGCACGCTTTATTCATATATCTCTGACTGCATTCTCCTGTTTACTACTCTCACCCTGTGGCACAGAAGATTGGTATAACTTTCCCAACTAAAGTAATTTTGTTGATCACAAACCTAAAATGTAAGTTACTTGATGCAATATCATCATTACTTCACAACTTGCAGAGGAAACACCAACGTAACCATTCTGCTTGTTAATCAAATTTTGTTAGTATAATATTTACCATTAAGTTAACAGAATTTGTAAAATGTTGTCTTCATCTGACTGACATCTTTGGCAATCTTAGTGAGAAGAAAAGTGCAATAGTACATACTAAAATCGTCTAAAAAGGTATGAGCATCACAGAGCAAACTAAACTTCTCTGAAACTTTGTTCTGCGCTAAGAGACTGGATTCTAAATTTCTTCAAAGATGAAAGGAACATTTGGCGTACCATTGTCATCAAGATCTATGAAGCACAGTCAGCATTGAAGATAGCCATCAGCTCAGCCACAAGCTCCTTGTCATCTACCTTGAGCACATACCTGTTTAAAAACGCCTGGTCCGTACATGCAAAAACCGACGGCAGAGGCGGAGGGATTTCACTGACTCCATCTCTGAGCAACCTTCTGGACATTAGAGCTCCGATCACGTTACTCCTTGGCACAATCATTTTCTCCATGCTGTAGTTATACACCTGAGGGCGCGAAACCAGGGCCTTTAGAGGCCAGTTCATCTTCTTCACTAGAAACTCAGTCTTTCTCTTCAACGCCTCTGCAGAAAACCCAATGCACTGAGGACTGCTCATGATCATCGTAGCGAACTCGTCTCTAGTCACTCCCAGGCCTAGAAACGTTTCAAATATGTTTATTATCTTCCTCTCAGAGTAAGCTAGAGAGAATGGATACTTTCTGAACATCTCCCATATAGCTTCTACAGTGAAGCCTACACTTTTATAGACTGCAACTTTCTCTTGAATCGTCTTGTCGCTCATTTGGTAAAGCATGCGCAGAGCTGTGACAAACTTCGAGGTTGTCGGATCAAAACCCATCTCAACGACCTTCTTGAGGGATGCTTCGAATCTCTGTTTTCCACAGACGGGTTCGGCAAGGGAGACAAGCAAGGGCAAGAAGAGCTTCTGAGGCATGCCCAAATCTCTCAAAACCAAAACGTTTCTGATTTTGTTCCCCCGCCTACCATCTGGCCATGACTTCTTGGAACACGTATCAGCTTCGACAATGTCTTTGACAAGATCATAGTAGAGGTTGATAGATCTGCCTTGTCTCTTATCCAAGATTTTGGGAACTTTTGAAACGATCTCAGTGAGCTCAGCTCCTCTAGACTGCAGGGAGTTAAGCTTGGGAGCAAGTGATTTCTCAGCATCTAGTAAAAGCAGTCGTGGGTGATCCGTAATGATGGTGGAGATCTGAGAATCTGTGAACCCATGGCTCCTGAAAAGACTCAGAACGGAATCGGGATTGCTCTTGTCCTCGAAGCTGACTCTCCTGGAGATCGACTCAGCGAGTTTTGTAGCTAAACCCAGCGAACCAACGAGGTAAGACACAGTAAAGCTCTTACCTTTCGGACCATATCTAGGGCCCACATCAACGGAAGTGGATGCATTTTGGAAAAGGGTGGCTGAAACACTAAAGCTACGCCATTTCTGTAACTGTACTAAACTTCTTCCATGGAGTGTCAAAGAATACATGATGGATGACAACGCAATCCAATTACCGAAAACAGAACCACGGGACCTGAAACGAATATGATGGAATATTAAAATCTCCGAAATTCTAATGTCTGGTGAAGATCTATGAATGCTTTAAGGATCTGGGTGAGAAAAACGATGGAATATTAAAATATCGAAAAATTAGGGTTTATGAGCAGATTATAAGCCCTTCGTCTCGTCGTTCGCTTCGTCAATCTCGATCACCATGGAGTAACTAGGCACACCTTGCGTGCCGTTTTAGGTGTTTTTGAAAACTGCACACATGTTAAAACAGACTTTGATTTTCCATTTCTCAGCTCTGCAATATAGTATTTATGTAAAACTTTTTCCTCAAGACTAGGCCGCAACAGCGTCCGAATATTAACATAGCTTGGGAGCTTAGCAATGATAAAGGGAAGAGTAGTGACATCCAAATCCAAGTATCACATATTGGTCCTCACTCCTCAAGCTACATGGCGAAACACTCAAAGCGACGTCATTCCTCGTCCATGCTCACAAGGTAAGCTCAGATGGAAAAATACATTAGTTGTCATATGTTTTTGACTTGACTTCAGGGGAGTTCTCTTTGGTCAATTTACCTTTAGACGACATCTCTCGCCCACATCCACATCTGATGAACTACGGAGGGAAAATAGCGGTTTTTGAATACTCCCATTCGCTACTTGCCACTAATGGTAGTGTAGACCTCTGGACAATGGAGGATGCCAAGAAAAGTATCTGGTCAAACAATAAGTCTTTTGTTTTGCCTGTTTCCCAAATGAATTTTGTCAGTTGCTCTCACTTATGAATGGCCACGAACGGTAGCGGTGAGGTTTGGTTGGGCAAAAAACATCCTCATAAGGCTAAACCCACACTCTTGGTCGCTTATGATTCGGAGATGGATAAGGATTACTACAAGGACTGAAATGAATCCACTGCGTTTGCATATATGTATTATTGGGATGACATGGAAAGCATTATGTATTAAGAAACCTAAAGATAGATTATTACGTATTTAGTTTGCGAGGATGGTGAAGCAATGTCCTAATGCATTTTAGTTTCATCTTGTATGACATTCGGCTACACACAAGCATGATATAAGGTGAGTTAGTGATGTGAGAAAAACAAGAGGAATCAAGTCAAGATATCAGAAAAGAGAGAGCGAAATTAAAGTTTTAAGGATGTAGAGACAAAGGGTTCAGATCAAAATGAGATTACACAAGTTTAATGTTGAGTTTTCTTTTCCAATCATAAATGAAACCAAAACTCCTAGACAGGCTTTACGATCTATGAAACACCCTGTCCGGTGAAGATATCCATCAACTCAGCTACAAGCTCCTTGTCATCGTGCTTCCTCACATACCTGTTCAAGAAAACTTCGTCTGTACATACCAAAACATACCCAACTGAAGGGATACCATTTCCTCTGAACATGAGAGCTTTGATCACATTACACCTCGGGACAATCCTCTTCTCCAAGCTGTATCCAAACACTGCAGGGTTTGAAACCACATCCTCCACCGTCCATATCATGGTGTTCACGAGAAACTCGGTCTTCTTCGTCACCAACTCTGAAGATAACCCAATACACTGAGGACAGTGCTTGACCATCCTCACAAACTCATCTCTGGTGAACGCTAGCCTCATAAACGTTTCAAAGGAGTTCAATATATTCTTCTCCGAGATCGCCAGCAAAAACGGATACTTCTTGAACATCTCCCACACATCCTCGACGGCAAAGCCTAGCCTTTTATAGAGATTAACTTTGTCTTCTACAGTTTTGTCGCTCATCTGGTAAACAATGCGTAGAGCTTCCACGAACTTGGAGGTCCTCGGATCGAAACCCATCCCAACAACCTTCTTGAGCGACTCTTCAAACCTTTCTTTCCCACTGACGATATGGGAGCAGGAGATGAGCAAGGAGAAGAGCAGCTTCTGAGGTACGCCCAACCGTCTCAGAACCAACACGTTCCTGATGATATTCTCCTGCCTAGAACCCTCCGGCAGAGCAGAAAGACACGACATCTCGTAGTTGGAACTCTTGTCGGCTTCGATAATGTCTTTGACGAAATCGTAGTACCTGCCGACTGCTTTGTCCCCTTTCATCCCCAAGATTTTGGGAACTTTCGAGAGAATCTCGGTGAGCTCGGAGGTTGGAGCTCCTCTGGAGTGGAGAAACTTGAGATTGGGAGCAAGTGATTTCTCAGCATCTAGTAGGAGCAGTCGTGGATAGTTTGAAATGATGGTTGAGATGTGAGAATCTCTGAAGCCGTGACTCTTGAGAAGATTGAGAACAGAGTCTGGGTCTCCCTTGGCCTCTGAGGTGACTTTCCTCAAGATTGATTCTGCGAGTTTGGTTGTGAACCCCAAAGAATCGACGAGGTAAGCGACGGTGAAGTTGTTGACTTTTCGACTATCAGCAGGAGAAGCAGAGGAGAAGGAGTTGGAAAGACTAGACGATACATTTGGCGATGCGAATCTCAAATGACCCCATTTCTGAAACTCAATCAACCTTCTTCCACGGAGAATCATCGAATACATTTGACGAAGCAATGCAGTTACCTTAAAGCAACAGAGCTATCTGATTCAAATCGAGAAAATGAAATCAGCCCAAAATTTCACCTTGATTACTATATCGAACAGCGAAGAAGAAGATTAGAAGTTCACTAATAGATTTTCTCATATCCGAAGCTCAAATCAAGAACATGATAGAGGCAATCGATTCTTCGAGAAGATGAGCAGGTAATTGAGCTGCGACACACTAACTCCGACCAGGATGAAGAGACCCAAATGATAAACCCCTAGTAAACCAGAATAAAGTCCAATTTCAATTTGAGGGATCCCTCTTTTCTTTTTCTAAGAAATTAAAAAAATATTCAAAATATTTGACGATGCTGGGTTGAACCTGGGTCCCATGGCTACGGCAACACTTTTAAAGATTAGCAAAACCAAAAAAAACACAGGTATATTCGTTAATAGTAACGTAACTATATTTTGTAATCATGATTTTATATCATTTCTAACCTTGAATCACACAATCATGATTCATGGCTCACGGGATTGAACAATATACTGTATACTACGAGATTAAAGACTAATATATTTCTTACTAAAATGGTTCAGGTTCACATCATAACTAAGATTACAAAAATATAAATAGATTTCAGAGAAACAAAACAGAATCAAAACAATACAAAAAGAGGAGTTTCACTCCCCTCTCCTATCAGTCCTTTAGATGTGAGAGCTCTGGTCCTCTTCTCAAAGCTGCATCCACTGATACACACTATTTTGTATTTTGATCTCTTACTCTAACTCTAGCCTGAAAGTTCATCGCAATGTTTCAATGGAATTCAATATCTTCTTCTCTCAGATATTAAAGTAAGAAAGGATACTTGTTGATTATGCTAGTTTTGTGGTTAAACGGCCCAATGACCTATAACGAGGTATGGGATTGCAAAGGTATGAGATGCCATCTCTTCAGCCACCTTTGCAAACAAACGAGTGGCAAAATCAAAAGCATCTATGTTCGTTGATATACATTGAGACTTAAGAGTTAAGAGTTCAATCATGATCGAAGGAGAAAAAATGGAATCAAACATGATAACGTTTCCGAATCATGAAAGAACCTAAGAGATGTTTCTTTCTGATGAAACCGATACATCAAGCTTTATAATTAGGCCAATATAGAACAAGTTTAGACCAATACAGACACCAGTAAATCATTAAGCTGCAACCAAAGAAACCAAGTTACGTATTCAATTCATCTTGACACGATCTTATCCCTAAACATAATTTGAACCTGAAGATTCCACCTTCTGTATCGATTAAGATTCAAAACAGGAAAGAAACACACTTAAGAACCTATGTAAGAGCTCACACAACTTGTTGTTCTTATTGTAATTATCTACGAACCATATCTTACGCATCGTCATATAGAGTTTTTTTCCAAGTCAGATGTATAAACGAGTTGGATCCGGATCAAATTGAGATTACAAAAACTTAATGAAAAGCTCTAATCTTTTCCTGCTACTGTCATAGTCTATTTAAACATTATCTTTCGTGAAGATGGCCAACAACTCAGTCACAAGCTGCTTATCATCGTGTTTCATCACATACCTTTTCAAAAACACCTCATCGGAACAAATGAAGACATAACCCATAGGAGGTGGTAATTCACCAGTTCCAAGCAAACCTTTAGACATGAGAGCTTTGATAACGTTACACCTAGGCACAATCCTCTTGTCCATGCTGTATCCAACCACCCGAGGAAACAAAGACACAGCTTTAACTGGCCAATTCATCTGCTTCACCACAAACTCAACCTTCTCCTTCACCACCGTTGTAGAATGAGTAATGCACCGCGGAAAGCACTTGACCATCACCATTACCTCATCTCTGGTGAATCCTAGGCCTAGAAGCGTTTCAATGAAGTTCAGTATTTTGTTCTCCGACACCTTCAGAAGGTTTGGATACTTCTTGAAAACTTCCCACACGTGTTCCGCAGAGAAGCCTAACCTTGTGCAGAAAACATCGACTTTCTCTTGAGTTGTTTTGTCGCTCAATTGGTAAACAGCGTTCAGAGCTTGGACGAACTTAGAGGTGGTGGGATCAAAGCCCATCTCAAGCACCTTCTTGAGGGTTTCCTCGAATCTCTCTTTCCCAGTAACGGTCTGGAAGTTGGAGACTAGCAGAGAGAATAAAAGCTTCTGAGGCACACCCAAATCTCTCAAAACCAATATGTTTCTGAGTTTGTTCTCCTGCCTACTACCCTCTCTCAGACAAGATTGAGGAGGTACCTTCTTGAAACTCTTGTCGGCTTCTATAACCTCTTTGGCGAAATCATAGTATCTGCTGAAAGCTTTGTCCTTTTTGATTCTCAAGATCTTGGGAACTTTCGAAAGAATCGCAGTGAGCTCAGAGGTTGAAGCTCCTCTCGACTGTAAAAACTGAAACTTGGGAGCCAAAGATTTCTCAGAATCTTCTCTAAGCAGTTGAGGGTAGCTCGTGACGATGCTGGAGATCTGAGAATCTGTGAAACTATAACTCTTAAGAAGATTCAGAACGGAATCAGGGTTGCCCTTGCTCTCGGAGTCGGAGCCGACTTTCCTCCAGATTGATTCTGCGAGTTTTGTAGTGAAACCAAGTGAGTCAACCATGTAAGAGACTGTAAAAATCTTCCCTTTTCCACCATCTTGAGCAACACTAGCGGAGGAGTACGCATTTTGCAAAGGGTTCACTGCAACTCTCAGACGACGCATACACTTGTGCAACTCCAAAGATCTTCTTCCGTGTAGCATCAGAGAATACATTACAAGCCAACTTCGATCTCTGTCATGGATGATTTTATGGAAAGGAAACAAGGGTTTATGGGTAAAACAATTATAAGTGGAACATGTGTACAGGGCCGGACCTGAATATAGGCTGATCAAGCATTAGCTTGAGGGCTGGATAGCTTATAATTAATTTAGGGGCCATTTTCAATAAAGATCAGTTAGTTCTGATGGTAAGCTTGGTTGCTATTTTGGTCAAGGTGCCGAGTTCGAAGCCCCGATCCTGTATATCAATACACTAATTTTTTATAAAATAAATTTATAGGGCCAAAAAAATTTAGTTGCTTCTAACCTTATATATGTCAGGCACGGCCCTGCATGTGTAATGGATGATTTTTTTTTGAACAAGTAATGGATGATTTATATTTTAACTATATTTTGATTAAACTTTAAGAAATTGCAGTTTTGCGGAAAAATTTCCGATTTGGCAATTTTAGCGGAATAATAATTGATTTTGCATTTTTGACGAGAAAAATGATTTCACGATTTTAGTAGGAAAGTTTTATTTTGATTGATTTTGGTGAGAAAAGTGATTTTATAATTTTAGTATAAAAATGATTTTGCAATTTTAGAAAAAAAAAAGTGATTTTGGGGTTTTGGTAGAAAGAGATTATTTATAGTTTTGGCGGAAATATATTATTTATGGTTTTGGCAGGGAGAATATGATTTCACAATTTTGGTGGAAAATGATTTTTGCGGTTTTTGTGGAATAATGTGATTTTACAGTTTTGTCGGAATATATTTTTTTTTGCGGGAAAATGTGATTCTGCGAATTTATGGTTTTGACAAAAAATATAATTTTACAGAAAATATGTTTTTTATTTGAAAATAATATGTAATTTCATGATATTAAATTTAGAAAGATCATTTTAAATTTAAAAGAGTTATTTTGTCATTTATCATTTTGAATCCAACTAGATGTATCCAAATAATCTTTGAATCTCACTTTCATGTTAGATTTTAAAGTACAAAATAAACATCATTGCATTTTCATCCAAATGGATCACGTAAACAAACAAACAAGCGACACCATAATTTCGGGAAAAAAATCCACTTAAAACTTGACTTTGATTATGATTGTAAAGTAAAGCCACTCGCGTAGGATCGATCGTGAATGACTTTTGTCCACAACTCTTAGAATGTCTGGAACCAATTCAAAATTTTCATTCACTATTACTCCAACGGTTATCTAATTCTCGGTACGCTGAACATCGAATCAACTAGAAGTGCAGTAGAGTAGACTAGTGGTTAAGATAAATTCATGGATCAATTTTGGTTTACTATTTAATTTCCGGTTATGTGAAGAGATTAAGATTTAGAGGTAGAGTGAGTGAGAGAGAAAATGGTGGGAATTTAATGGGAAGAGAGAGAGAGAGAGAGAGAGAGCGGTGTTCAAAAGAAAAAGAGAGAGAGAGAGTAATAAATGTCTTCTCAAAGCGGTACCTTCTCCTCTTCCACAGCAGAGTGTGAACGAAGACAGCTGTTTCTGCGTTTCTTCTTCTTTGTTTGTGTGCCTATCTTCTCTTCCAAGATTTTGTGTTGAAAATCGCAGAAAGCGACTTTCTCTTCTTGTTCTTTTCTTTTTCTTTTTACCAAGATTGTGATTTCTCGGACTCTCGGTAGTGGGAAAAAGACAGAGAATCTCAGTCCATAACCTATATCTCTCTCTGTCTTTTTGTCTGTTAAAAAATTCAGCTTTTTTTTTTTTTTGCTGGGCTCGAGAGGAAGGGGGAGAAAATGACGACAAGAGCAGAATTCGAGATGGGTCTCTTCGTGCTTCTTCAATTCATGTTTATGCTATCTCTATGTGAGTTCTTATTCTCTTCATGAATTGGGATTTTAAGGCAAAAGGGGTTTCACTTTAACTGATTGCTACATTTCTTCACACAAAGTTTGATTTTTTTTTCACATGTTCTGGAACAATCTTGTTGTTTATTGTGATGGGTCATCGTAAATTTGCTCTCTTTCTGTTGAGCTAAACTGGGGGTTATAAGCTTCATAGTGTTTAGATTGGGGTTTATAGTTTACAAATTAGGTTTCTTTTAAGATAATATTTTAGTCTATAAGAGTGTGATGATTTTGATTGTTTTTGTTTGAAAGGTTCATCAGAGGAGTTGTTACCAGAGATATCATCACCAGATACTTCTCCTCAACCATTTCTTCCCTTCATTGCACCTTCTCCTATGGTTCCATTCATCAACACCACCATTCCCAAACTATCCGGTTTGTTCTCCATTCTAGTTTGCCTTTTGGTATAATATATGTATGTGAAAGAATCTCTATACCAATCTGAGTTTAAATATCTTTTCCAGGGCTTTGCTCGCTTAATTTCACTGCTTCCGAGGGTTTGATTCAGACTACTTCACACAACTGTTGGACTGTCTTTGCTCCTCTGTTAGCCAATGTCATGTGCTGTCCTCAGCTAGATGCTACTCTCACCATAACCCTCGGCAAAGCCAGCAAAGAAACTGGCCTGCTTGCCTTAAACAGAACCCAGTCTAAGCACTGTGTCTCGGACTTGGAGAAAATCTTGGTAGCCAAAGGCGCTTCGAGTAAGCTCAGGAGTATATGTTCACTTTACTCGTCGAACCTCACTGCTTCTTCGTGCCCTGTGATCAACGTCGACGAGTTTGAAAGCGCGGCGGATACATCAAAGCTTCTTTTGGCTTGTGAGAAAGTTGATCCTGTGAAGGAGTGTTGCGAGCAGGCTTGCCAAAACGCCATACTCGACGCAGCTACTAATATAACTCTGAAAGCATCTGAGCCTCTGACGGATAACTCGGTTAGGATCAATGACTGCAAGAACGTGGTACAACGCTGGCTAGCTACTAAGCTTGAACCTTCTCAAGCTAAGGAAACTCTCAGAGGATTAGCAAACTGCAAAATCAATAGAGGTTAAAAGCAAATCAGAATTAACTTTTGAGTTTTGGTGGACAATGTCACATGATCTTATTTGTTTTTTTTCAGTCTGTCCTCTTGTCTTTCCGGACATGAGAGACATAAGTGGTAACTGCAGCAACGAACTGAGTAACCAAATGGGTTGTTGTGGTGCAATGGAGAGTTACGTGTCTCATCTGCAAAAGCAAGCACTTATAACTAATTTGCAAGCTTTGGACTGCGCGACCTCTCTGGGGACAGAGCTACAGAAGCTAAACATCACTAAGAATGTCTTCAGCGTTTGTCATATAAGTCTCAAAGACTTCTCTCTTCAAGGTTCCTCTACTTTATACTCTCTCAACTTGTATTTTTTTTCTAATTTCAATTATAAATTTTTATTAACCTGGTTGTGTTTATTTTATGTGCTTTGATGCTGCAAACAGTTGGAAGCCAAGGTGTGAATTAAACTCCCTCGATTTTTATCATGTTGGAAACTTGAGAATCATTTTTTTTATAATTTCTTATTTATTTTTGTTGGTTAAAAAAGAATCAGGTTGTCTATTACCAAGCTTACCATCAGATGCAATATTCGATCAAGACACGGGAATAAGCTTCACTTGTGATCTCAATGACAACATTCCTGCCCCATGGTCTTCTTCTTCATCTTCATCAGCCTCTACATGTAAAAAACGTGCGTGTTTATTAGGTTCCACAATTTTTTTTATTTCTTTTGTGCTTTAACTTTGGTCTTTTTTTTTTCTTGCAGCTGTTACAATCCCTGCTCTTCCTGCTGCCGCCTCCTCTCAACCTGGTAAGTTTATCCTCTCTCTCAACTGTTAAGTATGACAAGTCTGAAATGTCTATCCTCGTTTTTGGTCTCTCAGGTCTCTACAATGAAGGAGTAACACGTTTGGTGATCTTTGTACTGTCTCTGGTTCTTGTGATACTACTGTCATGATACCAGAACTAAGCCTGGTCCACTCTCAATCTCACACCGGTTTACTAGTCAGCTGTTTCTTCGTACCGGTAGAGTCAGCTGTGGAAGTCGTATGAAATGACCGGTTCAAGTGCTTGATTTGATGAGGTTATTTGGAAAGTCTTTTTTTTAATCTTTATTGATTCATGATTCTTGGAAACCTTTCTAATGTAAAGAAAAATGATCTTTTAGGGGTTCTATGTAGTGTAAGCTTACATAGTATGTTCGTTTTCATCCATTCTAATTTTTTATTTATTTATAGACTTTTGATTTCGGAAATCAAAAATACTACTTGAATAAGTTGTATGCAAAAAAAAAAATATATGTTATAAAATCTTGGGTATGCATCTGTTTAAATGTTTAGTGATGAAGTTGAAAAAATTAAAAAATCATAGTCATGTGCAGAACTGAAGGTATATGAGTTTGCACTGACTCGCACATGACAATAAATAAACGTTAAACTTTTCTTTGAGGTGACGATATTTCATATCTCATGTCACTAAGTTTGAGCGATGGCTTGTCATGGGACCAACAAGCTTATGGTTTTGAAGGAGCTTGAGCTGATTACTAAGCCTAAAAAAATGTCATCTTGTGCTTTCACCTTGAGATTGGATCTTTTAGGAGTCATGATGTCTCCTTTGACAAAATCATGACTTTGCCTAACGGAATAAATCATCTTTTATCCGTGTATTTGAAAGTTGTTCACAACATGCAAAATTTGGAAAGCTTTCACGTCTCAAACAATCGATCAAACATAACTGGGCTTTATAAACTATTAAATTTGGGCTTTATGCATTGACCTATTATTTGTGCTGTTTGGGTTCCATCGTGCATTGACGTATTACCTTCCCCGGGTTTTGTAATATTCCTGATTAAAATTAGGTTCTATATTCACCTTCTTTCTATAATGATATAAACATCTTTCGCCGGTTTTGTAATATTCCTAATTTTACTGAAGCTTAATCAGTGTATATAATTCAGTGGAAAAAATTACTCCACGTGAGTAACATACCATGCAAGCGTTGCAGAAAATGTAGGCTGAGTAGCAGGAGCAAACTTTTAATTTAGGGAAATTGGGAGACATAACTATAAGACAAGGCAAAATTAAGCCTGTAACCATAACATCTAAGAGGCTATGATATTTATACAATATATACTATTTTGTCTTTTTTCACTTTCACCTTTCTTTTCAAATTAATTTTATAAGTTTAAAAATAACTAATTCGGAATTTTTATATATCTACAAAAAATATAGACTTTTTTTTGTATATGAAATGTTTGAATTTTGTAAAACTAGTATCTATATATATAAAGAAATGTTTGCCTCTCTCCCGTGAAGCCACGTCATCAATTCGTGCGTTCTGGGAGTGACACGTGTCCTATTTTATATCTAGGGCCAAAATAAATGAATGCAGTTAAGGGTAATTGAACCCAGCACCTCTAGCACTGGTAATTTCTCTTAGAACCACTAGGCTAAAGTCACTTTTTATAAATATGTGGCCGCGAAAATACTTATTATCGTGTCAGCTGGAAGCCCATGCTTCTTCTGCTTGTGGCCAGGGCCTTTGTTGTACACGCTTTTATTAGTTTTGCTTTTAAAAGAAGGTATTTACAGTTATAAATGTTTTGTGACAGTGAATTAATGGTTGAAAAATCTCTATACATATGTCATTTTAAAATAACATCCAACTTCTATATATAGTCAATAAATATGTTCATGTTATATTTTAGACTAAATATTTTCTCTTTTAAAAATATAGAAAACAATTTTTTTAGTCTACAAGCAAATGTTGTAGAGCAAGTATGCATTATACAAAATAATATATATTTAAAATCCATACACAAAAACATAAAAGTTGTTATAGGCCTCTTTCTGACACAGACACACTCCACTATGAATAATAATTAAAAAAAAACAGTATTGTCATCAAACTTTATCACAAATCCACATTTATACATCTATGAGTTGGACAATTAGTTAATTTGATACAATACCAAAGCAAGAATAATCGAAAAACAACTATACCACCGCATACTAATAAGTAAGACATAACAGATAACCAAATTCTTGAATCTTAAAACAAATTTCAACTCGAGCATTTAGTGAATATCAAATTAACTAATATCCCGCCCGTAGGACGGGCCGACCCTAGTATATTTATAAAATTGAATATTTACAGTTATACTAAGGTTATGTTCTATTCTATTTTGGAATATAGAATATAATTATAATTATACAATCTCATTCTTTCATTTCACTGTCCTCTCTTTTCTTTTCTTTTTTTGTCAAAGAAATTTTCATTTCAAAAGTGTGAAGTCAACTGACTTGGGATCCAAACAACTCAAACAAAGGAAAGCAGAACCAATAGGCTTAATCAAAACAAATAACAAAGAACTCCCCCAGAAAGTAAAGAGAATAGGCTTGACGATCAGCAGGATGAGATGATCTCAATTTTGCCAGTCTTTAGTGATGCTGAGCCAGAGATATTATCTACCAGATATTGCTTCCTGAAGGATACGTTCTTCAAGCCACGCCGGCCTCTCTTTTCTATCAGTCTTTCTATATCCTTCCCTCTCTGCTTGCCTTGTTCCTTCTTTCTCTATATCTCTTTTTTTTTTCTTTATAATATGTAATGTTAAAATAATATATTATTGTATTATATTTTATTTACGAAACATAGAATAGATTTATAGTTATTATATTTTTTTTTTTTACTCTCTCTCTCTTCTTCCTCCCCCATTCTCCCTTCCTATTTCTCCCTCCCTCCCTCTCTCTCTCTCTCTCATATATAGTTTTTCACATACATAATCATCAAATATAAAATAATATTTTTTTTTCTAATTTGTATTATAACAATCAAATATGCTTTTTATATGCTATAACATACATTTAAACATCTATTTTACAATAATTATGTTCTTTCATATTAAACATTGTGTTTACTTTACTGAATATTACAAATAAATAATACCCAAAAACTAAATGTTTTTTATAGTTATATTTTTCTTTCAAATGATCTATTCTATATTGATATTATAAATAGAATAGTATCTAACTGTTATGTGACATACAAACGCTCACGCGTTACGGAGAAGTCTAACATCTATTTATGTGATAAATAGACACACTTCCCAAGCCATGTATATATTCTTAATTCTTTTCTCAATATGGTTATATCACAAATTCTTCCTTTAATTTATTATGAGTCCAAACAATGGATTCAATAAGTTTTTGTCAATAACCACACCCGCTGAATAGAAACATAAAACTGAAAGCCCATACAGAATGAGCACCTAGGAAAAAAAGACCATATGCAGATAACGAAGAACCATAAGATTGAATTACCTGAAATGTTTGTGCCCATAAGAAATCGCGGAGCCACCCATTAATAGTAATGAAACTCTGTGCAAAGTTTCCTCCGGTAATATGAGTTACCACTCCTTGATCGCTTATACTCTTTTCTTGAGAATTGATTCAATTATATAATTTTCTTGAACTTGCACAAAATTGTTACCATCTCTTAATTGTTTGGATATCCAGTGTTGTTTCAAATTTTTATAAGTCCTATCAAAATAATAATCAAAGAAATATTAAAGATGATATATTTTAAATAGTTAGTCTTACATATTTTTAAAAATATATTATAGATATTACATTTAGAATTGTAATTAAATTTAAAGTTTTGACCTTTGATTTGTAAATCTATTTAAAATTTAAGAATATTTTTGAAAAAAATGTTATTCAACCTCTCCATCTTTATTTGATGTCTTAATTTCTAACATTTGTTTTATCTGGTGTCCTTTCCCAGGAAAAGAAAAAAGATTTGTCTTATGGTAAAAATGTCTTTGGTTTTAAGTAATTACTTTTTATTGTTGTTTTGAGTTCTATGTATTATAATATATCTATGTTTATCTTTTCTGATATAAAGAGAAACTGTATTTATATACCTTCCCTTTTTTGGGCTTTAGTTTCTCTCTCGCTAAGTATCCTTTTTTAGTGAGTGGAGCACAGCTGTCTTTCTAAAAAGTGACACGTCCACCACAAAACTTATCTCTTCTGGTAGTTTTGCGGTGTAATCTTCAAAAATCTAGGGTTTGTTCATAACTTTTACCGGCGGAGAAGTTAAATTTCCAGAAATTTCTGTAAAATCAAGATGTCATACGCTATGGATAAAGCGTTGATGGCTCTATCGTTGGAAGAGGAAGATGAACCGTTCGATATGCCTGATCTTCCTCAGTACAAATCGTGTGAAAGGAACTCCCGAAGTATTATCGGAAGGATTCTTAATCCAGACTGCCAGAAGATGCCGGGTTTGATTCGCGAGATGCCAAGAACGTGGCAGAAGCAAGGGAAAGTTAGAGGAATAGCTTTGTCCAAGGAACGGTTCCAGTTTGTTTTCGATCATGAACATGATCTGCTGGAGGTTCTAGAAAAAGGTGTTCATACCTTCAACGACTGGACTTTAGCGATTGATCGATGGGTGGAGAAGCCCCCTGAGGATTACTTACAGTTCATCCCTTTATGGGTTCAAATCAGAAATCTCCCTGTCAATTATTATACGAAGGAAGCTATTACCGCTCTTGGTGAGAAGATAGGTGCAGTCAAGGTGGTTGCTTTTGATCCTGACAAGCCACAAGTGCAAGACTATGTAAGGATCCAAGTACGTTTCGATGTCTCCAGACCACTACGGAAATCAAAAGTTGTTAATCTTCCGGAGGGAGGCTCTGCAGTGGTTCTCTTTAACTATGAGAGAATAAGAAAGCGATGCTATGAATGTCAAAGATTGAACCACGAAAAAGATATTTGTCCACTTCTGAATAGGAATCGACGGGAGGCTGCTGCTCTGAGGAGTGAGCGGGTTATCATGGACAGTCATAGAAATGAAGTCATCTTGCATCAAGACGATCCTCTGTTTGGGGTTCTTTCTGAAGATCAAGTTGGAATCTGCAAGATGACAGGAAGAAGGAAAATAGCGCCAGAGGTTTTGGAAGAAATGAGAAGATATTTATTAATGGCAACAGAAGAAGATAAGAAGATTAGAATTGACCGGGTCAGATCATCAGTAGCTGAAGCGGAGAAGGACCCTTTTCTGCAGAAGACAATGTTGCGCCTAGAAACTGCTCCGACCTTTACCAATCAAATTGACAAAGGAAAGGGTGTTGTCTATGATTTCGACCTTAATACTTCCGCTGAGCCAAGATTGGAAGACAAAGATTCTGCTGACAAACTGATGGCTTCTGCAATCAAAGCTAATATCGAAGGTAGCTTGGTTCATCGCTGGGAAGATTTGAGGGTATCAGATAGAAAGGCGGATCTTGGGAGTATTGTTCATCAGGCCTTCCTTCCTCATGAACCTTCCTCGTCAAGGGTGTCAGAGAGAGGTCATGATTCGACAGCAAGCTTACATGGGAACTCTACGGAATATGGTCCTGGATACTTTGTGTCCAAGCCATCCGGGGTTGTCCACAAAAGCTCTAAATCGAGGAGAAGACCTTACATCAAAAAAAGACGTGAACAACAAGGTCAGTCATCAGGAATTCTTCACCAGCTCTACGGTGAAAACGAAGGAGCAGAGAAGCTCGGTTCTAAAAGAAAGGCGGAAGACGCTATTTTGAAGGGTGACAAAATGGCGCGACTCAAAGAATCAAGGGTGGTCCCAATGGAGGGACCGCCGAAGCCTCAATGAGCATTATCTCCTGGAATTGTCAGGGCCTGGGGCGGCCTCAGGGTCTGACAATTCAACGCCTTAGGGAAATGCGTCAAAAACGTTTCCCTGAGGTGCTACTGCTTATGGAAACTATGAATACTAGGAATGTTTTGGTTGACCTTCAGGTCTGGTTGGGCTATGATCATGTATATACGGTGGATCCTGTTGGACATGCTGGGGGTTTGGCTATTTTTTGGAAGAAATCTGTAAATATAAAGTTTCTGGATGTGCATAAGAACTTGGTTGATTGTATAATTCAGTTTGGCGACACCTCTTTTTTTGCGTCTTGTATCTACGGGCCGACGCATTATAAAAGAAGGGTCGATCTCTGGGAAAGGATCAGTATAATAGGTGTGAATAGAAAGGAAAGCTGGTGCGTCTTTGGTGATTTTAATGATATTTTGCATAACGGAGAAAAGACGGGTGGTGTCTGGAGACAAGATGAGTCCTTCGCTCCTTTCAATCAAATGATTAATGCTTGCAAGCTAGAAGAGCTTCAGAGTCATGGGAACGGTTTTACTTGGAGCGGGTTAAGGAGTAACTCTTGGGTTCATACCAGACTAGACAGATGTTTTGGAAACAGGGCTTGGTTCAAGAAGTTCCCTTGCTCTAACCAGACGTTTTTAGATAAGCGTGGATCGGATCACAGGCCTGTTCTTATACATCTGATTGAAAGCCAAGAAAAGTACAGAGGTTGGTTCCGGTTTGATAGAAGATTCTTGGAGGTAGAAGGGGTTCATGATAGTGTGGCAAATGCCTGGGATTTTGCTACAAGTAACGGTTTGGGCTCAGTCTCAAAGGCTCTAAAAGCTTGCAGAAGATCTCTAAGCGGTCTAAAGAAGCATTCAAACATGAATTCAGGCGATAGAATTCACCAAGCTGAAGCTGCTCTGGAGCATGAATAATCAGCTTTACAACAATCAACTGCTCGAATTCGATTGCTGAAAGAAGATCTGGTTAAGGCCCAGAGAGATGAAGAGACATACTGGTGGCAGAAGAGCAGAGACAAATGGCTTAGTCGAGGGGATCGTAACTCTCATTTTTTTCACATCTCTGTGAACGCTGCTCGTGCAAGGAATAACATTGACAAGCTTGTCAACGCCGACGGAGAGGAGGTCTTCTCAGAGGCTGCTAAGGGTGAAGTTGCAGTAGACTTTTTCAGAAATCTCTTCAGGTCAACGAACCCTGCTCCATTTACTGACTGGTTCAACGATATGCAACCAAGAGTTTCTGATCAACTAAACATGGATCTGTTGAGACCTGTGACGAATTTGGAAATCAAAGAAGCGGTTTTTTCAATAAATCCGACGAAAGCTCCAGGCCCTGACGGTATGTCAGCCCTTTTCTTTCAGAAATTCTGGACTATCATTGAAGAGCAAGTGATAGCGGAGGTGCAGAAATTCTTTAACTTTGGTATTCTCCCAAAGGAATGGAATTACACACACTTGTGTCTGATCCCTAAGATTGCAGATCCAAAGACAGTTTCAGATTTAAGACCTATTAGTCTTTGTTCGGTGATCTACAAGATTGTTTCAAAGATTATGGTCAGAAGACTTCAGCCTTGGTTGCAGGTCTTGATCTCTCCAACGCAGTCTGCATTTGTCTCCCAGAGACTGATGTCTGACAACATCACCATTGCGCACGAGTTAGTCCACTCGCTAGGGACTTCAGGCTCGTTTGCTTCAGACTTTATGGTGGTAAAGACAGATATGTCAAAGGCTTTTGACAGAGTGGAATGGGGTTATTTGAGATCACTCCTGCTGGCGCTTGGATTCAATGAGAGATGGGTTAATTTGATCATGAAATGCGTCACCACAGTAACGTATTCAATTCTGATTAATGACCAGCCTCATGGAATGATTACGCCTAAAAGGGGTCTTAGGCAGGGAGATCCCCTATCCCCTTTTCTGTTTGTGCTGTGTACGGAGGGTTTAACTCATTTGCTGTCAAAGGCTGAAAGGGAGAACATATTGTCAGGTCTGAGATTTGGGGAGCACGGTCCCTCTATTCATCATCTTCTTTTCGCTGATGATTGTTTATTCTCTTGCAAAGCTGATGAAGATCAGAGTAAGACTTTGATAGAAATACTACATCGCTATGGAGCAGTCACTGGTCAGTCGATCAACCCAATTAAATCTTCTATTATCTTCGGGAAAGACGTTCTTGAGGAGAACAAAACTAAAGTAAAGCAGAAATTGGGTATTGAATCAGAAGGTGGTGAGTCCAAGTACTTAGGACTTCCAGAATGCTTCAAAGGGTCAAAGATAAAGCTCTTTGCCTATCTTAAAGAGCGGTTAGGTAGGAGGATCTCGGGCTGGCATGCTAGAACGCTCTCTCAAGGTGGAAAAGAGGTGTTGATAAAAGCAGTGGGATCAGCTTTACCTGTCTCTGCTATGTCGGTTTTCAAAATACCAAAGACGGTCATTTTTACTCTCTCGAATGCTCTAGCATCTTTCTGGTGGAGTAATGTTGAGCACAAAAGGAAAATCCACTGGTTGAGCTGGGAGAAAATGTGCTTACCAAAGGCTTTGGGGGGTATGGGCTTTAAAGATTTAGAGTCTTTTAACCAGGCTCTCTTGGCAAAACAAGCGTGGAGGATCTTACACTTTGATGACTGTCTGATGGCGAGAGTGCTTAAAGGTAAATACTTTGAAAGTTCTTCTTTCTTGAATGCGCAGTTAGGAAGAAGACCTTCATATGCTTGGCGCAGTATTCTTAATGGGAGAGAGCTACTGATGCAAGGGCTGAAGATATCAGTAGGTAATGGAACTAGCCTAAAGGTTTGGTCTGATCCTTGGATGGAGGATGAGGATGGTTTGTGCAGGCCTCCTCTGAGGAAACAAAGTTTTTTCGACGCGAACCTGCAAGTCTCTTCACTGATCAACGCTCAAACAAGAAGATGGAGCCGCAGTCGTTTGCAAGAGCTCTTTGTTCCTGCAGATATTAAAGTTCTTATGCGCAATCAACCGGTGGTATCAGAGCCAGATTCCTCTTTTTGGAAGCACACTCTAAATGGAATCTACTCTGTCAAAACTGGATATGACCTTGCTTTTTGGAGAAACAACTCGGCTCTCCTTCACTTACAGCAAGCTCAACCGTCTCTGCATCCCTTGACGGCTCAGGTATGGAATCTGAAGGCTCCTCCAAAGGTTAAGGTCTTCGTATGGAAAGCTCTTTCTGGAGCTTTATCTGTCTTTGATTGCCTTAGTGCCCGAGGAATAAAATGTGACACGGTATGCCAATCATGTGGAGAGGACGGTGAGTCTATTAACCATGTTTTGTTCTCCTGTACATTGGCAAGACAAGTGTGGGCAGTTTCAGGGTTTCCTTCGCCTCGGGGTGGGTTTGATGCTGCGTCTATTTATGCGAACATGGCCTTCCTTTTTAATTCCTTGCAAGTTGATGAAACAATGAGTGAAATGACGAAGGTTTTCCCGTGGATACTTTGGTATTTATGGAAAAACAGGAATCGTTTGCTATTTGAAGGTTTATTGTTCGACAGTGAGCATTTGGGAAACAAAGCTCGAGAGGAAACCCGTTTATGGTATGTAGCTCAGAATTTGGAAAGGAGGGCATATGATCATAGGGATCCATCTATCCAAACCCCAGTTGCTTGGAAGTGCCCTCCGGTGGATTTCCTCAAGTGCAATATTGGTTTCAAATGGGAGAAGAAAAAGAAAATTGCAGGGGCGGCTTGGGTAGTGAGAGACTCATCAGGTACAGTTCTTCTCCATAGCAGACGGTCTTTTGGGGAAGTGGAATCGAAAAGTGAAGCCCAGTTTGTCAGTGTTGCTTGGGCTATTGAAAGCATGAAGAATCACAGATACTTAAAGGTACACTTTGCTTTTGAAGGAAGAATGCTAGTAAATGCCATCATCAGACCTCGCGAATGGCCTTCCTTCAAGTTCAAAGTGATGGAAATCAGATTATTACTAAGAAATTTTTTGGCATGGCGGGTGCTCTGTGAATCGTTTGAAGCTAACAGAGGAGCACGCCTTATAGCTACTAGTGCAGTTCAGGACTTCAGATTTCAATCCTACGTTGCAACTGGTGCACCTCGATGGTGCTCTCATGTTTTTTGATGTTTATATACCTCCTTTGGTTAGTCTGTGTTGTACAAAAACTTGAACCCTTTGTCGTATGAATGCAATATACTAGATGGCAAAAAAAAAAAAAAAAGAGAAACTGTATTTCACAAGTTTATCTTACATAAATTACAAAAAAAAAGTTTATCTTACATACTTATCCACCGAATTCGTCTTTTTGTCAAGTCCAACTGCGCGCGGTATTAAAATAATGTGGTATTGAGATATTCACATATTCAGGACCATCTGAGACTAGGGGTCTTGTAGATTTTTGTATATATACTTTGTATGATGTAAAATGCTCACCTCTTAGAAAATGCAATAGTCTATAGTATCTTTGCCTTAACGTTAAATAGATTTTCTTATATCTAATAAACGTGAACTAGTATAAAATAACAAAACTGCTAACTACGTAGAAGTGGTCTAATATAATAGTAGATAGATTACTAGGAGATCTGGATTAAAATCAACCACGACACTATATCTGTGTGGTCATGAATTAACTTCATTTGAATATCTGAAAATAAAATTATTAATAACTACATTTTTAAGAAATTGAGGCATTCCAAAGGTTCCATGATATCTTAAATTTATATCCTACTATATAAAAGGAGCTAAATCCTAGCTTCCTAAGCCTTGCCACATGAACAAAATAATCAGAACCAACCATTATGCCATGTCATTCTGGACTGGACTTTAAAAAAAAAACCAACCATTAAAATATGCGAAGAGTCACGGTTTAACCTCGTTCAACTCCAGTTACATCATAATAAAACAATGCATGCATTGATTGTTGATTATTAGTCTTCTAGCTACCACATATTTGTCATCCTAAATCAAAATCGATTTTTACAACTTTAACTTGCCCCATACTTAATATTCTTATAGCTGGTGAACAATTTAATTTAGGAAATCGTTATATTTCATGTCAAAAATGCCTACTGTATTCATTGAAAATTAAGTAACATATATTCTACCATTAGGATCAAGAACTCTAATCTGAAGACTATATATTCATCCCCTCTCACTCTGAAAAAACCACCACCGCCAACCGTTCAAGATTTTGTGTAAGTCAATATTTGAAAGTCACAATTTTGTCAATTTTTTGGCATAAGTGATATGTTTAAGAGTTGGATAGTTAAGTCCGTATGCGGTTGGGGACGTGGGGTTTGGCTCACCTTCCACTGTTTATTTTCAATTGTTTTAATAATAGATTCATATTGATAATCTGTGCGAACAAACGTATAAGATTTTAGTTGGTTAAGATTAAACATAGACCGACAATCTTCCGTCTTTAGCTATTGGTCTCCGCCAAAAAATTTTGATTTAATATAATAGTTCCTGCCTGCTAAGCTACTACAATTGTAGTTCACGTCTATTGGTCATATAAAATATTTAGTTTTTTTTTTGGCTTTATAAGATTTTAGTTTGTAATTAATCTCATGGTTCGATTTTATCCATTGAGACCTTTTTCACTATGTTTTATTATCAAACCATTTCACTTTGCCTAACATTTAAATATTCTTTCCTTTGTTTAAGGATTGATTGTTCCTCAATACCATGGTCAAACCAACCGCCAAAGATCTTCCGCTTATGGGAGGTATTTGGAATTTACAAGTGCATTTTTGAATCAAAAACATTATTAGTATTGATATATTAATTTAATACTTTAATCTAAATCTTTAATAAAACAAATATAAAATACAAATTATGTTTTATATATATATATATATATATATTTTTATATTTTTGACTATTTATATCTTATTAAATTTGAAGTGCACAAAAAAAAAAGAAAAGTTACATCTTATCTGATAAGATTCCAAATATATAAATACAATGCTACGTTTTGATTTTTGTTTATTGCTACGAAACGTTTTAAAAACTTGGGAAAAGGTAAAAATACAGACGACATGACCGACCACTCCTTTTCTCCTGGTTTGCAAGAATCTAATTGAGTTGCTTAATATTTGTTCCAAATTAATATATAGTCCCATCAGAATCATAAATTAATAATCTATCTCCATATAATTTTATATAAGTACTAAATAAAGATATTTTTGTTCATTTTATAGTTACAAAACTCTAATAAAACAAATATAAATATTATTAGTAAAATATGTTTTTTATTTAAAAATACAAATTATGAAAAAAACCACAATTAGTTCTTAATAAAAAAATCATGCTCCCAACTGTATCAACAGATTCGTCATTCACTCCTAGAAGACACATATAGGAATAATTAAATACTTTGGCAAAAAAAAACATTTTTGTGATGAAGATTCTTAGATGATGATCGTTTTCTATACAAACATGCGGCACCTCTACACCATTGTTTTAATCCCAAGAAAACACGTAGAAATCCATTAACACAAATATTAACATACTTTAATTAAATATGTAATCCGTGCGGAGCGCGGACACCGGCTCTAGTATTTTTAAAAACTGAATCCAGGATATCTTTAAATTATTAATATATATAAAAAAACTGCCATGTAGAAGGACGATACAAAGCTCCAATTTTCTACTGAAAGCTTATCCACACCGACCAGAGAAAAATAAATATTACTTTAGTGTCGATGAAAAATTCCAAAAAAAAAAATTCCAATTTTCCACGCGAAAACTAGCCACGTGCTTCTTAATTCAATATCAATAGACGTGGATCCAGTCAAAACCACGAGATTCTCGAGATTTCGATCTTACACCAGTAATATGTATATATCAAATTAATTGTAAGCTGAGGGATTCAATGTTTTAATCTGCCCCAAACCATACCGTAATTAATAGTAATATTTTTATATATATTATATATCTATATATTTTTATAATTGTTAAAACCGTATTGCAGTCAGTGGCGGAACCAGAAATTTTTCGTACTGGGATCGGAAAAAAAATCAAAACTATACTTCTTCTATTTTTTAATATAAGTCGTTCAAGAGAAGTTTTTATGTTCCAAATTATATAACATTTTCGGTTTTTTAAGTAAAATTTATTAACACTTAATGTTATATGATCAATGATAATATACTTTCTATTTAATATTGGTTGATTTGTGGTTAGGTAAATAATTAATGATATTTTTGTTTAGAAAAGATAAAAAAAAACTAATGATTTCTTAATCTATGTGCAGAATTCTAAAACGACTTATAAACGACCAAAATACTACAAATGTATTACTCCAAGAAAAACCTACAAATGTACTCAACACTCACTCATAGCTTAATTTTTTTTAAATTTGTTTATTTTTAATGTTTCTATATTAAACTAACTTATTAACAGTGTTTAAAATTACAAAACATGTTTAGTGATTTACTGATTTTTTGTAATTATTAGAAAAATAAGATTAAAACTAATGTAAATCCAAAGTTTTAAAAATAAAAATATGTTAGTTGTAATTAAATTTTATCTTGAATGGTTTGTAACTATTTTTGTGGGGTCAAATTTATTTTTTAAGTGGGGTCAATACAAAAATTATACAAATTTTATCTAAAAAATTTTTTTTTACAAAAAAAAAGTAGGGTCAGCTGATCCTCCACCCGCTAAGCTGCCTCCGCCCCTGATTGCAGTTGTACCGTTTGTTTCGCACCGTTCAATCCACTATTACTATTCGGAACTTGAAGTTGTCACGCAGTCGAATCAAAAGATTCTGATTTAAAATTATCTCACCTGATTAATAATAGTATACGTATATAATTATGCTTACAAGTTATAAGTTATAACCACTCTTTTAGTTGTAACCATAAGTCATTCTCTTTTTTTTTTGTAACACATGCAACCATAAGTCATTCATTAGCGAAAAAGGACAAACAAAATAATTTTAAAAATCACTGCTATGGATTAGTTCGGATTGTAGGCTTAAAAGTGTGGTTCAATTATCTAGGAGTATAAACGTAAGACCATCTATAATGGAAGTGTTAAAACTCTTGCAATGAATGAAAGTATTGATAAATTGGGTTAATCTACGTAGTTTCAATTATCTACGTAGTTTCAACATGTGTTACAAAGTTTCAACAGTTAAAAAAAAAACTGATGGATTGTATAGATTGTTTTTTATTTTTATCTTCACCAAATAATTCATATGTATGTTTTATATAATTTAAAAATGATAAAAATTATATCAAAATTCAAGATTTTTTTTAATCTATAAATAGAGATCACTTTCTTTTCATTTAGATATAGGAAAAATGACATTTTTCTTATAATCAACTATTTTAGTTTTTTAATCTTTTTTGTTAATAGAATTTTTATTAATATTGATTTGGTATTATTTAAAAATAAGCTTAGTATAATAATTTAAAATAAATATTATTTAAAATTAATTATTAATATGTAATTGGTATGTTATAAAAAACAAAAAAATGAATTAAAAATTGTGGGATAGTGTATTGAATTTTTTAAAACAAAACCATTGTAAAAGTTTAGAGTGAAGTGAGTGTTGAATGAATGATGTGGAAGAGAAAGAAAATGATATGGAATGTTAAAAAGGGAAAAATAAGGATGTCAAAAATGAAGAGTGTTAAAACCATTATGTATGGTCTAAATGACCCATTAGGAATGTGAAATATATTTTATTTTCCTTACTGAAGGAATGCGAGATATTAACTCTGCATCTGGATCCTATCCATTTATGCATGTGGATGTTCAGTAGGATATTCAATACTGTTCAGTTTTCCAACTCAATAAATGAATTTAGATGATGAGTTTGAGTTGCACAAATAGTATATAGACTTTTAAATGCAAATGGCAGAGTTTGGATGTATCCAAATATATGAAATACCATATAGTGTATCAATTCAGAAAACTCCAAAGAAAGAAGCATGACTTTGGATGAATCATTCATAGCCAACCGCCTACTTTTTTTCCCGTTTCTATAGAAAAAATATTAGCATTTTAAACTAAAAAGGATTATCATCAGCTACTAGCTAGGATCAATTAGTTCATGTTTATAATGTACTATATACGTATATACAAACTAATATTGATAAAGAATTGTTATACAGTTAAGTTACACGAAAAAAAATTGTTATACAGTCGTTTATATAATAAATAGATCTCATGTTTACCGAATTCTATAGTAAAAATGTAACTCATGCTATTTACTATCTACAGTGAGTAGAGTTTGATATATATTTAAAATGATTATGTATCTGAAAATGTATTTCATCAATATATATTATTATGATTTATAATATTATATAGCAGTTTATTAGTGTGCTGCTATTTTCTAATTATTTTCAAAGATTTTGGTTAAAAAAATTCGAAAACACTATCTTGTTGTTGTAGTAATACATTTACAAAACACCACACACAAAAATAGAGCCACCGAAAATAAGCTTATTAGAACACCCACAACAACAAATCTTTAATAACAAATCCTTAACAACAACTTTTAGAATATTTTTCTTTTCTTTTTTTTCTCGTCCGAATTTAAAAAAAAAAATTGGCCAATCGACGGCTTCCACGCGGCGGTGGAATCCGCGCACAGTGAAAAAGTTGTCAGAAAAGAGATCCGTAAATTGGAACTTCAAGAGGCAATTGTGACACATATTTTTAAATATTTGGACTCCACATATTATTATAATAATTTGTTATTAAAGTTTTATTGTTAAGGATTTGTTGTTGTGGATGCTCTTACATTTATGTTTTTAAACAGAAAATCGTTTTATCTTTATTATTATTTGACCAATTATTCCACAACAGATGTCACATCTTCACTAATTCGTTTAACACAAATAGGAGAAACGATTTCAGGAGTTATTAACATAAATGGTCACTTTACATGTGTTTTTATTACACATGAGGCACAATGTGATAATGAGGTAGTTTTTTTTGTGGTTTAAGACCCATTTGACCTAAAAAACTAAACAAAAGATGGAGACTTAGGTAAATAGACAATTTATTTCTAGTTAGGCTCGTTCGGAGATTTGAATTTCGAAAAGATCAAGTTTTGGGCGATAGACTCGAAACAAAGTTGAAATAGATTTTTTTTATGTTGGGCCCATGTAAAAGTTAATTATCATTTGGTAATTTTTTTTATTGAGATGAAAACACAGACCCGGTTCCGTTGGAGAAGATGACGAACGAACTTGCCGATGGAGGACGTTTATATGGCGGAAACTGACAGAAAATGATGTTGTCGAGAAAGAAGCGAGAATCAAAGGGGAAAGCCAAAGGTTAGATCATTTTTCTTTCTCTCCAACGCATTTGTTTCTACATTGTGTATGAGGTTGTATTCGTGATAAGGCTGTAATTTTCGAGTTTTCTAAGATCCTTGATGTGTTTCGGGGGCGCCGATGTGAGATTTCTGATTTTGGGTTTAGGGTTCCGATATATAGTTTCTGAACAGAGGTTCATATTTTGGGATTTCCTGTTTCTTGTTTTGATTGTCAAGTTTTCTAAGATTCTTGTTGTGTTTCTTGTTTGTGTAACAGAGGTTGCACAACGAGAGGATGAAGCCGATGACCTTCACCTTCATTCGTCGTTGTGGTCGATGACCTCCGCCTTCATTAGAGCTGATGCAGCTCTTTCCCCTTTCTCACTACAATGATACATTCTCTCCAGTGGCCGAGCCAGTGTGTTGGCAAGGGGATCAGTTGACCCTGGTGGATTTTTGATTTTAAAAAATGTACATGTATATTTCTCTAAAAAGCTGAAAAATATTGCAAAATTTTGTTAATTTTCCCCTATAAAATTTTGTTAATTGACCTTATAATATAATTAATTATGGGTTGACCCTCCTAAGTTTCCTTCCAGCCTCCACCACTTATTCTCTCTCATTTTTGCACAATCACCAATGCAATTTTCTCTCTCTCTCTCTCTCTCTCTCTCTCTCTCTCTCTCTCTCTCTCTCTCTCTCTCTCTCTCTCTCTCTCTCTCTCTCTCTCTCTCTCTCTCTCTCTCTCTCGCTCTCTCGCTCTGAGAGCTACTGGTATATGCTTATGCCTTTCAATTCACTTATATATTTTGCAAAAGTAGTACCGGTTTGTCTGTCTGTGTACATATGTTTCATGAATATGTTGAATTCTTAGTACTTATAGATTGTGCAAAATGTGTTGCTAGTTTTGGTGTTTTGACAAAACTGTGGTAGAGTGTTCACCAACACGTGTATACATATGAATAACAAGGATTGTGTACATGTGTACACGAGTGTATATGTACAATTTGGAATATGTATAAACATGTATATGGATAACTTTAGGACATAATATGTGATGTATGTGGTATGTACACGATCCTAGTTTACTTAGATTGACATGTATATGCAGGAGCGGACCATGGGCCAGGAAAGTGGCAACTGCCACCACAAAAAAAAATTATTAACTTTTTGTTATAAAAGAAAAATTGCCACCATTAAAAAAAATTTTTTTTTGCACCCACAGCCCATTCAATTATATTTCCCAAAGCCCATTTCAGAAATATTTTATTTATTTTAGAAAACCGACATAATTATAGTGTTATTTAACTAATTTACAAATTAAAAAACCCTAATCAAATTTTTTTTCACGTGTGTGTTCGTCGCCGTCTTCGAGAAAAAGGTAACCTTTTGCCTTTGTTAAATTGTTCTTTTATTAATGTTTCATTGCTATAGTTTATTCTAATTATATAAGTTTAAAACTAAAGTAACCTATTATAGTTTATAGAAATTAAACTCTTCTACTGATGCTGATGCGATGATGATAAATTATAATAAAGTTCTTGGTCGACATTATCGTCTCTTTAATTGTCAAAGTGTATTTTTAAAATTCATACCATACGATTATATTGTTTAACACAGTTTTTTTTTTGTTCTCCAGAAAAATTCAATGGAGAAATATTCAAAAAAGTATCTTATGTATCAACGATTTGGCATCTAAATCTGGTGAAAGGAAAGACAAAGGAAAATCTCCTCCAATACATGATACCAATATCAATGATTTACCATCTGACCCCGGTGAAAAGAAAGACATAATGCATTATCCAACAAATCAAAGAGACAAGGTTAGATATCTAACTAAAGGTCCATGTCAACCTTATGGTCATAAATTTAAAGAAATATTGATAGCTGGTTCAACAAGACGATTCAATCCAGCTTGGTTCGATCAATATGGTAGTTGGCTCGATTATAGCATATCAAAAGAAAATGGATTTTATTTATATTGCTACTTTATTTAAAGATGAGGTACGAAAACAAGGTGGAAGTGATGCATTTGTGAAAAAAGGATTAATAGTTGGAATAAGCCAGATAGATTGCTTACTCATATGGGTAAACCACCCGATAGTACTCATATTATTTTTGCTCAGATATGTTAGGATTTGATGAATCAAAATCAGTCTATAGTACATGCTATGTTTATGCAAGATGATAAGGTGAAAAGTGAATATCGTATTCGCTTAAATGCTTTGATTAATGCTTTCAGATTCTTGTTACGACAAGGATTACCTTTTCGTGGCCATACTGAGAAAGAAGAGGCTGTGAATAAAGGAAATTTCTTAGAGCTTGTGAAATACACAGGAGAACAAAATGATGCTATACGTAAGGTTATTCTGAATAATGCTCCAGGAAATAACCAGATGATTTCTCCAGTGATTCAAAAAGATATTGTCCATTCCTTTACAGAAGAACTACGACAAGCTATTTTGGAAGAAATTAGCCATAGTGTGTTTGGTTTGCTGGTTGATGAGTCTGCTGATTTTTCTCATAAAGAGCAGATGGGTGTTGTTTTATGGGTTGTCGATAAAAGAGGAGCAATCAAAGAAAGATTTATTGGAGTTGTTCATGTAAAAGAAACATCTTTACTAGCTCTAAAGTCTGCTATAGATGATTTGTTTGTTAGATATGGGATCAACATTAAAAATGTGAGAGGGCAAGGTTATGATGGAGCTAGTAATATGAGAGGTGAGTTCAATAGATTAAGATCATTGGTTGCTAGAGAAACTAGCTCAGCATATTATGTTCATTGTTTTGCTCATCAGCTTCAGCTAGTTGTGGTGGCAGTTGCAAAAAAACACTTTGATATTGCTGATTTTTTTATAAGATTTCTACATTGTTGAATGTTGTTGGGGCTTCTTGTAAGAGACAGGATATGTTTCGAGAAATTCAACGTGGAGATTTAGAAAAAAGAATCAGCTGCGGTGATGTTAAGACTAGGACATGACAAAATCAGGAACGTTCTTTATCAAGACCTGCAAATACTCGTTGGGGTTCTCATCACAAAACATTGTTAAGGTTGGAAGAATTGTTTTCTACTACCATTAAAGTTCTTGAGTATATCCAGGATGAAGGCGTAGAAGACGTAAATAAACATCAAGCATATGGTCTTCTCAAATATTTTCACGCATTTGATTGTGCGTTCTATTTACATCTAATGTTGCTGATTTTGGGGTTCACTGCGTATTTGTCATTGGCTTTGCAACAGAAAGATCAAGATATTTTGAATGCTATGTCACTGGTAGAATCCACTAAGCAAGAATTACAGAAGCTTAAAGATGATGGGTGGGAATTGCTTATGGCTAAGGTTTGTTATTTTTGTAATAAACACGATGCTGAAATTCTTATCATGGAAGAAGATTTTGTTGATCCTAGGAGACGAAGAAAGAGAACCAACATAACCAATATGCATCAGTATAAGGTCAACTATTTTTGCACAGTTCTGGATTGATATCTTGCATATTTTCATTGTTTTATCCATTCACCCATGTGCATTTTGATCATATAGATTAGGATTTAGCCATGTTTAGGTTGCATTTTGCATATATGAGTCCTTATCAGGTATTGGAGTACCACATGGAGTTCTTGGAGACATTTGGGTGCATTTGGAGCTCAAAAGAAGTGTTTAAAGTGATCATTGGACGAGCAGCGCATGGGAGCGACCTCACCGGAGCGACACCGTGAAGTCGCTGTGCCTTACCTCTCAGAGCGACCTCATTGGAGCGACGCCCTGAAGTCGCTCGCTCTTTTGCTTCTTGGAGACATGAAATCGGACCCGGAGCAACCTCTCGCAGCGATCCATCCAGGTCGCTCCCGAAGCCCGGAGCGACTTGTTGGAGTGACGAGCCGAGGTCGCTGCGCGTCTCTTATTTGCTCGAACTTATGATTTCTCAAGGGCCTTTTGGTCATTTTATTATGCATGTTTTTATTTTCTAAACCTATGTTTTAATACTCTGTAAGCCATAGGAGGCAGATTATCTTTTGTTCTTAAGAAAACCACCAAAAACCTTTGGAATGTTCATCTCTTTGAATCAGTTGATCACTTTGTTATTGCAATTCTGTGTTTTCATATCTATTTTCTGTATTTCTCTACATGATTAATCTGAAATCCAACATTGGTTTAAGAGGAATCATGGAAATTAGTGAGTAATCACCTTTTGAATTCATGGGTTAGGGAGATTAAGGGTGATTAGGTTAGAACTAGGATGTTTTAGTGTAGATCATTCTTAATCCTTGCTAGGAGAAGTATTCATAATGCATTTCTGAGTTGGCCTCTCAAAAGTTGATCTATAAGCATTTCCCACCCAAAAGGTGTTCGATGAAATGCCTGAGACAACTCTTCTAGCTTTTAGCACACTTTGCCAAAGACATTTGTTGTTAGAGGTGCTAAGATGGCCATTAGACTTGTTAGTAATGATTGCTTTCATATTATTCAACCAAAGACATTTGATGTTTGAAATGTGTTAGTAAATGAACATTCATCTATACATAGAGCTTGTTTAGGATTGTGTCTAAGCTTAAGGTTGATAGTTTGATTGATCGTTTGCCATCCTTAGTTCGAAACTTGATCACCCAAGGTCTAATCCCTATGCCCATGAGTTCTCTTTTCCCTTAGTCAAGAAAGTATCATTCTGTTATTGCTTTTTAGTTTTAGTCATAGCTTAAAACCCATCTAAATCATTGATCGCACTTAGATTAAGCTAGTACTTGCATTCTCGGTGCTTTGATATCCCTCAGAACTGGTTCGACAATCTCTTATACTACATCATTTTTCTTAGGAGCCTTGAAAACTCCCAACATCAAATTGGATTTGCAAATTCAAGAGTTCAATGATCGTTTTACAGATGCAACCAATGATCTACTTATTTGTATGGCTTCTTTAAGTCTGATTGATTCATTCCATGAGTTTGACAAGGAGAAGTTGGTGAGAATTTATCTTTAGAGCTGCAACTTGAAATCTACATCGATAATATACGCAGAGATGAGAAGTTTAAGAATGTGGAGAATCTTGAAGATCTTTCGTGTTTGATGGTGAAAACTCAGAAACGTATTGCACATCCTTTGGTTTACAAGCTTCTAAAGTTAGTTTTAACTTTACCGGTTGCTACCGCAAGTGTCGAAAGATGTTTTTCAGCAATGAAACTAGTGAAGACAGATGTATGTAATCGAATCGAAGATCAGTTTCTAAGTGACTGTATAGTTTGATTTATTGAAAATGAGTTGTTTGACTCAGTTTCAAATGATAAAGTGATAGAAAGATTTCAAAAGATGAATGTACGTAGAGTTGTTTTGTAGTTTTTTGTAAAACTTATTTTTATCATATTTGCTGGATTTTTACTGCAAGTTTAATAGAATATTAATTTTTATTTTTATTAATTATATGTTAAATTTTGCACCTACTGTATTTATTTTTTAGATCTGCCACTGTGTATATATTGTTTTTGTTGGTGTAGGAGATTTGAGCCGGTAATGCATGAGGGTCAGGCGAAGAGGTTGTGTGCCTCTCACTAGAACTGGGGTTTATCACCAACTTACATATGCATTCGTCAATGGGGTGAGATGCAGATAGTTTGTATACATCCATGATTTGGGATGCAATGGACATTTATACATGTGTACAAAAACTATTTTAGAAGCTAAAAATTTGGGTGTGTATAATTTTTGTTGTAATATAATATGTATGACATTACAATGTTTTTAAATGTTTTAAGTATGTAATGTGAAGTAGGAGAAATAATTGGTTTGAAATTGTGTTTTTCTTCGTGTACATATAAGTAAGACCAACATGTATAGTTTTTGTGTACTACTTGTTTATCTATGCCATATAATGTGTACATGTATACATCAAAGTTCAATAAAATTTTGTGGTCGTTGTACACAAGATCAGGTGTACACATGGATGAAAAAGATTTTCCACGTGAAAAGCGTACACGGGATATATGACCGTCGATTGGGGATAGATCTAATGGTTGTGATGAAGTGGTAAATATAGGTCTTATCAAGATCTGCTAGGTTTGATCTGGATCGCTAAAAAAATTTCAGGATCAAGGACTAGGGACAAAGCCCGCCAAAGTGATAAGCTAGTTGGCAATTCTCTGGTTGGAATGGGACAAATCAGTTAAGGTTTAATTAGGATCCACCTTCAATTCCTAAGAAACGTGTTTTAGTGACACAATGCATCCTAGGGTGTAAATAAAAAATAGGAATGTGACCTCAAGTTAAATCTTTCCGGTTTTAGTTTGGATCATTTAGGTTGATGTTGACCTGACGTTAGAAATAGTGGGCTTCAGTTGGTTCAAAATGTGACTACGGAAGGAGAAAAAAATACAAAGTTGAATTTCTAAGGGTAGTTTTAAAAAAAATGTAATGTAAGTAGATTCCAAAGTTGAATTTGTTAGGGTAGTTTTGAAAAACACTTGTCGAATCCAAACTCACATTTTAATATATACATATATTACTGATAAGTTTTGATAAATTTAAACTCTTTTCTATAGCAAATCAAAATTGAAGGTAGCTTGCAAAAAAGGAAAAAAAAAAGAAGGGTTCGAGTTGTCTACCAAGGAAAAACAAAAGTTTGTCCCTAAAATCAAATAACAGTGTCGTATAGAATTTTGTGAACAAGGTCAATGGAAATCCCCTATACGTTAAAAGAGAAGTCACTTTAGTGATTTCTGATGAGGTGGCACTCATATAGAGCTTCTCAGGAAAAACGTTATAATTCTATGGGCTATTTTTTTGAATTTTTCTTTTTCATTTATTTTAATCAATCGCTTATGTAGACAAACCCAAAACTATTGTCGATTTCATTAAGCCCATATATAACTAGGGGATAATAATTATCGATTTAGTTTAGCCTTGGGTACCCGTTCGGGTTCGGATCGGGTATTTCGGATTTTCGGGTATTTCAGTATAGAGGTGTAGAACCCGTTCGGGTATTTCTGTACTTCGGATCGGGTTCGGGTATTTTTAGTTCGGATTCGGTTATTTCGGATCTGGTTCGGATATTTTATTTTTATTTCTCAAGTTTCTTATATTTAAAAATATAACTTTCAGTTAACTAATTTTTTTTTAATAGATTGAATAGTTAATAGATTTGGACATAACATTTTAAAACTAAAAAGGCATTAATTTATTTATTTTTTTTAAATTTTGGATGTAACTTTTTGTTAATTTTTTAAATAAAAAACTTGACATGCATTTTAAGTGAGTAGCATTTTTTTCGTAATTGTATGTATATCATATGAACTTAAAGTATGTGTAGTATCAATATAAATATTTTATATAAAATGAAAGATGTAAACTAGAAATATAAGGTTAATTATACATATGATCGGTTATCTTCGGATATCCATTCGGGTTCGGGTATTATCCGTTCGGGTTTGGGTATCTAATCTCTCCTTATTCAATACCCGTTCGGGTATTTTGCTACTTCGGTTCGGATTTCAGTTCGGGTTTTTCGGATCGGGTTCGGGTGCCACTTCGGATATCGGGTAAAGTGCATACCCCTACTAATTAGGTTGTTTGTTTTTAATAACTTACCTTTCTAATATGGATTACTTGCGCAAGTTGAAATCATTAACTATGCAAATAACTTATTGACAAAATTTGTTTTTAATAACTTACCTTTCTAATATAGATTATTTGCACAAGTTGAAATCATTAAATATGCAAATCACTTATTCACAATATGGATTACTTGGGCAAGTTGAAATCATTAAATTTTATCGATTTAGTTTACCCTTGGGCAAGATTTAGAATTAAGACAAATATTAAAAACTTTCTTTATTATTCAAACGGTAAACTTGCGCATGTTGATATCATATTTATTATATTCCTTACAAAATATTTTAATGTTTCTAATTAGGTTGTTTGTTTTTAATAACTTACCTTTCTAATATGGATTATTTGTGCAAGTTAAAATCATATCATATGCAAATCATTTTTTGACAATACACATTTAATATCTTTCTTTAAACAATTTTATTATTTATTGTGCAAAATATTAAAATCATTAATATGAGAATAAATCGACTGTATATATATAGGAGACACCCAAGGTCTTAAAATACAAACATTCTCTTTTCATTCTTTAAAGTATTATTCACAAATCTCTCCTCTCATACTATTAAGGTATTACGACAATGCTGCTTGTGTGCTAAGAAAAATGTGTTTAGACGCAAAGGCTCCTCATCTTTAGAACCCTGAACTCAACTCTTTGTGTCTTGTCTCCAAAAAGCATGTTTGGTCTATCTTTTCCATGTGTTGAATACTGGTAACGACAATATGGTCTTCCTTTTTTTATATGTAGACCAGGTCGTGAGAGTGATAGTGATCCAGAAAACCTTGATTGAACATGCTGAGAAGCTTCGCCAAGTTAAAGCAGTTCTTGAAGAGGTTCTTTAGTACTTTCTCTCTCTTTGTTCAATATTGTCCGGGAAAGTATTACATAGTATCATTTAGTAATACTATCTTATATCATTTTTTTTGTTGAATATACTATCTTATAAGTAAGCTAGCATTATGCATTTTTTATTTAATTCATGAGGTCATTTTCTCACAGCTGAGAACCTTATAGAATAGCGCATGGAGAAAATTTCTCAGGGATATACAGGAAGGTTCAACTGAAGCCGCTGAATTGGGATGGTGAAGGCGAAGAATAAAGACTTGTAGATGCCCTTATGATTCTTAAATACGGCGGTGTTTTAACTCACGCTGGTAGAAAACAGGTGTTTACATGCTCTACCATTTAATTTGTCATTTATATATATATATATATATATATATATATATATATATATATATATATATATATATATGTTTTCCAAATATGGAAGAATTGTATAACTTATTGACGTTTAACATCACTTGCCATATAATCTAACGAATATTACAAATAATAATTTATGGAAACTATTCTCGAAATTATTGAAAGACTAATAATGTTTTATTTATTACTTTTAATATTTATAACCTATAAAATAAAATGAACGAAATTTTATATAAGATAATTATAATAGTTTTATCTTCTACTTGATGAACTGTGTTCGAATAAAATTATATAATAGCTATTTTAAATATTACAAAATCCAAAAAATGTTTATTAATATTATTTTTAAATTATTTATCGTTGTTTAAAGAATAAATTTATCATAATTTTAAAATAATTTATAAAATGCTTACAAAATGCAAGGCAAAGTTGCACTTTCAAGAGTTAAGTCGAGATTTGGATTAAAAATCCTAATAACTGGTAAAGAAGGGAAGCCGAAGACAAAAACATTGAATGTTGTCTACAAACAAAATTTTCAGAATATTCCGTAGTCACGGTACGTAATTTTAATCTACTTTTTTCAAATACAAATTTTAAAATATATAAATTGTTACAATTATTTATTTTTTGTATTTGCCAGATGGGTTGTGATGAGTTAGGAGACCGATGACGGTATGTCAATTTAATATTGTTTCATGTTCAATAAAATTTAGAAATTTATAAATCTATCAAATAATGTTAACCCGTCAAATTGCTTACAAAATTTATTTAATTTTTTTGCAGGTTTCTAATTGAATTTGCTTTCTTTATCGAGAAATGTACTTCATAATTTATATTATTTATGGATAATATTTTGATTTTATTATATTTTCTTTTAATATGTCTACATAAATGTTTGTTTATTATTTATGGAAAAATAATATTATTCACCTAAATAAAGAATTACGACACATATACAATACAATTCTAATTAATGATAATATAAAATCTGTTACTTCTAAAACTATACACTATTTATTCCATTTTTTTAATGAAAGTATCTTCTTAAACACATAAAATATTTTGTGACGTTGCAATTATATGTACACACAATATCTGCCTCTTCATACTGACGTTACTGTGTTCCCTCTCGTCCATCTCAAATATTGACTACCAGCTTTTTTTCATGACTGATGAATTCTCCCAAAGACGGTGGTACTATGTTGTAAAATCTGTTACTTATAAAAACTATATAATATTTATTTCATATTTTAAATTTTTTTATGTCCGCACAGGTCACCTAGTACTAACTATAGTCAAAGTTGTTGGACTTACAATTTGTTTACAGCTTAGGCAATAGCATTATAGTATGTATTTGAATATATTACTCCTAAAAACAATTTTAAAGAAGATAAGTCAGATACTACACAAAAATAATGTCGGTTTTCTACAAATTCACACAGCCAACATTATACAATTATACACCATACACCAAGAGATTATAAAAGTAATTAAAATGAGAGATTAATGTGCATGAGATGTTGTAGTCATTCAAATACGCAAAACTCACTATTTTATTTTATTTTATTCTGTAAAAGTAAAATGAAAGTAGTTGTGTCTTAGACTAGTTAATTTTGACTTCAATTTTCTTACAGCTGACTATGTTCGTAATATTTACTTTTGAAACAATACTTTTGATAAAACAAAAATATCATACGCTCTATCTTTATGCGCAAATATCGCTGAAACAGACGCAGTTAATTATGAGCTTCGTTAATGTTGGAACGCTATGGGGTGATGTTCTAGCTGTAGCCACCACATAAAGGACCGTCGTTGAATTTGTTTAGTATAGTTTGGCGTTTGTGAGACAACCGCCTTTGCCGTTTGGTTGACCATAGGGTCTCACGCTCACTAAGTAAGTTGATTTGATGCACGAGTTTGGCGTGCTTAATACTGTCCCACGTGGCCTTTACTAAAAGTGGTCCCGTAATATAACTAACGGAGTAGGAGTCATCTTCTTTACGTTTGTTCTAAGCAAAACTCAGTTATTCAAAAAAAAAAAAAAATTTTAAACAAAACTCAAAGTTGTCCCCATTTTTTTGTCGATCATGTAATTCATTTACTTTTTAGGTTTGAATAGTATATCAAGATTATTACATTTACATATATAAATCTATCTTTCTCGTTGCACATACCGTATACATATATATGTTAAGCAATTAAATCATTTTCTATATGTAAAATTCATTTGACCAAAATTATTTTTGTTTACAATAATTTTTTCACCAGGTGGGAAGTGTTTTAAAAACAAAAGAGAACTACCAGATATTTAGAAAGTTAGGGTTAGAATAGGAAGCAGGTAAATATTGGAGGATCTGTCTCAAGTGGATGAACCATCTTTCTATTCCCATTCAACATTTTTTCTAATTGAAATTAGGACTGCTTTTTAAATTAATAATGAACCACAAGTGGTTTTTGAATATGAACAAGTGGAGTGTTCCTTACATGTTAATGATGTATTTATATTATTTTTTTCTTACAAAAAAATTAATAAACTTCAAACTTATTTAGCGTATATAATAGATTACTGAAATGTTTCATGTACGTATGGGGATTTTTAATTTCAAAATGTTTACAATTTTGTTAAAGTAAGTTTCACTAACTAATTTAGTTAATCTATTTTCCAGTTTAACCATAATAAATACAAAAACAATTAATTCATTAACTTTTATTTTTAGTTCAAGTTAACTTTTTTTCTACTAGATAAAAACTGTATAAATTTTAAATCAAATTAAATAAATTAACCTAACAAAATTTTAAGTATCTTTAGTTCAGTTTGACGGATTCAAAACTATTATACTATTTCCAAATTATAATTATTTTAAATCACCCAAGTTAGATATATTTAATTTTAAATCGCAGAATAATTATATATAAAGTAATTATATATTATACTTTAACTAAAACTGTATATTTACTGTATTTATAAATTATATTTTACAAAGTACCTTTTATTTATGAAAATAATTAGTAATATAAAAATGTATATAAATTGTTTTAAATTTGTACAAACCGCTTTTTATCCCCTTTTACTATTCACACATATTTTTTGAACCACTTAATCCATATTTGTACCGTTAGATCCGCTCGATCCATTCTCGATATATGCTAGATCCGTAATGCTTGCTCTACTTTTCTTATTTGGAGCCTTAATAGATAACAGAAGCTTTAAATCTTTGTTGTAAACCAAAGGTGGAGGTCTATTTGTGATCTTCTAAGACTCGGGTTGAAATTTCGGCATGTACTTATGCTATAAATACATATCAAGTAAGAAAGAAGAAAAGCTAGTCTTGAAAAGCATATGGAAGAGAGTTGACCAGACCATGGAGGAACCACTTCTGGAAAAACCTTAAAAACATCTGATTTGATTTTCCATCGAGTCTAAACATGTAATGTAAAATAGTCCATAAAGTAATCATCACCATTGTAAACTGTGACTAAATGAGAGGTGTCAAAATAATCTAATTCACTCAGCTCAGCTTAGCTCATAGCGAATTATATAGATTTTAATATGTAAACTCGAATTCAGATTATCTACATCATGAATTAAACGAGTTAAATCGCAATCTAATATTAAAATTTGAAAACAATTAAAATAAATTCTATAATATAATTTTTCATTTAAATATTAAAATTTTCAAAACATTACTATTAAATACTAATATTTTTAGAAGATAAATATGAAAAAATATATAAATTATCTAATTTTTACATAAGAAAAACAGCACTTATCCAATATGTATATATATATAAAAATTTTAAAAGTATAAAAATGACCAAATTCATGAGTTGATTTATGCTTCTTAAAGATTGTTCATATAATTCGTGATCTAATTTAAACTCGTTCGTTAAATTAGTTTAATAAGTTTACAAAATAGAATTTGTATCAAATTGAACTAAGTTTGCTTTTGACACCCTAAAAAGGAAAATTGGGTTAGATAACACCAAAAAAAACCATAATTCATTATCTAACTAAAATTCTACCTTCTCTCATCTTTTCTCTTCTTATCTTTCTCTACCATTTCTCTACAAAACTAATTTTCCTTTTTACAAATAAGCTCCTAAAAAAAAGGGCACGGACTCATATATTTTGCAAAGATAACATATGATAACTCAGATTTGAGCTAACCAGTTGAATCATTCCACAAACCTAATATACAATATATTATTATTCTATACTGGTTGGGTTCGACAAAGCTACATAGAGATCGATATAATCGATCAAAGAGTTAGGCACCAGTTACGTCAATTTATACTTTAGACGTGTCATCGTGTCATGAGTATCCACCATATCATCATCTCCATAACTTTTATTGCATGATGTTCATAATACGTTCAACACTATATAATGTTGATCAAATATGTAATGTTCGAGAGACATATCTTTTGTTCAAAAATAATGTAATGTTCGAGACATCTCTCTCTATTTCAATTTTCTTATAACCATCCTTTTCGTCACTGGTTGGTACACTAAATTATTGGTGCATTTTCAAGGATAAAGACTCATTTGAATATTTTTACAACAAAGTATCAATATTTTTACAATAAATTAACTATCAATGTTTTCTTTAAGAAATGATTTAATTAACTATCAATGTTTTCAAAATAAAATTGATCATTTAGAAAATAATATACATCTTCATAGTTTTTTATTATATTTTTACTTAAGAAACAATTTATATATTTTAGTATATTTTTATTGTTTTTAATTTTAAAACAAATTGTTCATTAAGAAAACAATATGTATCTTCATAATTTCTTATAAGATTATTATAGTTTTTATTTTATTAAAAAATTCTCAATATTTTCAAACAAAATTTATCATTTAGAAAATTACATTTACTGTATCATATCTTCATAGTTTCTTATCATTTGTTTTATAATTTATAATTTAAGTAACGATCTTCACATTTTTCCTTTTTATATATGTTATTTTGCATTTTATGGTATTTTTATTAAGAAAGCAAAAAATATATGAAATAAGAAAATGTTTTGCAAATTATCATTTGCGTTTGGGGATATAAATTCAATAACTGTCCCCTGCTAGTATAACATTAACGGTAGGTTTTAGAATCTCTTTACGTATATTGTAGAATCATATAATGTATATCCAATAGTATGAAATGAGGAATTTACTTGGTCACTTATCCATGGAATTAGTCATGTGGTTTCTCTCAAAAAGACACTATATCATATGAAAATGAAACAGTTTTTCGTACCATATTCAATTTAACATAATTAGACTATTAAGAGATACTTACAAAAAAAAAGATATACTTACCTGCTGCAAGAGAAAATATTAAGATAACCAAGTCCATGTGTGAAGTTATCAAACCTATCTATATACTATTAAAAGGGAAGGAATTTAAAAAAATTTACTTATGAAAAGTTGTTGAACCCTTTCATTAAACTTAACTATTTCATTAGTCTTACCTTATATTTCTCAAACTATACAATAATCAATTATCTTACATTTATTTAACTATAAAACAATCAATGTTCTTATTTATTACTCAACTTAATTAAAATATCATTCTCATGAATCTATAACCAAAATATGACTGATGAATTTAAATACCAAAACTATATTGTTCCTTGGTGCCACCAACTTTGCAGCATTTCATTCGATCATTTTTTTTACCAAAGGCTTCACTCTATCATTTTTTTTCGTTGATCGAAATGTGTTTCTGAATAGGATGACCTTTCTGAAATATTTATCTACAAACCTTATACATCATAGCTTTTCCTTGACTAACACTTCTAATATTTATCTACAAAGGCACAAAGCTTATACATCATATTCTAAATATATTGTTAGAACATTTTTGTTAAAAAAATATTATAGATGCGATTTTGAAAATTTATATTATGAAAAGAAAATTATTTTAAAAATCTATTATAAAAAGGTTGTTGCAACTATATATAACTCTTTATATTTTTATCCTACCATTAACTACTATAACTATAAATAATTTAAATATTTTAAATAAATCTTATTATTATTTCTCATTCTTTTCCAATAATTTTTCTCCTTATATAAATATATTATGCTCAATGGATATATAATATTTAGATATCAATTATTAAAACGAAAGCATATATCATACAACATATTATAAAATGTCATCTAATATAATATAATTCTAAATATTTACAAAATCAAATTTGATAAAAACACTTCACCAAATCATTTTTTAAAATAAAATTATTTATATTTATTTTCAATTATTTTATATAAAAATATCTATAATAAAAATTGTTATTCAATATAAGTTGTAAAAAAAATTAAAACTCCTGAAAATATATACTATTAAATTAGCTTAAAATCTGCCAAATAAGTCTTAAGTCTCACTAATTGAACAAAATAAATAAGTAGAATAGGAATTGGCATTCAGATCGGATAAGAGTCGGGTTTTTTTCTGGTCGGGTCCGTTAAATCCTAAATATTATAACTCAACTAAATATCTGAAAATTTTCGATCTGAGTTTGGATCAATTCCTTCCAGGATTGGGTTGGTTTGGGTCCATAATTCAAATACTTACAAAAATATATGTAAATTTTGGGTACATAGCAGGTCCGGATCGATTCTGTTTAGAACCCAAAAGACTCGAAGTACTCGAAATCCCAGAAAAATCCAAAACCCAAAAAATATAAAAATACCTGATAATATTTAAATAGCCGAAAAGACCAGAAATTTTACCCGAAAAACCGAAAATACCCAAAGTTTAATCCATATACCCAAAATAATATATTTTAAGAAATTTGAAAATTTACCTAAATACCGAAATTATAACCGAAAACCAGAAAATGAAACTTAAGAGGATATAGTAATATCAAAAACATATTTGAAATATCCAAAAATAACTAATATGCACATAACATTTCGGGTACTTAAAGTATCCGATAGGGTCTCGAGTAGGATGTGGACTTGAACCAAGAATGTGGGTCCAATAAATACCCAACGTGTATTTATCTATGGATCTAAATCAAACCTGTGTTTTCTGGTCGGTTTTTGGATCCAGATAAATATCCAAATTTAAGAGAGAGTTGTGTAAAAACGTACATATAAAATCTTAAATAATCTAATTCATAAATTACATAATTTAAAACAAGGTCTCTACTTTGTTATAATACAATTTACTAACAATACTTTCAAAATATTAATTCATATCAAACTTTGTTTATAATCTACAGAAAACCCGCGCTTTCGAAGCGCGGGTCAAAATCTAGTTGGATTTTAAATGAAGGAAATATTAATCTATACTATTAAAACAGAAACATTCTGAAAAAATCTACTTATAAAAGGTTGTTGGACCTTTTCATTAGATTAACATTTTTTTGGTATTCTCTTATTTATCTCTAACAATAAGTAACTCAATATTCAATAACATTATATACCATATCATTCACCTATTTTTTACTCCTTCTATGAGTTAATCATATAATTTACAATATTTTTAAACGAGAATATGCTTGCGAATTCACACTATCATTAAAATTATTGAAGATTTTGTCATTTATAATTGGTAAGCCTCATTCTCATCTACACAAATCTTACGTGTAGATGACAAATCAAATAGTTTTTTAAGTTTTGCATATTATTATAAAATATATGAGAATTATAATCAATTTTTTAAAAAATATTATCAAATTTTTCTAAGTTTTTATCGGGTCAACCTGTGTCGGTTCACGGGTTAATGGCATGATTTTCGGTTTTATCGAATTTTTAATTAATAGGTTTTCTTTAAATCTGCATTTTGTGGAAACATATCAGTTGGTATAATCATGATAGAATATTACATGAAGAATATAAGCCAGTCCATATTATATACAGCCACCAGTTTACTGGTCCAATTGCAGGTCCGAATCAAATATGAAAACAATGCTTATATCTTAATTCGTCAATAAACTACATATGTATTCCTACTAAAAGGAGTTAAATCATTTTCAAAAATAAAATGTTTTTTTCGTACCATTCCAATGTTTCACGATTGGTTTCAGTTTTTTGGTTCTAAAGATATAGGATTTACTCGATTATTTATGAAAGTCAGTTTAATGTAGGTTTCATTTTTCTTCTTCGGTTTACTACAGTTTAGTTAGCGGTTTCGGATAAATGTACACAAACCTATACACTATATATATTATGTAAAAATTCATTTAAATATATATTTAATTTTGAAAACAAACCCGCGCTTTTAAGCGCGGGTCAAAGTCTAGTATAAAGGTAAGAATCTAAAGGTGAATATGCCACTACATGATAATATTGGCAACTGATAAGTCTTAGGCTGGGCACGGTTCATATATCTAGAAAATTTACTGTATTCGTGATCCGTTCCGCCCCAGACGAATATTTGTATTTGTGATTAGCTTCGATCCGAAAAATTTTGGATATCCAAAGTGTTTTTAGATATTCGCGGATTATTCGATTCGATCCACCAATTAGATTAAAAAGTAGAAAAATAATATATAACATTCAAATTAAATATATTTTTAAAATATATTAATTTAAAATAAAAATAATAATATCATACTAATAAACTAACATTTTTATCATAAATTGTAAAGAAAATTCCAATATTAACAAACCTAATAAAAAATAATATGTTAACATTTGAAAAAATATAAAATTAAAATTGGATATGCAATAACCCAAAACCAAAATTTAGAAAAACAACTTAAAATTTAAAAAAAAAAACAAATTATATCATAAAATATGTATAGATACAATAGTTTGTATATATAATTACATTACATATCTATAAATATACGGATCAGATCGGATATCCGGCTTTCCAAAAAATAATATTTGTGATTTGTTTCGTTTTTTACGAATATCAAATTTTGCTATTTGCTTTGATTCGAGGTTTTACGAATATCTGGATTTTTTGGATCGAATCGAAACGAATAACAGATCGGATCAAATTTAACCGATAATTTTCCCAGCCCTTTGTGATAACAACATCTAAGAAAGATAACTTCTTTATTTTTGGTATATGTATTTAACTTTTGGTGTCAAACGATTTCCTACTTCCTAGGAATAAAATATGAAATTCCACTAAGGAGTCCGCTGCGTTCTCCGCGTTTCACTGCTCCAAGAAGATTGGGAAAGTGACCAAATCCATTATGGTTATTCTTATTTTATTGGGAAAATTGTTTTTTTATAGCAAAAAATGGTAACTATGTCCCTTTATACTAATCTATACTACTTTATGTCCCATTAGACTATTTTTTTCAAAATGACAGTAATGCCCTTAAAATTGTAATTTTTTATTCCTTTTTTGTTTTTTTTATACTTTTGTTCATTTTCGTTTTTTTATTTTATTTTTTCAAAATATAAAAGTGAATATTCCCAAATATTTTGTTTCCATATTTTTAGGAACTGATTTCTTATCCGTAGAATACAACTAATATGTAGAAATCGGTTTCTACAGTTTTTTAGAATTATAGTAATGTTAAAAAAAAAAGTAATGTTTAGATTTTGATTTCTACATGTTTTAGATTTATAGTAAATCTGTAGAAGTCGGTTTCTACGTGTTTTAGATTTATATTAATGTGTAGATTTTGATTTCTAAAGATTTTAGAACGATAGGTTAAGCGCGGATGTGTATTCTAAATATTTTTAGAATACTCTTATTTACGTAGATCACGTATTCTAAACATTGCAGATTCAATGAAAAAAGTGGATTTCGTTTTCTACTTCGTAGAATGTCATTTCTACTTTATTTAGAACATAATATGAAATTTATAATTTTAACTTTTTTATAACTGGAAAAAATATCACTAAGTTCATATAAGTAATTTATCAAAAGTTACTATTTTTCCAAATTTTTTTTGTTTGTAAAACTATTTATTAAATTTATTTTCAAAAATATTAAAGGGTGTTATAGGAAAATATGACACAAAATATAAATTAGTCTAAAGGGACATAATTACCATTTTTTTGCTCTAAAAAAACAGTTTTCCCTATTTTATTTTAGTTGGATACTAATGGTAAATGACTTCTTTCCTTCAAGTTCATAAGAATATTTTTACTCCTAACCTTGAGTTATGGCTTTGACTCTATCAACTCTAATTGCATTTGTCTCCATCTTCATTGTTGATTCCAAGTATATTTTTAATTTGTATTTTCGCCAAATGATGTATTCTACTTCCAAACGTGATAAATTAATTGTGTATATTAATAAATGTGAATTGGTAGAATATTCATATTGAAAAAAATATTAAGTGAATAACCATGTAATAAAGTAAAGTTTTTGATGTGACAATTTAACACAAATATGGACCACTTTCTCCTTCTCCGCACGTGAAAGTCTGACAAATGCACTATATTGATTATACTATATTATATTTATTATACATGTAGTATGGAAAAAATATTCTAGCATTTTCATTATTATTTTGTCTCTTTTGATTCGTCATTTTAGAACCAATTTTACTCAGCACAAAAAAAAACAGATACAAAGAGTTTGAGAGTTAGCACCGAGAAACACATGCATGATGTTAAGAGTTTTCAAGGCTCCTAAGACAAATGTTGTAGTATAGAAGATTGTCGAACCAGTTCTGAGGGATATCAAAGCACTGAGAATGCAAGTACTCACTTAATCTAAGTGCAACCAATGATTTAGAAGGGTTTTAAACTATGACTAAAACTAGAAAGCAATAACAGAATGATACTTTCTTGACTAAAGGAAAAGAGAACTCATGGGTATAGGGATTAGACCTCGGGTGATCAAGTATCGAACTAAGGATGGCAGAGGATCAATCAAACTATCAACCTTAAGCCTAGACACAATTCTAAGCAAGCTCTATGTCTAGATGAATGCTCATTTGCTAACATATCTCAAACATCAAATGTCTTTGGTTGAATAATATGAAAGCAATCATTACTAACAAGTCTATTAGCTATCTTAGTACCTTTAACAACAAATGTCTTTGGCAAAGTATACTAAAAGCCTAGGAGAGTTGTCTCGGGCATTTCATCGAACACCTTTCGGGTGAGAAATGCCTAAGGATCAACAACTGAATGGCCAACTCAGAAGATGCATTATGATTACTCTACTAGCAAGGAAATATGAATGATCTACACTAAAACATCCTAGCTCTAACCTAATCACCCTTAATCTCCCTAACCCATGAATTCAAAAGGTGATTACTCACTAATCTCCATGATTCCTCTTAAACCCATATTGGATTTCAGATTAACCATGTAGAGAAATAGATAAGAAATCAACAAGAACACCAGAACATAACAATCAAAATCCAAGAGGTTCTTGTCTTTCTCAATAGATCAAAAATAAAAGATAATCTGCCTCTGGTGGCTACAGAGTAATAAAACATAGGTTTAGAAAATAAAAACGTGCATAATGAAATGACCAAAATGCCCTTGAGAAATCACAAGTTCGAGCAGAAACAAAACACGGAGCGACCTCAGCCCGTCGCTCCGACAAGTCGCTCCAGGCTTCGGGAGCGACCTCGCTGTGTCGCTGCGAGAGGTCGCTCCGGGCTCGTTCTCGCGTCTCCGGGTGATGAAAACGCGAGCGACTTCTCCCTGTCGCTCTGGTATGGTCGCTCTGAGCTTCGGGAGCGACTTCAGCACGTCGCTCTGGAAGGTCGCTCCGAGGTGTAAATGTGTGTCTCCAGACGTGAAAACGCGAGCGACCTTGTGCAGTCGCTCTGGATGAGTCGCTCCGGGATGTGGTGCACAGCGACCTCATGCCGTCGCTCCGAGAGGTCGCTCCGGCTGTGCTCGTCCAAAGATCACTCTTTTCACCTCTTTTGAGCTCCAAATAACCTTATGTGGTACTCCAGTACCTAATAGAGACTCATGTATGCAAAATGCAACCTAAACATGTCTGAATCCTAATCTATATGATGAAAATGCTCATGGATGAATGGATAAAACAATGCAAATATGCAAGATATCAACTCCCCCAAACTTGTTCTTTTACTTGTCCACAAGTGAACTTTCTAGAACTCATAGGAAGAGAGGTTGAAGGTGGGAGCACATAGCCAAAAGAAACACAACTAGCACACTCTCTTATTACACTCTAGCTTCTCTAGGCCTATCTTAACTCTTTTTGTTCTTACACTCATCATCAAGCATCCACACATTCAAATCAACCAACTCTCACATTCATTAAGCACAAAACATCAGGTGAATTCTTGCAAATGGTCAGTTGGTCCAAGTCATTTGGTTGGGTAAGGGAAGGCTTTTATTCAAGTGATTCAAGAGATTCAAAACATATGATCTTTAAGGTGGTTTACTCTCGAAACAAGTAGCCTTGACATTGCACATAATATATCTAAGAAAGGGATCAACTCATGCATACAATGCTCAATCTCCATTGTTCTACCCTTTTCCCAAACATACAATTACACAATCATTCCCAAATGTCAAACCCAACTCACATCTCTCACCAAAAGATCCTAAGAACATCAACTCTTTCTCTTTGAAATCTACAAGGGATTTTTCACAACCTCAAAACATTTCTTAGCTCTTAACAACTTTGCTAGCCCCCTTTTTCTTTTTTTTTTTTTTTCGTTTTTTCTTTTTCCTTTATTTTTTTTTTTTTTTTTTTTTTTTTTTTTTTTTTTAGGCTGGGGGCCAAGACTTTTCAAAACTTGAGCTAGAGGCTTCTCTACTTATCCCAATAAAACAATTCACTTAAGCACAAAGAGTCTATTCTTTTCCTTTTCATTCCTCCCAAATCATAATCACAACACTCACCCCCCACCTATAGCTAGACAATAGAGTGCCCAATCTAGCAAGAATGAAGATCAAGCATTGTCGTTCCCGATACTCTCAACATTATGCACATGTAAGACTTTCCGAAAAAGGCCTCACTCATCAAACAATGAAAGCTTAAAAGGAGGGAAGGGTTTTGGGAGTGGTCTACCACTAGAGTTTGTCAAAATAAGATTGGCATAAAGGATGTGACAACTCAAGTGTGTATAGCCATGACTCAGTACACAAGGGACCATGAGCAAGAGGCATTAAGTTCGTTCAGTTCAAATAAGGTTGTAGTTGGCTTCAAAGACTGAGTTTCAGCAATCAACAAGTTTCAGGAAGAGTTTTCAAGGCTCGAAACATACAAGTCTTTTTGAGAGGTGCAAAAGCTAGTCAAGTGCAACGTAGTGTTCTTTACAAGGCATTCAAATCATTGCTCCCAATGCAAGTGAATGCAACCTATATGCTCTAGACTCTCCTAAAAATGCAAATGATGCAAACTAAATGATTGATTTTTTTTTTTATCTATGCAAATAGGTATGCCATGCATGACTCAATGAAACAACATCAAAGCAAACATGATCAAATACTTGGTACCTCCCCCAAACTTGAGTGACACAGTCTCTGTGTCGTCAAGTAGAGAGAGAGATACCGAAAAGAAGACTAATATGCAAAAATGAAATGGTATATACAAGGGAGTGTGGTGGGTTACCTTCTATAGGGAATGAGTAGAGGGAGATGCTCCCTCCTCGTCGTCCTCAGGTGGTAACTCTTCAAGGTGCTCATCAGCAGGGGTGTCCATCTCTTCAATGTAGAAGGCTTGCCCGAACACAGTTGGTTTCCTCATTTTCCTCTTGATGTCAAAGTGGAGGATGTTCTCTTTACCCAAATGGAGATCAATCGTGCCTTCCTTCACATTAACAATAGCTCCTGCTGTAGCTAAGAATGGTCTTCCTAGAATCAATGGATCTTGAGCCTCCTCACCCATCTCAAGCACCACAAAATCTGTAGGTATCTCATACCTTCCAATCTTCACAGGGAGGTCCTCTAAGATGCCCACAGGATACTTCACTGAACGATCAGCTAACACCAGAGAGAGTCTACACTTCTTGAACTGGGTGAATCCAAGCTTCTTTGCAACAGACAAAGGCATCAAGCTGACACTAGCTCCCAAATCGCAGAGACTTTTCTCAAATACCATAGGTCCAAGAGCACAAGGTAGTGTGAAGCTTCCTGGATCCTCTAATTTCTCTGAACATCAAGCCTCTGGATGATGGCATTGCACTCATGGGTAAGAATCATCATGCCTTCCATCTCCTTCTTCTTTGCAGCTACAGCATCTTTCAAGAACTTGCTGTATTGAGGAATCAACATAAAAGCATCGATGATGGGCATTGCAACCTGAGCTTCACTCATTTGCTTCTCAAACAGAGCCTTGTATTTCTCTAGCAGCTGCCTCTTGAATCTACCAGGGAATGGAGTTTGGGTTCATAGGGAGGAGGAACAAAAGAACTTTCACTTGCTGGAGTAACAACTTCACCATCTTTTACTGTCTTCTTCTCTTCCCCAACCTTTCCTTTACCTTTGGCTTCTACTATCTTTTCCAAGATCTCGTCATTGATCTTCTCATCAACAATCACCACTTCATCATCTATGTTGATGGCAACCCCCTCACCTAGTTTCTCAGCATCCTTGGTGAGGGTTTTAGGAGGTAACTGTTTACCACTCCTAAGGGTGATAGCTTTGGCCTCCTTGGGGTTTTGGTCAGACTTTCCAGGTAGAGATCCTTGCTGGCGATTCTGGTGAGTGTTCATGGAAGCAAACTGATTCTCTAAATTCCTGACTGTAGAAGCAAGGTGAGAGAATTTGTTGTTGAGCTCATTGTAGCTCCCATCAATCTTGGTATGAAGGTTCTTCAACTCATAACCAACATGCTTCTCACTTCTAGTCTGAGACTCCAAGATTTGTTTCAGTAAGGTATCAGTGCTGCTCTCTTGAGGAGCAGAGGAGCCAGACGAGGGGTTTTGCTGAGGCTGATAGCTGCCTTGCTGGTTGTTTCTAGGCGGATAACCACTCTGTTGGTTGTTGGGATAGGATTTCTGTTGGTAGTTGTTGTACTGAAAGTTGGGCTCCTTTTTGTACCAGCTACCATTGTTGTTGATGAAGCACAACTCTTCCTGACCTTCCAAACCCTCAACCTCATTGACAGCAAGTGGATCTTCCTGCCTGGAGTTACCAACAAACTTCAGCTGCTCTTGGGTGGCTTTTTCAGCAATGAGAAGGTCGATCTTGTCTTCCAAAGCTTTGATCTCTTTCCTCGTCTGCTTATCATCTGTTCTACTGCCTCTGTCGTGGTCTCCACTGTAGACTGCATCACTCTTTACCATGTTGTCAACCAGCTCTTCTGCATCCTCCTCAGTTCTCCCCAAGAAAAACCCATTGCTAGCTGTATCCAGTCTAGCTCTGTACTTAGGAAGAGCACCACGGTAGAATGTGCTCAGCAAGCTCTCCTTAGAAAAGCCATGGTGTGGGCATTGAGCTTGGTAGCCCTTGAATCTCTCCCAGGCTTCACTGAAGCCTTCCAAGTTCTTCTGTTGAAAGCTGGAAATCTCGTTTCTCAGCTTAGCAGTTCTTGAAGTAGAGAAGAACTTCTCCAAGAATGCTTTCTTGCAGTCATCCCAAGTGGTGATGGAGTCGCTGGGTAGAGACTTCTCCCACTGACGTGCTTTATCCCCCAAAGAGAAAGGGAATAGCTTGAGCTTTAAGGCATCTTCGGACACACCATTGGTTTTTGACAACCCACAGTAGCTGTCGAACCTGTCCAAGTGATCAAATGGATCCTCTAGAGCCAAGCCATGATACTTGTTGTTCTCGATCACATTGAGGAGTCCTGATTTGATCTCAAAGTTGTTGGCTGCTACAGCTGGTGCTCGGATTCCCAATCTATGACCATGAATGTTGGGGCGGTCATAAGTGCCAATAGGTCGCGCTGCTCGCTGTTGGTTTTGAGGTATGTCTCCCATATCAGTATCCAATCTCTGCAAGTGAGCCTGTTGCTCTTCTTCTCTTCTCTTTCTAGCACACTCTCTCTCTAAAGCTCTGATATCTGCAGCTCTTGGAACTAGGTTTGATGGACCCCTGCTCCTCAAGTGCATACACCTGTAGATTAAAGGGAGGTGAAGAAGAATCAGTAACAAAAGAAAATAAAAATGACTTAGTCTCAAGCAAGTGACTAAATCTCAATGTTTAAATCTACTCAGAATTTGGCAACGGCGCCAATTTGATGTTAGGAGTTTTCAAGGCTCCTAAGACAAATGTTGTAGTATAGAAGATTGTCGAACCAGTTCTGAGGGATATCAAAGCACTGAGAATGCAAGTACTCACTTAATCTAAGTGCAACCAATGATTTAGAAGGGTTTTAAACTATGACTAAAACTAGAAAGCAATAACAGAATGATACTTTCTTGACTAAAGGAAAAGAGAACTCATGGGTATAGGGATTAGACCTCGGGTGATCAAGTATCGAACTAAGGATGGCAAGATCAATCAAACTATCAACCTTAAGCCTAGACACAATTCTAAGCAAGCTCTATGTCTAGATGAATGCTCATTTGCTAACATATCTCAAACATCAAATGTCTTTGGTTGAATAATATGAAAGCAATCATTACTAACAAGTCTATTAGCTATCTTAGTACCTTTAACAACAAATGTCTTTGGCAAAGTATACTAAAAGCCTAGGAGAGTTGTCTCGGGCATTTCATCGAACACCTTTCGGGTGAGAAATGCCTAAGGATCAACAACTGAGTGGCCAACTCAGAAGATGCATTATGATTACTCTACTAGCAAGGAAATATGAATGATCTACACTAAAACATCCTAGCTCTAACCTAATCACCCTTAATCTCCCTAACCCATGAATTCAAAAGGTGATTACTCACTAATCTCCATGATTCCTCTTAAACCCATATTGGATTTCAGATTAACCATGTAGAGAAATAGATAAGAAATCAACAAGAACACCAGAACATAACAATCAAAATCCAAGAGGTTCTTGTCTTTCTCAATAGATCAAAAATAAAAGATAATCTGCCTCTGGTGGCTACAGAGTAATAAAACATAGGTTTAGAAAATAAAAACGTGCATAATGAAATGACCAAAATGCCCTTGAGAAATCACAAGTTCGAGCAGAAACAAAACACGGAGCGACCTCAGCCCGTCGCTCCGACAAGTCGCTCCAGGCTTCGGGAGCGACCTCGCTGTGTCGCTGCGAGAGGTCGCTCCGGGCTCGTTCTCGCGTCTCCGGGTGATGAAAACGCGAGCGACTTCTCCCTGTCGCTCTGGTATGGTCGCTCTGAGCTTCGGGAGCGACTTCAGCACGTCGCTCTGGAAGGTCGCTCCGAGGTGTAAATGTGTGTCTCCAGACGTGAAAACGCGAGCGACCTTGTGCAGTCGCTCTGGATGAGTCGCTCCGGGATGTGGTGCACAGCGACCTCATGCCGTCGCTCCGAGAGGTCGCTCCGGCTGTGCTCGTCCAAAGATCACTCTTTTCACCTCTTTTGAGCTCCAAATAACCTTATGTGGTACTCCAGTACCTAATAGAGACTCATGTATGCAAAATGCAACCTAAACATGTCTGAATCCTAATCTATATGATGAAAATGCTCATGGATGAATGGATAAAACAATGCAAATATGCAAGATATCAATGCACGAGGAACGGTAGAGTTGACTCTGAAGAAAGAAAAGAAAGAGGAAGAAGAGGAACATCAAGAGGAAGATAAAAATGAAGAGAAAGAGGGGAATGAGTAGATACTGAAGTTACCAAAATTGATAGAAAAGAAAGAGAAGAAAGATGAATATTTATATTATATATTTTTCAAATAGAGTAGAATACACCATTTCATTTTAACATATGAATTGTTCATCTTTTTAAGAAGTGAATGATAAGAATTATGAGGAGGAGAGAAGGGATATGTTTGGTAGAAGAGTTGGTGGAGTTGTCACCGAAATTAACAAAGGAGAAACATGAAGATTAATACTTCTATTTTATATTTTTAAATAGAATAGAGTACAACAAAATAGTATAGTTTAGCATGAACTGATCATGTTCTCCAAAACTACAAAATAAAAATCAGGAACAAAGAAAAATATATGACTTGCAGAAGAGTTGATAGAATTTTAATTAAAACTGATGGACAAGAAAAGAAAAGGAGAAGCTGAGAGGTAATAAAGAGGAGGAGGAGTGAGAAGTGAGGAGTAAATAGAAGGAGGAGTGAAAAAGAAAGTGGAAAGTAAAGAGTAAAAGAAGATAAAGAGTGAAGGGTGAAGAGGGAAAAGAAAGTGAGAGCGTGTGTTAAAGCACAATTTATATATTATATGTTATATTTATTGAACATATAGTATAAAACAATTAATTTATAGTGAATCTGAAAGTAAAAAGTGAAAATAAGGAATGAAAAATGAGAACTGATGAGTGAGGAGGAGTGAGGAAGAGAACGAGGAGATGGAAGAAAGTGAGGAGTGAAGAGGGGAATGACAATGACATACTATACTACGACAATAACATAAAGTACTATGTTAGTGTATTTTATACATGCTTTCATACTGATTGTTTTGGTGTAGAATGAAAAGAAACTATGTAAAAATGTGGTTGTACAAGATGTCAGATTTGTGTTTAGATAATTTTTAAAAAGATGATTCATATAAAAAATATTTAATTGGTTACAATTTTATATTACACGAAAACTGATTTCTATTCTATTTATACAAGTTGAAAAATATAGAATATACTATTTAATATATGTAGCACGGTTCATCATCTTCTACAGTTCAATGTGTGGTTTTTCTATTTTTCTGTTTCAATTTTTGGTCGATTCAGAACATCTAACCACAATTTGAATCTTCTAATTTTGTGTCACAATTTTATTTTTTTTGTCAGATATTGATCATTAACACCTTTCTTTCAGTTAATGCAATTTCATCGTTGGTCAAAGATTTTGAGATGGAAAACATATACTAAATTATGGATGAGAAGAAAAATCATATAAGCTGCAAGAGAAAAAAAATCAGATATATGTGCATGTGGGTTTTTAGGGGCATTAATGGAATTAATACAAATTTTATATATACTATATTCTAACCATTAGTCTCATATGGTTACTTTCTTTTTATGATTATTATTCATAATTTATCTATTAATAATTGTTCTAAAAGACTAAAACTGCTTCTTACTGATTTTTTTTTCTTTTTTTAGAGCAGTTGCAAACTAGTGATTTGCTAAAGTGACTCGTCCACAGACAAGTGAGTTTGGAGTTTGCTTGATTTATCATGTGAGACAATACTTTCACACATAATGTGAATAGTCAGAGACAAATGATCACCATTTCTAGTCTTTCTTTCTGGAAAATATCTAAGATATATGTATATGTTGAATCTGAATTCAGTTAGTTCAAAATGAAATTAAAAATTCGATAGTGAATTATTTGAAAGAAGTTTACTAGAATATCATCAATTGACTACAAGGAATATAATAAGCAAATCGGTTTTTAGGAAGATATATTTGTCAAGGACAAATTTTAAGAGTATAAGTCTAAAATTTTTAGTTTTTGTGCCGGCTTCGTATGTTTGTATGCTTTTTTCTTACCTGATTTGGCTTAATCCAATCACCTATCTTTTGATATTGGACCGAATTCATTTACATGTTGACCTTGTAAAAGAACATATTCCATCTCCAACAGTATGCCACTGATCAATAAAACAAACTCATTTAGGAGATACACTTTACAATCCATTGAATTATTTTGGATGAAATCGCATTAGAAACTGAATTTTATTTAAAATTTTATTTTTGCCAAACTACACATTTTATAAAACAAATATAAAATTTCAAAATGATACATTTTGAAAAACAGAGGGAGTATTAAATTTTAAACATTTTAATGATTTGAAGACATATTTAAGCAATTTTATGTCTAATGATAATAATCCAAATTTTGTTGATATAATATATATCAAATCTTGTTGATATATATATATATATACACACTAAATTCTGACTAAAAGAATCAGAGATTTTAACTTCAATTTATTTTTGTGTGTGCAAATATTGGTTTTTATTAACTTAAGGTTTAATACAAAGAGGTTAAAATCCTTTTTGCTAGACAATCTAAAATTCCAAGATGAAATGATAAAATAATTCACTAGACATTATTTGTAGAGTGAGTTGGCATGCAAGAAATTATGACATTACTTATTACTTATGGTTAAATATGACATGAACAATTACATTTAACGTTGATTTATATTTTTGGTAAAGTTTTAAGGATATTGTAATGACTCATATATTATCATTAAAGTAAATCTATTTAAATATGACATTAAATAATATAATAATAGAAATATACCAGTATTTTACTAACTTAAAAATATTTTTAATTCTATTTTTATAATTATATAATTTTATTAATAAAAAGCACTTCAAAAATTTCTATATATTTGTAAAATATATATTTTAATCATAATATCATTAGTTTTCTTTATATATTTTTATACATTTTATAAATACTGTTTAGTTTCACTATTTTATATCAAAAATCTTATTTTTTTAATTTATAAAAATTGATTTTAACATATTTTAACCAAAAGAAACAGATAAAATATCTATCTAAGACTTTAATTGTAAATATATACATATCTATTGTTTAATATAATTTAAAGTACAAAATTATTTATTGTATTTTGATTTTATGTTTAATTAAATAAAATTTATATTAAATTTTTGGTAAGAAATTAATAAAATATAAAATATTAACAAATTTTATTTGTAGATATAATTCATTTTCAATTTTTTAATTGTTGTACATGGTGGAAGAAAACATCTAGTACACTTTTTTATTGTGCTGTAATATTACTAATAATAAGTGAGAATTTCGATGTTTAAAAAAGTGAGAAGCATTCAGCAAATAGTCTATATTTTCATTTAGAATTCCTTTAAAAAGGGTATTAAGGAAATGGATTATTATTGGTTGAGGTTCTTTGGCTTATGGAAAGTAATGTCAAGTTAATTAATTTTAGAAGCTTGTAAATTAAAGGGATGATATAGAAATCTATTACGTTTTCAGAGTCAATGATTTTAGACTTTTTGGGTTAAAATCATGTATCATTCAATTACCATAAATTATAATATTAAACAAGTGCTATTTAATTATAATATTCGTTTGATGCCAAAAAAAGAAAAAAAAAACAAGTGCTATTCAATTTAAATGTTACTATATACACACATATTTTACTGATATTAAATAAATAATATAATTTATTATATGAAGTTATACTAAGTTCGCTATATACAACAGTATTTAACTATTTACAAAAAAAAAAACTAATACATTCGAAAAAGTGCAAAACAGATAAAACAGCCTTTCCTCGTTTCTTCGTTTCCTATTGTTTATACAAAAATTATTATACAAAAAAGAAAAGAGTCACAATCGCAGTCAAATAAAAGAATTAAAAATTATTATTTCCGTCAGCATACACGGCAAAATTCGCGTTATATAACTTCTACCAAAGTTGCAGAGATACACAGACACAAAGTCACAAACAAAGAAGAGAGAGAGAGAGAGAGAGAGAGAAACACCATCATCGTTCCCAGATTCCGATTTTTACTACTTGGATATACTTTCGATACTCTCGAAGATTCCGGTAAAAATGAACTCAGAATCGTTGGAAAATCTCCACCGTTCATTCATTGAATCGTCGAAATCGTTCATCGACTACCGACTCGAAACTGTGTTAACCGACCGAGAACTGCCGTATCTCCGCCGTATTTACCTGGCGTTGATGATAGAGATGAAGTTCCTCTTCTACCTCGCCGCTCCGGCTATCTTGGTCTACGTCATCAACAACGGGATGTCGATTCTCACTCGTATCTTCGCCGGGCACGTCGGTAGCACCGAACTCGCCGCCGCTTCCCTTGGTAACAGTGGATTCAATCTGTTCACCTACGGTCTTCTGGTACAACTCGGAATCTAAACCGATCTATTGCAATTTAAACCGAATCTAACCGATTTCTCAACCGATATATTATTGCAACTTAAACGAAACTAATCGATTTCTCTGAATCTAAACCAATTTCTCAACCGATCTATTGCAACTTAAACTGAAATCTAACCGGTTTTGTTGAATATCCGGTTATGTAGCTTGGTATGGGAAGTGCGGTGGAGACGTTATGTGGACAAGCGCACGGAGCTCATCGTTACGATATGCTCGGTGTTTACCTCCAGAGATCAACGGTGGTTCTGATCTTGACGTGTCTTCCGATGTCGCTTCTCTTCATCTTCTCCAAACCGCTTCTAAGCACACTGGGCGAGCCGGAGCAAGTCGCAACAATGGCTTCCGTCTTCGTCTACGGTATGCTCCCGGTGATATTCGCTTATGCAGTTAACTTCCCGATCCAGAAGTTCCTCCAAGCGCAGAGCATCGTCACGCCGAGCGCTTACATCTCAGCCGCGGCTCTCGTTATCCACCTTGTCCTCTCGTGGGTCGCTGTGTATCGCTTAGGGTTCGGTCTCTTGGCTTTGTCTCTGATTCATAGCTTCTCGTGGTGGATCATCGTCGCGGCCCAGATTGTTTACATTAAGATGAGCCCAAGATGTCGACGAAGTTGGGAAGGTTTTAGCTGGAAAGCTTTTGAAGGTCTTTGGGACTTTTTCCGGCTATCCGCAGCTTCCGCAGTGATGCTCTGCCTTGAGTCGTGGTACTCTCAGATTCTTGTTTTACTCGCCGGACTTCTCAAGAACCCGGAGATTGCTTTGGATTCTCTCGCTATATGGTAAGTACTTTCCTTTTTTATTTGTGCAACATGGTAAGTACTTTCAAAACTCTAATCTTAGTAAAAATAATTCTTATTTCTTACCTTTTTGAAACGTAGCAACAACCAACAACATAAATTGCAAACAAGAGAAAATTAATTGAAAATCTGCTTTTTTTTTGTCAACATTGAAAATCTGCTTTAAACTCATATCTTTATCATACTGTATTTGTTTTCATATTTATTATACATTAGTTATGAATCTTGAACATATATCAAATATTTTGCTGCATTAATGTTAGCCAAAAGTAATTATAGCAAAAAGTAATTTTTCATTCTATTTCTAAATAATAGTTTTTTTAGTTTTTATACATATAAAGAAAGCATATTTAGTTTTGATTATAGATGTGTTATTCTGTTATTCACTATTTTAATAACTTTAAATCAATAATAATATAATAAATTAAATTATTATCAGTTTCTTAAACTAGCATTATTAATGAATAAATTTTATAAACCTCAAAATTTATTTCTGAATATATTTTTTAACATACTTTTAGGGGTAGCATTTAGCAATACTAGTCAAGTGGATACTTTTAAAATTATTTCCAAGTTCACAAATTTACAATGAATCTAAACATAGGACAGATAATTTGTCGCATTAAGGTTAGAGTTAGACAGGTGTAATTATGTAACCCTTAAATTATTTTAAGTGCTCTATTATCTATTTTTCTATGGCAGAGTCGAAAAAGACAACACTCGTCGGCACGTCATTTTCTTATTCAGTAGAGACTAGAGAAATCTCTTTAAGCTTTTGTCTTTACTTTTGTCGTTTTCTAATGAGTTTCCAACTCTGTGTCGTTTCCACTTTCCAGTGAAGAAAGAAGCGGCATGCACTTGCTCAAACCAATCATAAATTTTACTCATCAATTTTTTTTTTCTTTTTTTTGGCAGTATGTCAATTTCTGCAGTCTCGTTCATGGTTTCCGTTGGATTCAACGCAGCTGCAAGGTTTGTAACAAATAATTAATTTCTAAAAATAAAAATTGTTTCATGTGGTTGCTAATAATAAAATGTTTTTTTTGTTGGTTAGTGTGAGAGTAAGCAATGAATTAGGAGCTGGAAACCCAAGGGCTGCTGCCTTCTCCACGGTAGTAACAACAAGTGTATCATTCTTATTAGCGGTTTTCGAAGCCGTCGTGGTCATGTCTTGGCGAAATGTCATCAGCTACGTGTTTACTGATAGTCCTATCGTGGCCGAGGCCGTTGCGGATTTATCTCCCTTTTTAGCTATCACTATTGTTCTCAATGGAATTCAGCCGGTTTTGTCAGGTAAAAAATCCCACAACTATATCAAATCAAGTCTTGCTTTCTATATATCACATTAATATAAAGATTCTACTAATTATTTTGATACAAATATGTTTAGGTGTGGCTGTTGGATGTGGCTGGCAAGCATTTGTGGCGTACGTTAACATTGGATGTTACTACGTGGTGGGAATACCTATTGGTTTTGTACTTGGTTTCACCTATGATATGGGAGCAAAGGTAAAATAAGTCAAAAATGCCTTTAACTTTATTGACATAGACGTACATATTAAATCATATGATAAATGGAAATAATAAATGATTATCTAACGATCGATTGGTGCAGGGTATATGGACAGGGATGATTGGGGGAACATTAATGCAAACCATAATCTTAGTGGTTGTTACCTTGAGAACTGATTGGGATAAAGAGGTAATTAAATAACATTTTATATGCTTTATGTGAAAAAAGTTTTAGGCAAAGATATTGAGTATGATTTAGGATTAGATATGGTACTAAAAAGCAATCTCTAAACAAAAAATTTAGGTGGAGAAAGCTTCGAGCCGATTGGACCAGTGGGAAGAGAGCCGTGAGCCGCTTCTGAAGCAATAAAAGAAGCAACAACAGTTTTTTTATAAAAGGTTTTGGGAATTTGAGGTCAAGTTGAAATCAAATTTTTTGTTTCCCTAAATCTGTGGCCGAGGATCATATTCCAATTGATATAACACTAATTTTCAATCGAAAATGAATGTTGTTTTATTGATTAATGAGTCGAATGTGTTTCGGCAAATCTGAACATTTTCTTGTTTGAAGGGGTTTTGCGAGTTTATGTAATTAACAAAGCAAAATCATATTCAGTATTTCAGTGCAAGTGAGTTTTTCTATTTAAAGAACGTGAGTTTTCTTTTACCAGTTTCGCTTTTGTTAGTTTTATGGCACGCATCTGCTAAATAAATGCATAACATATCACAAGAAAACCAGTCTTTACATTGGCTGTTTTTGAGAGCTTCTTTTTTTAAAAATCAGCAAGGATTCTGAAACTCTTAAAAAAAAAGAGATGGTTAGATGAGTTGTAGAGAATCAGATTCAAGGCAGGTACTAGAGCTGGGCAAATAAACCGAATCCAAAAATCTGAACCGAACCCGATCCGATAAAAATGAATCCGAACCGATTCGAACCCGACATAAATACTGAATGGATCCTGTTTTTTGGTATTTTGGGTTATGGGTATTATCCGAACCGAACCCGAACCTAAATGGATATCCGATAGAATCCGAAACATTTAAAATCACAAAAATAACTTCTACCAAATATGATCTTAATTCTTAATATGTATCCAAAATACTTTAAGATATTATTAAACTTCTAAAATAATTATCTGTTACATGAAGGTTGATGGTGGAATGTGGCGGTTGATGCCTGAAGTTTTTAGATTTTGGTTTTTTTTTATTAAATAATATTTCTCATGAGCACTTATTTTTTGTTTTATGATTTCATTTATATGGTTTTCTTTCTATCACTAACTATGTTTATCTTTCGCTTTATTTTGAATGATCACGTTTGATTTTTTTCTTATTTTTGAATCGATTTTTCTTATGTTTTGGCTTTTAAAATATGTACAAATCATGTATTTTAAATCCGAAGAACCGATTTCATTTATGTTTTAGTTACAAAATAGGTACAAATCAGGTATTTTTAAACCGAATAACCGATTGGGACCCGAACCCGAAAGTACAATGGGTTATACCGGTTCTTTGAAGATTTACTAATTCCGACCTGAACCTGATAGAACCCGAACCGGTCCCGAACCAAACTTTTATATAACCCGAATGGGGTTGATTTTGATAAACCCAAAAAACCGAAACCCGAATGGATAAAACCGAAATCCGATTGGGACCCCGAATGCCCATGCCTAGCAGGTACTATTAAAATTCCATTCAAGAGCCTGACATAGGGCCAAAGCCTGACAATCAATTTGACTTTTTTTTTTTTTTGAAACACAACAATCAATTTGAGTAAAACTGCTATTAACAAGAGTTAGGTGTTAGGACTTAGGACCAGCTGAAGATGGTCCAATCGTTTCTGACATTAAAAGGAAAAAAATAAGAAGAGATGGTCCTATCCCTTTACTAAATTTAATGAATCCAACTATCATTGCAATGCTTCTGATTTTCAAGCATTTCTTGTGTAATCATATTGATAATGATAACTTTTACCTACATCCAGTTATAACTATTTGGTGGTTGTTTGCCTAATCTAGAAAAAAATATTCTGTTACAAAAGATTTAGAAATACGAGTTAAGTGTACGAACCAAAAGTTAGAAAAGCTGTATTGGAAAAATGTTAGTATTAAAGAACGTGAGTTTTCTTTTACCAGTTACCTATTGTAGATAATATACCACTATCAATAGATTGTACCACTGAAACCAGCTCTGCACGATGTCCCAAAAACTCATGACAATTTTTTATGCGGGTGAAGTTAATCTTCGTGACTCATAATACCAGCTTTCATTTCCATATATAAAGACAAAAAAAAAATCTTTTGATAACATTTAGCCCCACACACTTTCGTATCATTTCCCTCTATGCAGACCCAACCAAAAACCATAAATAGGATTTGAAGCCTTTCATTAACAGAAGTATAATAAAAGAGCCTAACATAGGGCCAAAGCCTGATAATCAATTTGATTAAATCTGATATTAACAGGAGTTAGGTGTTAGGAGTATGACCAATTGAAAATGGTCGAGTCGTTACACAAAAAGGGGAAAAAGAAGAAAATAATCATATCCCTTAATTAAATTTAATGATTCCAAGTTCCAACCATCAAATCATGACGATGATTTATGTGCTTCTGATTTTAAATTATTTATTGTCTAATCATATTGATAATAATCTCTTTTACTAAGTTCGAAAATCAATACTAAATCAAACCTATCAATCATAACAGACTACAGAAAGTGGACCACTTATCAATAGATTGTACCATTGAAAACAGCTCTGTACAATATTTCTCAAACCACATGACACTTTTTGTATGCGGCTGAAATTAAATTAGTCCCCGTACAAAGACAAAAATAATATTCTGATAACATTTAGCCAGCCCACCACGGCACCACCCACCACACTGTATCATTTCCCTTAGACCATCTCGAATGTATTTTGCTATTTTCATCTCTAAAATAGAAGAACTCTATAATAAAGGTGAGATATGCTCCAATGTATTCCCCTAAAATAACAATTTCTAAAATATAGAGTAAAAAATAGAGGAATGCTATTTCTTCTTCTATAAATAGAGGAAAAAATAGAGATCTCTATTATAGAGAAATAAATAGAGGTGGGTTGGAGCAATTTCACTTTTAAATGCTATTATAAAGGTGAAAATAACAATGGGTTGAAGATGCTCTTAGGCATGTAACTAACGCTAGATTTGGATTATATTATAATACAAAGTTTTATTATATCAAAAAATATAATTTTTAACAGTTATATAATCTATGAATTAGTTTATTTGATATTTTATATGTATATTTTTACGTAAGTTTTTTTAGGCATGAGAATTATATCCGGATAAAAAAAAAAACCGAACCGATCCGGAAATATATGTTTAGTTCAGGTCCAGATAAGATAATCTATTGGGATTTTTTTTGGACCCGTATGTCTTTGTTTGAGTCCGGGTCCTACCTTAGACCCGATCATAAATATGTTGTGTTTATTTGGTATATTTGGATATTTTGAATATGTTTCCGGCATTATGAGTATTTTTTTAGGTTTTTGGTTTACGATTATAGTTTTTGATTTCAGGTAAATTTTCAAATTAAAATTTTTTTTGGGTATTCGGATAAAACTTTGGGTATTTTCAATTCAGTGTCAGATTTTGAATAAGATTTTGAATTTTTAGGTATTTGAATTTTTTGGGTATTTTGTTTGGAGTTTCAAGTACTTTTCGTGTTTCAGATATTTTTCATATTTTTTAGATATTTCGAATCTTTTTAGGATCCTAAATACCCGAACAGTTGTGGACCCATTACGTCCATATCGGGTTCAACAACCTTTTGATATAGATTTTTAACGTTATTGTACAAAAATATGGTTGATGAAATATTTTTTAGAAAACTCATTTTTAAATATGAAAATATCTATCAAATTATAAACGGTTGAAAGTTTAGTATATAATATGAGATTTTAGTAGGAAAATTTATATATGATATGATTACGTTATTATAAAAGAAAGAGGAAATTAAAATGTACACATATATGTCGTGTAACTTCTCTTGCTTTAAATTACATATTATATGATAAAAGTGATAATATAAAACATTAGTTTCAATGCTTTTATGATTAAAAGTCAAAATGGTAAACATAATAATAGTAATGATTAAGATTTAGGAGTGGTGTTTGAATAAATAAAGGAATTGAATAAATTATTGTTAGAGAAATATATGGTAATATATTGTTAGTCTAAGTTTAAGGTAAGACAAAAAAATAATGAGTTAAATAAAAGGGTCCAAACAACTTTGTTAGGTAGATTTTTTATGACTCCTCCCCTTTTAATAGTATTGATTGTTTCCCTTGAATTCATCATTGTATTGATCCGTGATTATATACATACAAGAAAGATATTCTAGGAGAATATACTGAGAACAATATCTACTGATATCTAAACTATATACAAAATACTTATCATCTTATACCCTCCTACAGTCAAAGCATTGACTCCGTTACGCCAAGACTAGATCGAAAATTTGTGAAAAGAGAAGATGGCAATCCTTTAGTGAAGATGTCGGCGTATTGAAGTGAAGAAGGTATATGAAGTACTCAGACTGTGCCCATGTGTACTTTTTCGCGAACAAAATGTATGTCGATCTCGATGTGTTTTGTTCGTTGGTGTTGAACCGGGTTGGTTGAGAGATACACAACACTCACATTATCACAGTAGACTATCGTTGCTTGCATGATAGGTTTTCCCATTTCAAGAAGCAAATTTCTTAGAGAACAAGACTCAACTACAGCATTGGCAACACCCTTATATTCGGCTTTTGCGCTTGAGCGCGACACCGTTGGTTGCCGTTTTGCAGACCAGGAAATAAAGTTATCCCCCTAAGAATAGACAGTACCCTAAAGTCGATCTTCTTTTTGATGGGCAACCCGCCCAATCAACATCCGTATAAGCAGTGAGCTTGATAGTTTGGCATTTTAGAAGCTGTAATCCCATTGTCTCCGTGCCTTGTAAGTAGCGGATCACACGTTTCAAGGCAAGGTAGTGGCTTTCTCTGGGATCATGCATGAATAAACAGACCTGTTGCACTGCGTAGGATATGTCGGGTCTGGTGAACGTGAGGTACTGCAGTGCTCCAGCAAGGCTTCAATACTCTGTAGGATCAGAGATAGGTTTGCCGTCATCTGCAGCAAGTTTGGACTTCATGTCGACCGGGGTTACGCAAGGCTTACATTCCGACATTCCTGCACGATGTATGATCTCGTCTGTATATTGAGACTAACTCAGAAGTATGCATTTCTCATTGTACTTGACTCAGACGCCGAGGAAGGACTGAATTCTGCCAAGGTCTGTCATAGGGAACTCGTGCTTGAGGACAGCAATGATCGTGTCCTTGGGAAGCTCCGTTGAGGCAGTGACGAGAATGTCGTCCACATAGAGAATTAGATACGCCATTTGACCATTTTTCCTGTAAACAAATAAGCTTGCATCCGATTTGCTTTGTATAAAACCATTGTTAGTAATGAACGTTACAAATCTTGCATTCCAAGCTCGTGGAGCCTGTTTTAAACCATAGATAACACTCTTAAGTTTACAAACATGATCTGGTCTTGTTTTGTCAACAAAGCCTGGAGGTTGAGTCATGAATACTGTCTCATCCAGTGTTCCATGCAAAAAGGCGTTTTTGACGTCGAGTTGATTGACTTGCCCGCCGGAATTGAGCGCAATATAGAGAACTGCTCGTATGGTGACTGGCTTTACCACGGGACTGAAAGTTTCCTCAAAATCTACGCCATGTTCTTGTGATTTGCCATTGGCAACCAGTCTAGATTTGTGGTTCTTGAACTCTCCTTCTGCATCAAATTTATGCTTGTACAACCACATAAAACTCACAATATTAATGTTAGGTGGTCGCGAGACCAAATCATAAGTCTCGCTTTTAACTATAGCATCGTACTCTACTTTCACTGATGGATTCCAATTAGGATCAGCAAGAGCTTTTTTATAGCTTGTAGGAAGAGGTGATTAATTTTGAGTATGAAGAGAGAAAATGTGTTTTCGTTTAGAAATACCATGTTTTGAACGAGTTGACATGGCGTGCCTAGGTACCTCTCCTGCTGCTTGAGCAGTTTGAGTTGGCGCCTCAGGATGAGGTTGAGTCGCAACTTGTGTGGTAGTAGTTGCAGGTGGTGACTCCAGAATGGCTTTGAAAATAGGAGAGGACTCGGTGTCGACATCTAAGAAGTCGTATTGACAGCCTTTTTTGCGAGTTGGACTTTCATACGGGAAACAAGTTTCATCAAACCTCACATAACATGACATGATGATCTTCTTAGTCTTTAAGTCAAAGCACCTATATCCTTTGTGATTTTGAGGATAGCCAAGAAAAATGCACTTAGATGAACGAGGAGAAAGCTTGAAAATGTTAGAATGATTGATATTTGGATAGTATAAGCAACCAAAATTTTTTAGGTGAGAATAAGAGACTGGTTTTTGAAAGAGTACTGAAAATGGTATTGCGTTTCCGATTGTTTTGGATGGTAAAATATCCAGAGTATGGACCGCTGTATGAAGAGCTCCGATACCATGCAAGTAATATTGTTTCCCTTGAATTCATTATTATATTGATACATGATTATAAAGTACATATAAGAGATATATTTTAGGAGAATATACTGAGAACAATATCTACTGATATCTAAACTATATACAAGATACTTATCATTTTATAAGGTAGACCAAACCGAATGGTCCAAAACTCATAAATAGGATTTAAAGACTTTCTTAAACAAAATGATATATTATATAGTTGCCCAAACGACCGAACAATCTTCGAATTTAAAATGTAATAGTAAAACTTGATGAAATTCTCATGAACATCTGAAAAAGATATTTTGCGACTTATAAACATATATGTGCAGCAATCTATCACCGGATCCGTGGCGCAATGGTAGCGCGTCTGACTCCAGATCAGAAGGTTGCGTGTTCGATTCACGTCGGGTTCAAAACCCCGGTTAAATAGGATCAAATTTTTTTGTTTCTTTTTAAAACTCATCTCAACCCTTAACGGCTGAGATTATCCAAATTTTCTAAATCTCCCAAAACCCTAAACTCTTTTCTTTTCCATTTCGCCGTCTCCTTCTCCATTTCGCCGTGCAACATCAAAAACCCTAGAATCAATGGCGCTACTCACTCGGATCCGCTCCTCGGCCTCTCTCCTCCGCCACCTCAACCCCTCCCCTCAAATCCGCTCTCTCTCCTCCGCCTCATCGATCCTCTCACCCGATTCCAAAACCCCACTCACCAGCAAACAAAAGAGCAAAACCGCTCTCTCTCTCCTCAAAACCGAGAAAGATCCAGACCGCATCCTCGAGATCTGCCGCGCCGCTTCCCTCACTCCCGATTGCCACATCGATCGCCTCGCTTTCTCCGCCGCGGTCCAAAACCTGACGGAGAACAAACACTTCTCCGCCGTGACGAATCTCCTCGACGGATTGCTCGAGAATCGCCCCGATCTCAAAACGGAGCGTTTCGCCGCTCACGCGATCGTTCTCTACGCTCAGGCCAACATGCTTGACCACTCTCTACGCGTCTTCAGCGATCTCGAGAAGCTGGAGATCCAACGCACGGTGAAGTCTCTAAACGCTCTGCTCTTTGCTTGCTTGGTAGCTAAAGATTACAAGGAAGCCAAACGTGTTTACATTGAGATCCCTAAGATGTACAAAATCGAACCCGATCTCGAAACTTACGACCGTATGATCAAAGTGTTCTGTGAGTCCGGCTCCTCGAGCTCCTCTTACTCCATCGTTGCGGAGATGGAGAGGAAAGGGATCAAGCCCACGAGTTCCACCTTTGGTTTAATGATTGCTGGGTTCTACAGAGAGGATAAGAAGGAAGATGTAGGGAAAGTGTTGGCGATGATGAAAGAGCGCGGCGTTAGCATCGGTGTTTCCACTCATAACATTCGGATCCAGAGTTTGTGTAAGAGGAAGAGATCTGGAGAAGCAAAGGCTTTGCTTGATGGGATGTTGTCTTCAGGGATGAAGCCGAACGCTGTCACGTATGGTCATTTGATTCATGGGTTTTGTAACGAAGGTGAGTTTGACGAGGCCAAGAAGCTGTTTAAGGCTATGGTGAACAGAGGGTGTAAGCCTGATAGTGAGTGTTACTTCACTTTGGTGTATTACTTGTGTAAAGGTGGAGACTTTGAGGCGGCTTTGAGTCTTTGTAAGGAGAGTATGGAGAAGAATTGGGTTCCGAGTTTCGGTATCATGAAGTCGCTTGTTAACGGACTAGCGAAGGATTCGAAAGTGGAAGAAGCAAAAGAGCTTATTGCGCAAGTTAAAGAGAAGTTCACTAGAAACGTCGAGTTGTGGAATGAAGTTGAAGCAGCATTGCCTCAGTGAATGAAAGATTAGATAAGGCCTTTACCGATTCCCAGATCGGTACTTTCAAATTTACATTCTATTTCTCTCTTTACAGGTGTCTGAATATCTTTACTTGTCAGCATGAAATAAGAGATAAGTGTTATCTTTTGAGCATTGATCTTGGCAGCTATAGACAACTCTGTTTTATTCTGGCTCATGCTTGTTTTTTTCAGACAGAATCATGAAATTGGTCATAGGTTTCTCTATTAGTTTTGGTTTTTGGATCAGAGATTGATCTTATCTGTATGATTGGTCAAAGCATTGAAACGGTTTTAGCCTGTCAACACTCAATCGTATGCCACATATGTGTTTATATTATATAGTATGATGACCATATATATAATTAGAAGTTTCTTCTTACATGCGTACCACGAACTATGTTGTTGAGTAAGAATTTGATTTGAGGTTCGTTAGAAAGCAGACGCGTTGCCTTATTCCAAATAAATGAACAGAGAAGACAACCCTAAAAATAAATCATTTTTATCCAAATTTGAGAGAATCCAAACATGGCAACATTCATATATAACAAGAGACATCAAGACTTTGTGATCCTCCCTCAAATTCTCTTGCCATGCACCATCATTTTCCTGGGAAAGGTCTGATCTTTCTTTCAGATTCATTTCACCCAGGCAGGGTTTGGATCTGAAAGGATCGTTTGAAGAGACAGGATCAATCTTTCCTTGGGGATTTCATTGAAAGGGTTTGTTTGTTTTGTCTGAGAATCAAGAAAACAAAAGAAAAGATCAAGATATAAAAGAGAAGAGGATGATGAAGCTTTGTCCTTGTTTCAGCAATCCACAACAACTCGGAGATAACTCGCCTAGAGATTCATTTGATGAAGGTCTTACAGGTTATAGAGGCCATAGTAGCAAGCTTTTTGCTCTCTTCACCTTTCGCTCACGTGGAAAAGGTGACTTAGTCTTCCTACAAATTAACCTTCTCAAATATTTGATCATCATTTTGGTTTATGAAAATGTTTTACGGAATGAATGCAGGAAGCTCTAGGCAGAAGTACATAACGGAGGAGATAAAGAAATATGGTAACGTGAAATCAAGTGGCAAAATCTTCAAGTTCAAGGAACTAATAGCTGCAACAGACAATTTCAGCATGGAATGTATGATTGGTGAAGGCGGGTTTGGAAGAGTCTACAAAGGCTTTCTCACCAGCCTCAACCAGGTTCCTTTTTCAATCTCTCTTCATCTTATATGCGTGTTGCACACGGAATTGGTGAACAAGGTGTCTTTGATTAGGTGGTGGCTGTAAAGAGGCTTGATCGAAATGGGTTGCAAGGAACAAGAGAGTTCTTTGCAGAAGTAATGGTATTGAGTCTTGCTCAACATCAAAACCTTGTCAATCTCATTGGCTATTGTGTTGAAGACGACCAACGAGTCCTCGTTTATGAATTCATGCCTAATGGATCTTTGGAAGATCATTTATTCGGTAAACAAAGTGTCACCCTTTTTCATGTTACATCATCATTGATGGTTCTACATTGTTGTTTAAAGTTTTTTTTGCGTTATATTAGACTTACCGGAAGGGGCACCAAGTCTAGACTGGTTCACGAGAATGAAGATAGTGCACGGTGCAGCTAAAGGGCTCGAGTACTTGCATGACTACGCAGATCCTCCTGTGATCTACCGCGATTTCAAAGCTTCAAACATATTGCTGCAATCGGATTTCAACTCGAAGCTATCGGATTTCGGACTAGCTAGGCTTGGACCAACTGAAGGCAAAGATCATGTGTCCACTAGAGTCATGGGAACATACGGATACTGTGCTCCTGAATATGCGATGACCGGTCAACTCACTGCTAAATCTGATGTCTATAGTTTTGGCGTTGTCCTCCTTGAGGTCATATCCGGGAGACGAACTATTGATGGGGATAGACCAACCGAAGAACAAAACTTGATCTCCTGGGTACCAACTTATATTCTTGTTAAACACGTTTTATTGTTACTTGGCAAGGGAGAAACTAAATGAAGTTTTTTTTGTTGGGTTTCATTTGCAGGCGGAGCCATTGTTGAAAGATAGGAGAATGTTTACAAGGATTGTGGATCCGAATCTAAAAGGGAACTACCCATTAAAAGGATTGCATCAGGCTCTAGCGATAGCAACAATGTGTCTGCAAGAAGAAGCAGAGACTAGGCCATTCATGGGAGATGTGGTCACAGCACTTGAGTTCTTGGCTAAGCCGATAGAGGTTGTTGATGATACTAATAATACTGACACTACTACTCCTGCTCCTGTTTCTGAAGCTCAGAAATCAGCATCTGATTCCTGACAAGACCTATTCAATCTTTTCTAATCATTTCCTTTTCTTTTTGTTTTCTTTTAACGTAAATCCCAAGAAAATAATTAGGGCTAGAGTTTGATGGAATTGGATGCAAACAAAACAACTATTTGTAATGTGGTGTAATATGGCATTGAGGGAGATCGCATAATGTGGTTCACCTTATTAATCTCATACTATTTTTTTTTTGGGTTTAGTCTGAGCAATCATGATTTCTTTTTCACCTTGAAAACTATTCTTACTAAAAAATATATTTAATGTTCTAAAGATCGATCTGCTACACATTTATGTAAACAACATTCAAAGTCAAAACAATTTTTTTTAAAAAGTTGATTTAAAAAATCTAAATCATCTTAATATCTTCAAATTGGTCTAAGTTGATTTAATTTGGTCTGAATCCGTTAAATCAAAGTGAATTATAGCTAAGCTTAAATATTATCTTCACCATTTTTTTGTTGAAACACCATTAATTAACTATAATCAAGTGATGACTTTTTTCTCTCCAAAATTATTTTATTTTTTAGTATAAGGGTCTGACTGGTTTAAACGCAGCAGTTGCGAGTGCGAAAGTTTACGGAAGCGAATGATTGTGGTTTCAAGCGTTATTAAGTATTTTGTATGACTGGCACAATGTTTAAAAATTGTTGCGTTTGCAGGTCATTTTTGACTGGTTTACCTACACAAAAAAATAATTAGTGAATTTTAATAGACAAAAAATTAATTAGAAAAATGATAATTTTAAAACTCAATAATAAATATAAAAACTATATTTATAAATCATATTATTATAATAAATATGAAAATATATATTTAAAAATATATTTATTTAACTTTTTATATACATATATATTAGTATTTATATCATCTCAATATTTAAAACTTATTTAAAATTATTTATTTTATATTTATATAATTTTTGCAAAAAAGAAGGAAAATTTTATCCTCCCGCAATCGTCCGCAACTGCAAACGATAGCTGAAATCAGCTTTTGATTTTCAAAGGTTTGGAGCGGTGTAAAGCGGTTTATAGCATTTTTGTGATTGTTGTAAAACGCCAACAACGGCTACCGACCGCAAAAGCTGCATATGCGGGTGGTAGTGGAAAAACTAATCAGACCACAAGTTTGTCTGAGTTTTTTTTTGTATAATAACTTTATATTTCATCAAGGTAGTTATAAATGACCACAAGAAACTAAAATATAATATATATATATAAAATATATAAGAAACAAAGAAAAAGTTATTAACATCTAAGCTCCGATTAATCTGCCTAAACACTAGAACTTTAAAAAACATTTAGTTATAGCCAAATGATTTCTTGACATTTCAAAATATCAATTAATATCACTATTTACTAAAAAAAAAAACAACGGGCAAGAAATAAAATGATTTCAGGGACACCAATATAACCTATGATAATGAATCAACAACCAAAATTGCACAAGATGATTGTGCTTCTTCCTCTCTCAAAAGATTTTTTTACTATTATCTTTTTGTGTATATTCATTATTTATGTTAAAAGTAATTTTAAGTAGGATTTTTCGTGATGTTATGGAAACATGAAGCAAGAAGTAAAAACAAGAGTCAATGAGCAAATATCATTTATTACTGATTAAGCCAGAATTACAACGTATTGGTTAAAAAACCCTAATAATAGCCGCGTAATTCTATAGTCGAAATTTGAATTGCTGATTCCCTATTCGAAGGTTTAAGTACCCCCTTTATCGGTTATATTAGTAGAGAATTAGGTTAGATACTTCCATATACTGAAATATGGAAAGATCTCCCATTATTAAAAGTTTTTATTTTATCTGAAGACATAAAAAAATCTAGACTGGGAGCCGAAAATCGTCCTTGACAAAAGAAAAATGTCGGCATCATGCTTTAAACAAGAAATATTTTCTGGATTATTTATCACTAATAAGTTATATTCGAAGAAAATATTACAATTTTATATTGGTATCTATTAATCTAATTTAAAATAAAAAATAAGCGAGAGGAAAAAGGCATAAAGAAAATTTGAAGGGAGCTCAAAATTACAATAAAACTTTTCCAAAAAGATATTTATACTGAGTGCCGTTCGAGGGTTTACTGAGACCTAAGAAACGTTTAAAAATTGGGGTCCCTTGACATTATTAATATTTTTGAAATAATATAAAACAGCGTAAACAAAATTAGAATTTAAAAATGTTATCAAAAGAAAATAAAAGTATCATTATATAAGAAAGAGAGATGGTGTAAACGAAGGAAGATGTGACAATGAACAACAACACAATCGCTGAAAGTCGAAGATCATTTGAAAAAAGATACTTAGATGAAAAACTGATGTAGATGTTGCTTGGGATAATTAATTCAAGAAGATGAGAACCAACAAAGCTAGTGATCAGCCACCAATTAGGGCAAAGTATTATTTTTTAGAGCATGATGTCAGTATTCTCCGGACCAAAGTCTCAGAGCATGAACATCCCAAGTTTCTTAAAGAGGTTTTTGACAAAATATGGACTCCACTGATGCGTGGGTCCCACAAATTTTTTTTAAAACCAATCCTCAAAATCACCAAATTTTTGCACTGTTTGCAGGCCCTACCGACATGTAGCGGCCCACGATTATTTTTTTTTTTATTTTTTTTTTAGAAAAAAATAAAAATTCTTAAGGACCCCTTACCGATAATCATGGTCTCATATACTCTTAATAGAGAAACTTTTGATCTTTTTATTTCTACTATTTACATACTCTCGTACTCTTGATTTATTGTTTTCTCTCCCAAATCAAATTTTGAATTTATAAATTTTAGATCTGAATAATCAGTGTACAGTTTGGCCAAGTTCTAACCTTTTACAAAATTCTATAGTTTTACAAAGTTCTACTCTTTTATCAAAGTACTACAGTTTTCCAAGCTTTACATTTTATCAAGTTTTAAAATTTACTGAGTTGTACTCAAATGATTCTCGACTTGGCAAAACTATGTACTAGCTATACCAAATTGTACTATTGTCAAGGCACAGCTTGGTAAAATTAGGACAAAGTTTAGACAAGTTTTACAGTTTTACAAAATTGTACTTAAATGATTGTACAACTTGGTAAAACTAATATGTATATTAGTGTCATTTTCATAATATAGTATTTTAAATACTTTGTTTTAGTAAAATAGGTTTGAAACCGATTATATCTTGTAAGATTTTGACATATGAAGTACATGGAGAAAACTAAAGATTTTTTCCACATTTAAAATATTAGCGATAATCATTATAATGTCACATTAGTAATACCAAGACAAACATATTTTAAATCTAAGGTAAATAACTGATAATGACTAATCACTCAAACCAAATATCGAAGTAGTATAAAGAGTATCAATCAAATCCTAAATCATTTGTTCAAAAATGCGAATACAAATCAAATGCTTGATCTAAGTGCAATCAGTGTAGTGAAGTGATATGAACAAAATAACAAGAGAATGACAAGATAAATAACTGAAATTTTAATTAATAAGGGAAAATAAAACTCATGAGTATAGACATTTGACTTCAAGTGATTAAGATTCAATCAAGGTGGACAAGTTTTCAATCAAAAGGTTTCCTTAAGCCTATATCACAATTTTTTTTTGAAACAATATCGCAATTATAAACAAGTTCTTTCCCAAGATAAGAGTTCATTTGTAATCAATCATCAAACATCAATTTTCATTGGTTTAATTCAATCAAGAAATCATTATGAACAAATCTAATAACTATCTAAACATCCTAACATCAATTCCCAACAGTTAAGAGAGGAAAAGCAAAGTTGAGTTGTTCAAACATTTTATCAAACACTTTTTTCGGGTGTGAAATGTCTTAGGATCTAAATTAGAGAGATCGAGAATAATTTAGCATTAATCACACTCAAAACATATAGATCTAACACTAAACACAATAGATCTTACTCAATCACTCTAATTACCCTAACATGAGTCCAACAAGAGTCTACTCACTAATCTTCATGATTAACCTTAAATCCTTGATAGATTCAAGAGAAACCATGTTAAGAAGATGAAATAAACTCAGATTTACTCAATAACAAGGTAAGATTACTAAAGATTTAAGCTTTCACCAAAGTAGCAATGTATTTTGAGAGAAAACAAGATAAAACCTAAATTAGGACTAAAATATATTTATAAAAGTCTAAAAATGAACCGGGTCAAACTAACAAACGTGAGTTGACCACTAAAACTTGAGTCTTTTCGTTTGTAGTGACTTGGTCATCCCGCTACAAGTAGGTCGCTAGGACAATTAGGTCGGTATGATACTTAAGTCGCTAGGACACTTCGGTCGCTAGAAAACATAGTCGTGTGGGGATTCTTGGGAACCCTAGCGACCTCACATGGTCGCTATGAATGTCGCTAGGTCTTCACGTTTTTTTGTCCTAGCTATAGCGGCCAAGTCAAGTCGCTATGACCATGTCTAGAGATGTCAAATGGGCGGGCTATAAATGGGTGGCCCGTGTCTAAATCGATATGGTCCAAAATGGACAGACCCAGATTAAACCATAATTAAAATTTGTCCAGATGGGTGAACCCAATTATATCCATGGACAACATTGGGCTTAACCACTTGGACAATGGGAGGCCCAGTAAACTTAAATGTCTAGGGTTTGAAAAATGGGGGAAAAACACAAATCACCTTTTTTTTTCTCTCCGTCTCACTCTTGCGATTTTTCTTCGTGTTTGATTCTTCCTCTTCGAATCCTCGTCTTCGATTTTTCCTCTTCGAATCCTCGTCTTCGATTTTTCCTTTTCGTGTTCAATTCTTCTTCCTCGTCTTCGTTCTTCTTCAATTCTCTTTCGACTCTTCACCAACTTCTGATTTCATCATCTCTTAAGATTTGATTTTTCGTGATTTGTGTTATGGGTTTTCACTATTAGCTACTGATTCGTATCATCTACTAATATTGTGTTATGGGTTATGTGTTAAATGGATCGGTGATTTGTATTCATAACGAAGCTGGTGGCGAGTCTGGCGACTGTTTCTGTTTCTGCAAGTCAGACGAAATTACGAATCTTTTAAACTTATCTTGTGTATTTTTATAACTTTGAAACATGAAGTTTAAAACATAAAGTTTAAGTATATGAAATCTTTAAAATTGAAAATTTAATAATCTTTAAATCTTTAAAACTGAAATTATGTTGTTTACATTAAGTGGGCGTATGGGCCGTCCATGGATAATCTAACAAATCATGGTCTTATTTGGTTATGGTCTCATTTGGACATGGTTCTATTTGGGCTTCGCCCAAAAATGTCCATAAAAAAAATGAAACCCATTCGGACACACCCAAACCCGCCCAACCCGCCTATTTGACATCTCTAACCATGTCGCTTGGACACTTAGCCATTTCAGCCATTTTTTGCAGTCTTCTTGTAACTACCTTGCCTAGTCGCTACAAATGTCGCTAGGTGCACCCGCAAAACGTCCTAGCGACTCCTTATGGTCGCTACGTTGAGGTCACCAAGACACTTCAGCTGAGAAAAAGGTCTGCATTTTAATCTTTACTCTTTTTACTTCAAAACCCCTCAAATGTCTTCAAAATAACTAACAAGGATTCCCAACACATGATATGGACATATGTAATGCAATGCCGCCTAAATATGCCTAAATTATAGTCTAGATGATCATTATATACACAAAATAAATGATTAAAACCATGAAATGCACAAGATATCAATAACTTGTCGTTCCCCGTACTCACACTAGCAATGCAAATTTCTAATACCCTTTACAATGGCAAAATAACAGTTCTCATAATTTAGATAGATTTTCTCCATTAATTGTCTTTGTCAGATTTGTCTAGTGTCAGCTTCCGTGAATCCACAATGAAAAAAATTGAATTGCAAAACGACACAAACCTTAATCAATTGGAACCCAAAACACCAAAAACTCAAATTTAAGAAAATTACGACTGACTAAAGAGACGAGAAACATGTGTAAAATACAGTCTTATGAGATGAGTCCTGGGATATTTGGACGTACTCTAACTTTTGACGTGTGACTAAGGGATTTTCAATTTTTGGTTCAGTTTTGGTTTGCTCTTTTTTTGTTTACAGTTATTTTAGCTATATATGATATATGAATTATTCGTGTATTTTTGAAATTCGATTCCATTTGATTTAATTATGGTAAAATATAGGGAAACGGCTAATACTCTGAAAACATCTGGGTCCAATTACGATCTTGTTTGATTATGGTTTACTTCGGGGTTTAAGGTAATTTTGATATTCTGGACAAAAACATCAAATAATTTGATTATTCAGATAAAATATTGGGTAATTTGGATTATCTGGATAAAATATCAAATAAGTTGGATTTTTCATAATAAAATATTAGGTAAAAAGAATAATTTAATATAATTTAGCTAAAGACATCCAACTATTTTGTTTTTTAGGCATGACAATTTTTTTTTGATAATATTAGATATCTATAAACACAAGGTTTTTGGTTTACAAATTCTATTTTTACAAAATTTTCTATGTTAAAACTAAATATAACTAGGGAAATTAGGCTGTATAACCTTCAAACAAATTATAATTCATTGTATGACAACAAGACCTAGTTTGCAAATATGTATTGTGTCTTTTGTATAATAATACCATTATACCCTTGTATACAACCGGTGAAACCTGCACAAAGAAAACAAACTTTAATTAATAATTTGTAACTGTAAAAAGTAAAACGTGATCTTTCATTACTCACACATCTTTTTGAATTGAATTTCTTCTCACGAAAATAACAATCAGTTGTTTTAAAGAAGAGACAACGACGAAGTCATAGACAGTGAGCACACACAACAATTCTTTCATTTCTTTTCCTTTTCTTCTTAAATCAATTGATTCTCACAATCATGATTTTGTTTCATACTCTGTTTTTGTTTCTGTTTTTGTTTTAGAGATCCAGTGGTGAAGAACATACAACGATGAAAGCGTAGACGGTGAGCACACACAACAACTCTTTCATTTTTTTTTCCCTTTTTTTTCCTTAAATCAATTGATTCTCACAATCATGCTTTTGTTTCCATACTCTGTTTTTGTTTCTGTTTTTGTTTTATAGATCCAGTGGTGAAGAACAACGACGCGAGTCGGTAAAAGCATTGTCGTGTTGGGAAAAAGAGAGGAGATGAAGACGATCTCTATATGGTGGTGAAGAATAATGATGGTGAACGAAATGAATGTGTATCAGCCTGTCTAAAAAAAGAATTGAACAAGATGAACTCGCCGTCTATACTATATTCGGTGAAATGAATAATATAGTATTTATTCTTAAGTATAGCTACCTATGTACGATTACCATTCTATTTGAGAAATTATTTCTATACTACTCCTTAAAAATGTAATAATATGTCATGTTTTTAAATTTGATAAGTGTCTTCTTTGTCATTTTGTGTGATTGATTGTAATATGAAATTTATTTTTTGAGTGTTGGACAAATTTGATTATTTGGAACATTCGTTTACTATACTACTTAGACTATATGGAATATAAGATATGCAACATGCTAACCAACTAAGTGTGCTTTCAAGTGTTTGATATTGGAAAACAATTTATAGATTGTATTTGGGTTTATAGGTTCCTGCCTAGGGTTTAAATTTACTAAATTAAACCACATTATATACATTCTATTTGGATTTATACTTCCTTGATTAGGGTTTAGCTTTATCTATTTATTTAGGTTTAAGGTTTAGTAATTAGGATTTAAAGTTTAGTATTTAGTAGTTGGTAGTTGGGGTTGGGGTCAACAATTGTTGGATTAAGCTTGAAGATTACTTGAGAAACAAGTCATTATCCTAATCCTACCGAGTAATGGAATTAGGAATATATTTAGGAGTTATCTAGATGTATTACCTATTAGGATTAGGAGATAATAATCTCTATATAAGGATATGCAAAAGTGTTGCATAACTTGTGGGTTGATAGAGATTAAGAGAGCTTAAGTTTTGAGTTAGTTTCTTAAGCATTAATAAAGAGAGTCATTCTTTATACTTGGTCTTATTCAATTCATACGTTTGAGAACTAGATTTGGTATCAGAGCCAAATAAGCAAGATGGGAGACATTATAGCAATCACAGAGAAACCTAAAGGAGGAGGAACGATCCAATGCCCTATGCTCACAGCAACAAATTACACAGTCTGGGCAATGCGCATGAAAATAGCTCTCAAGGTACATAAAGTTTGGGAATCCATAGAAGAAGGTTCTATCGAGGGAGACAAGAACAACTTGGCTATAGCGCTTCTGTTTCAATCAATACCTGAGTCCCTTACCCTGCAAGTTGGAGAGTTGGAGACAGCAAAAAAGGTTTGGGAAGCTATTAAAGCAAGATATGTTGGTGCAGAGAGAGTTAGAGAAGCTCGCTTGCAAACCTTAATGAATGAATTTGAGCGACTGAAGATGAAGGATAAGGAAACAATTGATGAGTTTGGTGGTAAATTATCAGAACTCGCATCGAAGTCAGCCGCTTTAGGAGTAAGCATCGAAGAGCCAAAGTTAGTCAAGAAATTTCTATCAAGCCTCCCTCGGAAGAAATATATCCATATTGTGGCCTCACTTGAGCAGGTCTTAGACCTAAATACCACAGGTTTTGAAGACATCATAGGACGTCTTAAAGCCTATGAAGAACGCGTAGCTGAAGAAGAAGAAGATCCTCAAGAAGATTCAAAGCAACTGATGTATACAAATGCAGAATCACAAGAAAATCAGTCAAACAGAGGATACAATGAATATCGGAACAGAGGAAGAGGAGGACGCAGTTCATGGTATAGAGGACGAGGTCGCGGTAGAGGAGGAAGAGATACATCGAGAATTATGTGCTATAGGTGTGATAAGCTTGGGCATTACGCATCAGACTGTCCGGATCGTCTTCTCAAGTTACAGGAAACAGAAGAGAACAAAAGCGAAACACATGACGCTGATGAGCTCATGATACATGAGATTGTTTATCTGAATGAAGATGGAGTTGTGCCAAGCAAATATGAAGCAAACACGAGCGGAGACAATGTTTGGTACCTAGATAACGGAGCTAGCAATCACATGACAGGAGATAAAAGATATTTCAGGATTCTTGACGATACCATCACCGGAAAAGTCAAATTTGGAGATGACTCTAGGATAGATATCAAAGGGAAAGGTTCTATAGAGTTTGTTGACCGAAACGGTGAAACAAGAACGATGGAAGAGGTGTACTATATTCCTGATTTGAAGAGTAACATCATCTCACTTGGTCAAGCCACAGAGTCAGGATGTGATGTAAGGTTAAGAGGTGAGTATTTAACCATGGTTGATCGTGAAGGGAAGTTACTTGTCAAAGCACTTAGAGCAAGAAACAGACTCTACAAAGTCCGTATGGGTCTAAAGGAGGATTTGTGTCTATACTCAACAGCATTAAAGGATTCTAACAAATGGCATTCACGACTGGGGCATGTAAATCAAGAGACAATACGGTATATGATACAAAAGGATCTTGTTACAGGCATATCACAGGTGAAAATTGAAAAGGAGGTATGCGGATCTTGCATGCTTGGGAAACAAGCAAGACAACCTTTTCCGAAATCAACATCATATCGAGCAACAAAGATACTGGAGCTTATACATGGAGACTGGTGCGGCCCTATTACTCCTAAAACAGCCGCAGGAAACAGGTATATCTTTGTGCTTGTGGATGATCATTCAAGGTACATGTGGTCAATATTACTCAAAGAGAAGAATGATGCATTTGTGAAATTCAAGAATTTTAAAGAGATAGTAGAAAGGGATTCAAAAGCAAAGATACAAACCTTTAGAACAGACAGAGGTGGAGAGTTTGTATCTCACGAATTCAACAAATTCTGTGAAGAAACAGGGATCAAGAGACACCTTACAGCGCCTTACACTCCGCAACAGAACGGGGTGGTTGAGAGACGTAACAGAACATTAATGGAGATGACGAGAAGCATTTTAAAGGACATGAGAATCCCGAACTTCCTATGGGGTGAGGCGACACGACACTCCACTTATCTGTTGAATCGAATTGGGACGAGATCACTGGTGAATATGACTCCGTATGAAGCATTTAAAGGAAGGAAACCTAATGTAAGTCACCTACGTGTGTTTGGTTGCATTGGATATGCTAAAGTTGAGAAACCGCACCTGAAGAAGCTTGATGATAGGTCGCGAGTACTGGTTCATCTCGGAACAGAACCAGGGTCAAAGGCATATAGAATGCTTGATCCTAAGACACATAAGGTCATAGTAAGCCGTGACGTTGTCTTTGAAGAGACAAAAGGGTGGAACTGGAGTCAGAATATCAATGAAGAAAACAGAGTTGGAGATTTTAGGATTACATTTGGAGAGTTTGGAAATCACGGGATACAAGAAGAAGATCGTGATGGTGATAAAACTCCAAAAAGAGAAGAAGACATCGAGACTGGAGATGAAAGAAACTCAAGAGAGTTGATAACTCAAGGAGAGATCAATGAGAATGAAGAAGAAACAGAGGAGGAAGAGCCACCGTTGAGACGATCTCAGAGGCAAGTATTTACTCCTAAGTATCTTGATGACTATATTCTACTAGTCGAAGAAGAAGAAGGCGAGCTACTCCTAAATCTGATAAATCAAGAGCCAAGAAACTTTGAAGAAGCACAAGAGCTAGAAGAATGGATCAAGGCATGCGAAGAAGAAATACAATCCATTGTGAAGAATGGAACTTGGGAACTTGTGGATCTTCCTAGAGGAGCTAAAGCCATTGGCCTAAAGTGGGTGTTTAAACTGAAGAGAAACGCAGATGGCAGCATCAATAAATACAAGGCTCGGCTCGTGGCAAAAGGGTATGTACAGGAGTATGGTGTAGACTTCGATGAAGTCTTCGCACCGGTTGCACGTATGGAGACAATCCGTCTTCTTATCAGTCTAGCAGCCACAAGGGGATGGGAGATTCATCATCTTGATGTCAAGACGGCATTTCTCCACGGAGAGCTGAAAGAGACTGTGTATGTGACGCAGCCTGAAGGTTTCATTGTCAACGGCTCTGAAGCTAAAGTATACAAACTAAAGAAAGCATTGTACGGACTTAGGCAAGCGCCTAGAGCCTGGAACAATAAGCTTAATCAGATTCTAAAGGAGCTAAACTTTACGAAGTGTTCAAAAGAACCATCGGTATATCGAAGGGAAGTAGACGGAGGCCTCTTACTTCTTGCAGTTTATGTGGACGACTTATTTGTCACAGGTACAAGCAGTGACATGATTAAGATATTCAAGAAGGAGATGTCAAGCAAGTTCGAGATGAGTGATCTCGGGAAACTTTCTTATTATCTCGGAATAGAGGTTCATCAACATAATGGAGGTATAACACTGAACCAGAAGCGTTATGCGTTGAGGATCCTAGAAGAAGCAAGAATGAAGGACTGTAACCCATGTCAAATACCTATGGAGGCAGGGCTGAAACTGTCTAAAGCTTTAAAGGAAGAAGCAATCGATGCTACTAACTATAGAAGGAATGTTGGTTGCTTGCGATATTTACTTCACACCCGACCAGACCTGGCTTATTGTGTAGGTGTCTTGAGCAGGTATATGCAGGCACCAAGAGTATCACATGGAGCAGCGATGAAACAGTGCCTAAGGTATCTACAAGGAACTACAATGTATGGGATCACGTTCGAGCGAACAGGATCAAAGCCATTAAAGATAGTAGGCTATAGTGACAGCAGTCACAATGTCGATGAAGATGATGGGAGAAGTACCACAGGACACATATTTTATGCTGGAGATAGTCCTATCACATGGTGCTCGCAGAAACAGGAAACAGTCGCCTTGTCTTCATGTGAGGCAGAGTTTATGGCCGGGACTGAAGCAGCTCGACAAGCCATCTGGTTGCAAGACTTGATCAGCGAGATCATGGGTAATGAGAGTGAGCGTGTGGTCATAAGGATTGATAATCAATCAGCCATTGCCTTGACTAAGAACCCTGTGTTCCATGGCCGAAGCAAACATATCCATACACGCTACCATTTCATACGCGAGTGTGTAGAGAAGGACCAGATCAAAGTGGAGCACATACCCGGACAAGAACAAAAGGCTGACATCCTGACAAAGGCACTAGGAAGAATCAAGTTCAAGGAGATGAGGGAGCTCATAGGTGTTCATGATGTGTTGACAAATGACTTCAAGCTTAAGGGGGAGAATGTTGGATTAAGCTTGAAGATTACTTGAGAAACAAGTCATTATCCTAATCCTACCGAGTAATGGAATTAGGAATATATTTAGGAGTTATCTAGATGTATTACCTATTAGGATTAGGAGATAATAATCTCTATATAAGGATATGCAAAAGTGTTGCATAACTTGTGGGTTGATAGAGATTAAGAGAGCTTAAGTTTTGAGTTAGTTTCTTAAGCATTAATAAAGAGAGTCATTCTTTATACTTGGTCTTATTCAATTCATACGTTTGAGAACTAGAACAATAACTTCTTACATGCAATCATAAACATTTCATAATTTCATGAGTTTGTACTATTCTATTTATTGATTAGTGATTAGTTGATTGGGTTTAATGATTAGTTGATTGGGTTTAGTATATGTATGATTGGGATTGACATTGAAGCAAACATTACCACTTTCCATGAAGGCATATCCATATCAACATTTGAGAAATATGGTATTTTGTTTCATTCTATTTGGATTTAGGGTTTATACTTGGGTTTAGGGTTTAATGATTAAGATTTAGGATTTAGTATTTGGAAGGTAGGGTTGAGGTTTGAGTTTAGTGACTCTATTATTATTGTTCCATTTGACGATTAATAAAGAGTGTTCTATTTTGCTCACCAATATGTACTATAGTACGTATTTTGTTCCATTTTATTTGGATTTTAGGGTCTATGGGTTTAAGGTTTAGTGATTAGGATTTTGGGTTTAGTATTTGAAAAATAGAAGTTGAGGTTTGGGTTTAATGATAGCAGTTTAGGGTCTAGTATTCAAAAGTTAGGTATGTAATTAGGATTTAGGAGTTATGTGTTGGGTTAGAGTCCTATACTATTTAAAAGTTAGGCCTGGATTTAGTTTAATATTATATTGTTTTCATATTTTGATAATTGGGTTTAGGGTTGATAATTAAGGTTTATATTTGGGTTTAGTATTTAAAAGTTTGGTTTGGGTTAATATGAAATGCATTCTTTATTGAAAAGTCTTATCTTTATTTTACTGTCATTCAGTCACCTAATTATAGTTTATGTTTGGATTATGATTTATGATTCATTATTTAAGAGTTGGAATAGTGTTTAGTATTTAAGGATTATGGATGTGGTTTTAGTCTTTTTATACTACTTCATGTGATATGGAATATAACATTCAGTACATTTAATAAATATGTAACGTGGATGTCTCGTTTTTCTCCACTCCTGACCATATATTATTTGCTATAATACTAGCCATATTTTTTTTTGTCTACGTCATCTCACCTTCTTCCTTTTCACCTGCAACTTGTACGAGAAAGGGTTAAAACCAGATAAAAAGAGACACAATTGTTAGTTATTTAATTATGTCAAAATCAGTGACATACACTTAATTATCTTCCCAACTATTTCGCAAATTCACCCACATAACTAATATTTTTGTTTGGGGGAGGTTGAGACCGGATGAGTGGAGCTTAAAATGGTGATATGATCAGAGGTGATATGATTGAAGTGGTGATAAACCAGAGAACTTTACCATTTGTTTTATTTCATTACTAGAGGGCGGGTGATTTTACATTAAAATTATGTTATGTTAAAAATGTATTTTAATTTTATAAAACATTAAAAAATTAATTTTCTAATTAGATCATATATATAAATTATTTTAACATTTGACCTTAGTTTGTAATTTCTTATGTGTTTAGATTTTTATTTGTTATCAACTATATTTTATGACATTGTATTAATTTAATTTCAGTATTTATTTCAGTTATATTTTTAATGGAAATACATTCCTTTTTCTTTGCGTTTGTATGAAACTATATGTACAGTATTTTAATATATTTTTTAATTGTGTGTTAAAATTTTATGTTTGATTGTGGTATATCTGAATGTATCTTGTATGTGATTGTGAGTGTTTATAATAATGTTTTTATTAAAAAATTCCTTAACCAAATACTAAAATCACATTTTTTGGCTAATCACATTGTTTTTGGCTAATCTAGCATTTTTATCTTCTCGAGTTTTGTTTTTGTATAGTGTTAATCGGAAAATCTTTTTTTTTTGTGAGCAGAAGGGAAAAAGTATTGTAGAACATAATTTTTTATATTTCACATAAATAACAAAAATAAGAATTGCCATTTACTTATAATTATAGCATGTGTCACAAGGATTATTTATGTTGGATCAGTACTGACGTATTATTGTTGATCTTTTATATTTATAATTGGTCAGATAGCATTGTAGTCAAGTGACTTTCACTCCATGAATAGACCTTGTGCATATATTATTGTTTATATGTTTTCCATTCAAGTGCATCCAATATTTCAAGTATAGAGAGAGCCAGAGAGAATGGGAAATTGTGACTTATTTTGCGAAATCAAAACAGGATTAACACTTGATATTCCAAGTGCAATTGATATGATAAAGTTATTCTTCTGAGACTGCTCTAGTGGTCTCTCTGTGTGGAATATTACCTACTTGTTATCTCCATTAAAATATATTTTCAAAGCCATTGACGTTTGTGGCAAGGGTATGCATTTCGAAGTATTGATTGTTAGAATATAGTTTACTTTCCAATTGATTTCAATGGTGTGCTGTAATGGGAAGTTTTAGAAGCCAATTATTTGGAATTTAATTCACTACATGTGAATATATATGTACAAACACATCTTAAAAAATCAATAATACCTTGATAGATATAAAAATGCAGAGCACTTGCTTCACCATTTAATTCTAATCCAGAGAATTTAATCATAATCCAACTAAGTTTCTATAATATTTTAAAAATAATTAAAAGAATGCTTCTACAAAATTTTGTATTTTAAAAAGTTCAGAAATATTTATATATTTTAGGAGCAAAAAGAAAGAATGGAGTGTGACATTACAGCCTTAATTATATATCACTATATCAGTGTTTTGTAATCATGAACTATTGTTCTCTTGGTAAAACCAAATGGCACAACTATGATATGTTATCTATATAACACAGATACGTATAGATTGCTATGTATTTTTCAGACCATCCATCCAGGGAAGAACCTGTTAATAACATTATGTGATGTTCCAGAGTGGCTTGCATTAGTCACACCAGTGACTGTAATGATCGTTCCGTAAAAATCAATTATAAGTCTAGCTGACCATAAAAAAGTCAATTCATTGAGTCTTCACTGTTTCTCTGTGATGAATACCTCATTTGCGATGTTACATTGCCCAGTAAAGGTCTGAAGAAACCCACTTCTTACTCGGAACGTTTGCTTGATAAGAGCTCATGCCTTATTGTTGTTGTTGATGATATTCTGCGGAAAAAGAATCTCCCCATATTGATCGATTAAGGGCTGCATCACTTTCCCCCAACTGAGATAGATAGAGAGAGAAAGGCATCAATGTTGTAAAAGATCTCAAATGATTCAATTTCTTGGGCTATAAGATCTCAAATGATTCAATTTTTTGGGCTATAAGTAAAAGATGTCAGACCTGTTACAAAACCAGAAAAAATCAAAAAAAAAAAAATAGAGGAACTGTAAGAACACAGACAGTTGTCAAACTGCAAGGTGCAGTTGGGGAACAATATCTCTGTAACACATGAGAACTTCTTCAAACCCGTAACAAAATATGTATTATTGGAATTGAAACTAAAGACAGCTTGATCATGTGTTGTAGCTGGAAAGTCAAAACCAAAGAAACTAATCTTTCTGTAACCACAGACCAAATAAAAACTTAGCAGTTAAATAATAAAACACCAGATCTTTGAGGTTATTACGAACTCCGAACCAAATCAATAACATGGGATCAAGTTATCTTCATCGAAAACCAATAAAGTCTTTCCAATGATGGAAATAGCTTGTTGATAAGGGTTTGGAGTTGTTCCAATGTAATGCAGGCTATTCCTACCAAATAATCTCACCCCTAAATCAAATCAGCAGTCACCTTTCATATCAGAGCAGATTACTTTAAATCTAAACTTAAAGATTGGCTATACATAAAGATCATAAATTGTCTAACCTGTCCATTTGTTTCTTTTGGGGACATCAATACCAGATTCGAGGGCTCCAAACCAGCATGTGAAAGAGCAGAAGTAACTTGCCAAAGAAAAAAGAAAATCAAACAAAACACCAATAGACTTTTTATTAAGGGAAATTGGGCTGTATAACCTTCAAACAAATTATAATTCACTACATAACTAAAACCCCTAACTTTCATCTACAGTACATGTATTTTATATAATAATACTATATTACCCTTCAATTCAACCTGTGTGACCTGTTGAGAGTTATTTATCAAAAGAAATATTAAATAAATAGTTTAATAAATTGTGGTTATCATTGTTCCACATCTCTTTTTCTTTTTCTTCATCTTCTCTTCCAATCTCTGTTTTTTTATACATACGAACACAAACCACTAGACTAAGAAATAATATGGATTTTGGGTTTGTGGAATTGAGTTTGGAGGAGAAGATGGCACCGTAGACAACAACGAGGTGACATCACAATTTTTTTTTTTTTTAGTTTTTTTCAATGTTGTTCATCTTGATTTTTTTCATTGTTATTTAAATTGTTATAGTATGCTGTATTGATATGGTATGATGAAGAATAATTACTCTGGACTAGTGAATGTGTGTATCACCATGTCTGTAAAAAGAGGAAGATGTGAAGAAGATGAACTCGTCGACTATACTATATGTAGTGAAAGAAAATTATAGTATAGTACGATTCTTATATTTTTGTACAATTCGCAAGTACCAAACTAAATAGTATGCTACGGTTGTTGTATTATTGTACCATCGATTGTTTGATAAATTCATTATTTATCAATTTCTTGTTTACAACTATAGGTACTATACTATTTATTTTGTTCTATACTATTTGGGTTTAGAGTTTATATTTGGGTTTAGGTTTAATGATTAAGATTTAGGGTTTAGTATTTGGAAGGTGGGGGTTGATGTTTGGGTTTAGTGACCGTATTATGTATGTTCCATTTGACGATTAAAAAAGAGTGTTTTTTTGCTTACCAATTTATACTATACTATGTATTTTGTTCCATTCTATTTGGGTTTATAGTCTATACTTGGGTTTAGGATTTAGTGATTAGGATTTAGGGTTTTGTATTTGGAAGGTGGGAGTTTAGGTTTGGGTTTAGTGATAGCATTTTTGGGTTTAGTATTCAAAAGTTAGGTCTGAGTTTAGCATTGAGGAGTTTTGTTTGGATTTAGTTTAATATTACATAATATTATATACTATTTTCAGATTTTGATAATTGGGCTTAAGGTTTATATTTGGGTTTAGGATTCAGTAATTAGGGTTTAGGGTTTAGTATTTAGATGGAAGGGTGATGTTTAAAGTTTAGGGTTTATTATTTTGGAGTTGAGGTTTGGATTAAAGTTTAGTATTTACTAGGTGTGAGTGGATTTTGAATCCTATTATTTTTAGTAGTGTTAGATGATATAGAAAAATTAGATGTATATTTATGTGTTAAACAAAAGTGTGGTGTTGATTGAATTACGTGTGATAATTAATTGTGGGGTGTCAAATTGTTGATGTCATCAGTTTCTTTCTCTATTACTGGCAACTTGAACAAAAAAAGGGTATTACCGGATAGAAGTTGGCATAATTGTTATGGGCTTTATTATGTCAAAATCAATGCTATGCACTTAATTTTCTTTTCAAATTTGGTCATTTGGCTAATTCACCCTTTTATTAAATCAGCTTGACAAAAAATACCAACAAAAACATTATTTTTAAAAGAGCTAGTTTTAAAATATTTACTTGCAAAGAGCATTCCATTTTTTTTAATTACAAGTTGCAAAAACAAAACAAATCAAAACTCACCAATTTTATAATTCCGTAACCAACGTAAATTAGACTCCTAATGGGCTACAAATGCTTATTGTCTCTCGTCGTTTTTATTAAATTCTTTGACCATACGGTCTTCCACCGCTTCTTCCTAGTCGCTGCCGCAACGCTTGCAAAACACCTTGCACTTAACTACACTGCCATACACATAAAACCCAGGTTGAACCATAGCTCGAACCACACTCTTATACCGATCCCCACCAGTTTCCTCCTTGTAAACCGGATCAAAGTGATCATCTCTCTCCACACGAAAAATCTGCAAACCTGGGTTCAGCGAATTAGCCAAGAGATGAACCAACCAAACACTCTTCGACGCACCAAAGAAAGCCTACAAAAGAAGAAGAAGAACAGTTTAATTGGTTTCCAATAAACCAAATCATAATCCAATAAATTGTTCGGTTTACTACTTTATCTGTAAAAGCGGTTCAGGCCACGCTCGGTTCCAGCAAAGCATGGAAGTGACGTGACACTCATTTTCCCGGTCACAGAACCGGCTAAACTCCTCAGAGAAATGCTTCGTTCCTCTGCTCAACACCTCGTCCCACGTGAGCTCCATCAAGACGTTAAACGAAGCGTAATTGGACTCGCAACGATCACTCGGGTTCAAAATCCGGGTCGACCCGTTTTCTGAAACCCGGAAGCTTCGAAGTTCGAAGTTCTCGAAGAAGGCTCTGCTCAGGATCGCTTCGAGGTAAAAGATCATGCTTTTCGGGTTCTTCGCGAAATAGTTGATCTTGACATCGAAAGGCTGGGGGAGGAGAGAGAGCCGCTCGTAGACTTTCCCACTGACGGTACGCAGCTGCGAGTCTGCGATGCGAGAGCTCTGCTCAGGGCTCTGATCGAAGAGCGAGATTCCAACACCAAGACGAGGAACGGCTGGATGATCCCATCGTTGAACCGAACAGGGACGCTCTGTTTCTTGTTGTTGCTGCTGCACTCGTCGAGACCCGATTTGAGGTTGTGGCAGTAGATCTCGAGCTTGTTGAGCTTCTTCTCTAGCTCCCTCATGGACGTTTTCAACCGGGAAGCTTCTGTAACGGAGTCTTCTTTTTTCTTGGTGGCTTGGATCAGTTTATGAGAAAGCTCCGCCACGGCTAACCGCCACTGCTCTTCTCTGGAAGCGTCTGCGACGGAGGCGGAGGAGGAGGAAGACCGCGGCGGAAGGGAAGCGGCGGAAGAGGGTTTGGGGCTTCTCCGATTGGAAGATGGATTTGATTTTGAGGTTGGGGCTTGAGATGAAGGAAGGGTTGTTGTTGTGGCTTTCTAGAGGCACGATGGAGAATTGTCGCGGTGAGAGTGGTGAGGACGACACTTGTTGCAGGAGACTGCTCCTCCGTATTCGTCGTCGGAGTCATGTTGTTTTCTATTTCCGTTGTGGTGGAGAGGCGTTAGAGTGTGTTGGTAGTTCTAGTTACTGCGGCGGTTGTGGCAGCGACTTGGAGTAGTGGAAGAGCCGCCGTTGCGGCTTGGTTTTGCTCTGTTTTGCTGTCTTTCTTCGTGGTAGTCGTCATCTTCGCATTCTGGAATGTGAATGAACAGAGAGAAGTTATAAAAATATATTAAAACTTAATTTTTCTCTTTCGTTTGCTTTGTAAAAATCATATACCAAAATGAGAAAAAAATGGAATCTTTTGGATTTGAATAATCCACCGATGACACGATATGAAGTTCTAATGGAATCATTGAGATCAAAATGATGATATCTTTTGACGATAAAGTTATCAGAACAGTGGTTTCGTTGGTGAGTTCGTGCCGCAAGAAGAAAATGGGAGTAAACCCTAATGCGCTTGTGGGTCGAGATGTGAAGAAGACTGGGCTCTACATTGGGTTTCATGCGCCAAAGCCCAATTCAGTCCCCGTTTTAGACAGCACAAGAAACAAAACAAAAAAAAAATAAACGCAAAACGACCCAGGTGCTGACACGTGTCGACAAAAGCCCCTATCTCCATGATGACTTGGCGCAAGGAGGTGAGAGAAAACTCCCCTCTATATATATAGATATTATCAACTAACAAAATCCATTACTGCTCCACTAGAGATTGAGATGAATGGATGATATTTAGAGCGGTGAATTGTGCTAGTAGTCCGTTTCCTTCTCAAATTATACGATTCTTCTAGATTACTAAACCAATTATTAAGCGACTTTTATCAAGTGGCAAATTGAGAATGTTGTTGCTACTCCACCAGACATTTGATAGTTTCCTTTCTATTTTTTTTTGTCTGTAGAAGATTTTGTAGTTGTGATAGTTGAGAAAGGAGAGAAATGACACAATTGTTGAAGATTCACGTGTGGAATTGTCACAGACTCGCAAAGTTCCACGATGCACATGTGGACATAACTTTAAGCCTTTTTTTGTCAGTGGCCCAAAACTCCATTTAAAGGTCTGCGGATCCGGTCCTATTAATTATATTTTTCTTTGCATTTTAGAGTCCAAATTTGTAAAATAGGACCCAAAATTTCACAAACATAATTAATACACCACATTTTGTTTATGTTTTATATATTGCACAGGACCCAAGCAATTTTTGAGCCGGCCCTGTTTATCATCATTATAAAAAGAAAAAAATAATAATGATGAGCATTTCTTGTCAGTTTTTCCTCCCAATTATTACTGTAATTTGGAGATTTATGAGATATAGTACATGAAAAATATTAGTCGGTGAGAAAGAAACAGCAGCTGTGACACAATATGGCATTGAGCTTCTTGCTGTACATAAGCTAAAAATACCAGACATTTATGTCTAATAATATTTTCTTCTAATATGCTCTCCAATATAGTTTTTATACCATGAAGCTGAAAGTTTCGGTGTTCTTTTGAGACTTGTATAATCCACGTGGAATAGCCCAAATCTAAGCTTGTATCCATACAACCACTCAAAGTTATCTAATAGTGACCATGCGAAATAGCCCTTCACATTTGCTCCATCTCTACACAAATTTCACAAAAGAGTTATTGTACTAATAGATTATGTTTATATATTATGTAAATATCAGTTTGATATATAGATTTAAAAAAATCAAAGGTTAACTAAATAACTTATATTAATAGTCTCTATACCTCATTGCTGACTGCAACGCATCCAAGTATCCACTCATGTATTGTATCCTTTTTGTGTCATTTAGAAGTTCTGTTAGTGTTGTCTCGGGTTTTTGCAGGTCTCCAAAACCTGCAAATATCAATTCCAAATGGGTCAATATACATTGAAAACAAATATGAAACATGACCTGAAAATTGTTAAATCTTGAGGTCTTGTACCATTTTCGGTTATGAACATCGGTATGTTGTGGTACCTATTTTTTAGGTAGTTCAATGTCTTTCGGAACCCTTCAGGATGAATGTGCTGCCAGTTTACATCCGTCTATCACAATAAACAAAAATTGAAAGAAATGTCAAAGTACAAAATTAGAAAAATGATTCAAAACTGTGCTTACAAGTTCTCCGATGGAAACATTGCCTTTTCGGTCTAACTTCAGTGCAAATCCTTGTGCTTTAGAAGCTCCATCTCCAGCATTACAAGTTGAGAACAAGCAATCTTGAATGAAGTAACTTGTATAGTGATTAATGCCAATAAAATCTAATCTTAACTGTTTTAGGTTCTCCATTTCCTTCCTAGAAAACCGTGGCAAGGCCGATCCAAGTACATTCACCATTTCTTTTGGATATTTCCCATATATAATTGGATCTAAAATCCTGTTATATATTGTAGCATGTAAGGTATATATATTTATATTTATATTTATATTTATAAAAGAAAATATAGTATTTCAATTACATAATATATATATATATATCTATATATGTGAATTTTAGATCATCGTAATCATAATAGAACATACCAATTGGAATAAAAAGATTGAGCTCTCTCTGCAGCTTCTCTATCTGCGATGGAATCGCTAATGGGTTCAAACCATGATGTTTGCACCACAATGCCAATGATCCCCCTTTGTTTTACCTTAAATCGTGTCACACTTACTATCAGTATTAGTCCAAAATAACAATTAAGATTATATACATATCATATCGACTGGTACATTAGTTACCTGATATTTACTCCGATAAATGTGAACCGCCTTTGCGTGTGCGAGGATCGTGTTATGTGCAGCTATGAATGGTTCCCTTTCCGAGTTCCCCTGACTACAGTTTCCATACGGTAAGGAGCAGCGGGATGGTGGAAAGGTGCCTTTTAGATGGGTGAGGATTATTTGTTGGTTTGGTTCGTTTAATGTTGTCCAATGTTTAACTCGGTCACCAAAATGTTTAAAACATATATCAGCCAAGTACCCAAAATCATTCCTACAAAACGGAACGTGCAACTTGAGAACATTAATATTTAATAATAAAAATTGATTTGTTAGAGATTTCATTAAGCCACTTACTGCATCTCCGGGCTTAACCAACTTTGAAACCGGTTCTCAAGTTCTTGAGGGTAGTCCAAATGGTTCAGTGTCACAAATGGCTTAATCCCTGGATACATTTAATCAATGCAAATCATATTTTTTATTTTCATTAGTTCAAATCCCTGGTTCAAATAATTAAGTAACAATTATAGTTATTACCTCTACTAATGAGAGCATCGATTAATCTGTTGTAATACTTTATTCCCGAATAATTAATGCCTCCAAATCTTCCTCCTGTCTCGCAGATAACAAACCTTTTGTTTTATAGTAGTACTAACTGATTTCGTCATGTCGGTAATCGTTGAATATATAATGATGAACCGAATTGAGTAATGGTAGACCAACTAAATCACTAATTAACTAATTACTATGAGTTTATTTTGATAAAGAAAAATGAAGTTCTTACGTGGTAAGACTCTAGACCATGAAATTGAAAATCTGTAACCGTTGACCCCAAGGGAAGTCATTAACTGGATGTCCTCCTGTAACCATATTAGACAATTTAATATGAAACACGTTTTAAATTAGGAAAATAATGTTATTTAGAAATCTGTTTGACCTTAAATCGATGATATTGATCCACAGCCATGTCTCCATTGTTCTCATCACGTATTTTTCCTGGAATAAATTGACATTGTCAACATAATATAACTAATATTGATATCCATACATATGTATTAAGTGTATTATAGCTCCGAATAGCTCTGTAAACATACATATATATTTATAATATATACTTTATATAAGTTAAAACGCGAATAAGTTTTAACCCTTTGACAAAAAAAAGTTAACTTAAATTTTTATAAGAACAATGGAAAATTGGACTGTTTAAAGATGTTGATGTTTATCTCATATATCGAATCAAGTCAGGGATCAATACATACCAGGGTTTTCATGTGTAAATATATCCCAGTTGTTCAATCCTTTCCCCTCGGTCAAGAACGCGCCTTCATACTATTCACATCAAGTAATAATCAAAAAGTCATTAAGTTTATTTGAAATTTGTTTTCTTCTAAACGAGAAGAACGTATGATCACAAAAGATATCAACAAGAAAAAAGATTTGTTCAACAAAAAAAAAATCAACAAGAAAAATGAAGTACCTGGTAAGCAGAAGACGCAGTGCCAAAAAGGAAATCAGAAGGAAATGGAGATGAGTCTTGTAATATATTGTGTGAAGAATTTTGATAGAGACAAGAACTAGACAAGATTAAGCTTTGTAATATGATGATAAATACGAAAATGGGTAGATTGTTCATTTTGTCTGGTTTCCCGGGTTTGTGTTTTTGTCTTATCAGCTTTGGTGGCTGTATTTTGTGTATATGTACTATATTTTTATTAATAAGATATTAATTAAAATTAAAATTATCCATTTGGAATTGTGTGTTAATTTATAGGCTAGTTTTATTTCTTATATTGGGAATTAATGATTTAACAATAAAGAAATAACTCTCACCTCGAAGAGAAATAATCAACTACTGAGACCTTAGGAATTGATCAACCACTCAATTAAATATACTCTTTGAACGAGTTGTGTGTATACATATGAGTAATCTAAGAAATTTAGTTGATCGCCATCCAAATGTAAACCGAACCAAGTATATATAAATAAGCTTCTACATAATGTAAAACAAGTAAACACCCCAAGTTTATTTTTATTTTTTACGCATGTAAGACCCAGGGCCTTGTTTTGTCATACATAATTTGGAGAATCAGTCACGTTATTCTTTTTTGGAGAATCAATCACGTTATTCTTTTTTGGAGAATCAGTCACGTTATTCTTTTTCCCCTCAAAATATGAGGGAAGCCATGACATAATTTGTTGATTAATTAATAAAACTGACTATGAGACACCAAAAACAATCCATCAACTAGGCACTATAGCAACCCCTGTGCTATAAATTTTAGATAGCAATTTATTTTATTTTCAATACATATATTAATAATCTACAAACAACGGTAGATGGCTTTAATTATTCATGCATAAGACCCATTATTAAAGTTTATTATAGTGCGGTGTGTTTCAGCTTGAATTAGTAGTAGATTAGAAAAACTTCATAATTTGGTGAATGTAAAAAGAGCGTGAAAGGATGGAGTATTGGGGTACTCGAGATAAATACTAAGTCTTATAGATAAGTTTTAGGTTAGCTTTAGATGAGTTCTATATTCCTTTTGTGCTAAGGGTTTAGTCTCGTTGATAAGGACTAAGGCCAACTCGAGCTTTGTAATAAATAAATATGAGGGCATTGCCTATCTAATAAACCAACCACTTGCGATATCTATTTCTACATGGTATGCACAGAGATCCTAAATAACTCTTTACTTTTTCAAACAAAAACAAAAACCTCACGGCAGAGACACAAGTCTCCAAAACCGGTGAGAACAAGGATGAAGCTTTAAGCTTGCCTTACTTGTTGATTACCTCTGTTCTTCTCAACAGAGAGAACTATAATGAATGGTCGTCAAAGATGTTGAATGTTCTTCAGGCCAAATAAAAACTAGGGTTCTTCAAGGGTATCTTGAAGAAACCTGACCAGAACAGTGCATATTTGGAGGAATTGGTTGACAGTTAACTCTATGTTGGTAGGATGGATCCGAGATTCCATTGAACCAAAAATGCGTTATACTGTTACTTACATAACCGACGCACACTAACTGTGGGAAGACCTCAAACAATGCTTCTCAGCTGGGAATACAGTCCGTATTCATCAAATAAAGGCACAGCTTGCTTCGTGTAAGCAAGAGGGACAGCCTGTATTGGACTACTTAGGTAAACTCTCAACCCTTTGGGAAGAGTTGTAGGTGTATCAACCTGTCCATGTGTGCTCCTGTCGAGCAGCTGCGGGAATGGCCAAAGAAAGAGTACAAGAAAAATACATCAATTCGTGATGGGTTTGGAATTGGATGATTCACGTTTGAAGTATGTGATCTATCATTTGCCTTCTCTTAGGGAGATTTACAACAAGATGATAAGGGAAGAACCACAGCAAGAAGCAGTAGATTTGGTGGCTCGTCAAAACACTTCATCTTTTTCGCGTCAGAAAAATCAGTTTGATTCGTCTCGTAAGAATGAAGCTCAAAACAGAGAAGATAACTCAATTATGAGATCTTGTGCGCTGTGCTCACATCATGCCAAAACAAGACAAGTTAAATCAAATTGCTGGAAAATTGTTGGCTTTCTAGAATGGTATACTGAACGCAATGGAGGTCGAGGACAGAGCGGAGGTCCCAAAGGCAGAGGTGGTCGCGTTTCTGGTGCCCGTGGACATGGTCAGGCTAACGTTGCTCATGCTACCAGATCAAATTCTTCTTCCTTTCCCGAATACAATCCTGAACATCCTCGTGCACCAATCAAATGCTTCAAGATAAGGCTAATACCTCTTCGTCTGAAGAAAACTCTCTGGTAAATTTTTTTTTGGCAATGTTATTCTCGATAGTGGCGCATCTCATCACATGACATGTAATCGTTCTCTTTTGACTTTTGTCGAGAACATAGCGCCATGTTCGGTCGCTTTCTCAGACGACAATCATACATTTGCAGTAAAGATGGGATCATTTGCTTTGTCAGCTAAAATCAAGCTGGATAATGTTTTATACGTTCGAAACTTAAATTTCACTTTAATATTGGTAGCAAATTGGTAAAGCAAACAAATTGCTTAGCATTGTTTTCTGACACGATATTTGTATTGACTGTTTTTCCGAGGACTTTGATTGGAGCCGGTGAAGAATTTGATGGTGTGTATTATGATAGACCATGGATTTGACCCACTTTTATTCATGGTTTATAAGTGTTTTAACTACTAATTATTATATTATAGAGTCTATTTAGAATATTTATAGGGTCAGAAGTGATTTGGAGATAAGTGATGATTTTGGAGAATTTTGGAGATATTTGGAGCAAGCACCCGAGATGACCATCGAGCTCGACCATCGGTCGATATTGAAGAGGAATAATCGATCGATGTTCATGTCTTGACATCGATCGACAGCGAATCACACAGAAAGCTCGTTTGGTCACATCCGACTTGAAACCCTAGTCTTCACCAATTTACAAGATTACACCTGACGAGTTTTAACCTAATTATATAAGCCTGATTTTCTGTGTTTTTAGTTTTATTACTTTCAACAAAAGGTTTTAGGATTGTGATAGATTGGAGAGAAGATCTAAAGTTATAATTTATGTTTGAAACTCCATTAAATATCTATTTTACTATTCTATGAAGTTTTAGTGAGCTTAGTAAGAATTCATTCAACCCACGCATAAAGCTTAACTGGAAAGTCGATCGATATTCATATTGGATAATCGATCGACGGAGCGAAAGGTGTATCGACCGATACCCCTATAGGATTTTCGATCGACACTACTATTGATCGAACACATCTGTTTGGATCATTAGATCTAAGTTAATAGACGAGTTCAAACATGCGATAGCCGATGAACTTGTAGAATTGACAGTTGAGCTTTACATTATCATGCATGCAACTCATTAGGCATTTGTAGGATTATAATTCCAAGTTTCCTGAATAGAAACCCTAAGTCTAGCTATTTCCTTTTAAGCACCAAAACCCCAACCAATCAATTGAGCAAACACTTGCTTGATAAAAATTCCATTTTACATTTAAATCATTAAAACATCTTGCTTAACAAATCATATTAGATTTCTTAGGTTCTCTGGCTCTCTGTGATTTCGATCCCTAAGTACTACAACTCGACCTCTTATTTGAGAGAGTATAAATCACTTATTAGGGTAATTTGAGTGATATCATATTACTTTACAGATATTGTCTCAGCAAAGAGTCATTGAGCAGTTGATGGTTCAGATCATACTCTATTGCATCAGCGTTTTGGGACATCTGTCTTTTTTAGTATTGTCCGATTGTCTGTTATTTCTTCTAAATCTGCTGCCTCTAGTTTATTTGACACTTGTTTTAGATCTACGCAAACTCGTGAGATTTTTTATTAAAGTTTGAATAAAAAAACATATTTTTTTCTCTTATTCATGTCGATGTTTGGGGTCCATACAAAATTCCTTCATCTTGTGGTGTAATATACTTTCTCACTATTGTTGATGATTTCTCACAAACAGTAAGTACATATCTTCTTCTAGAAAAACCGTAAGTACAAAATGTACTGAAGAAGTTTCTCGCCTACACAGAGATACATTTTCAAAAAATGGTTTAAATGATTCGAAGCGATCACAGTTCAGAGTTTATGGTGCTTTCCTCAACTTCAAAGATCTTGGAATTGTTCATCAGACTTCTTGCAGAAATACACCACAGTTAAATGGAAGAGTCAAGAGAAAACAAAAACATATACTTAATGTTTCTCGATCTATCTTGTTTCAAGCAAGCGTCCAAATAATGTTTTAGGGTGAATCAGTATTAATGGCTGCTTTGATCAATCGTACACCAACAACATTGCATCACATACTTTCTCCTTATGAAATCCTTCACAGTGTTAAACCAGACTACAAAGTCTTGAGTGTTTTCGGTTCAGCTTGTTACGCACATAGAGCGTCACCTGACAAGGATAAATTTGGCTAAAGAAGTCGTCTATGTGTTTTTATGGGTTATTCTTTCGGTAAAAAGGTTGGAAGGTTTATGATATTCAATGCAATGAGTTTATGGTTTCTCGTGATGTCATTTTCCGAGAGGATGTTTTTCCTTTTGTCTAACCAAAGCTCACTCCATATTTGAAACCAAATCCGTTTCCCTGTGATGAAGACTGGATATTGACACCCTCTGTCGACATGGGTATTTTACCCACTGCTTCACTAATTGTCCATGTAACAGAACAACAAGAGCTTCCTCTGAGTTAGTTCACCAAGCGCTTACAAGAAACAGAGGCTCAAACAAAGTTTTCAACTTCATCTGCTGGTCATTCATCATCAGCTGAGCCGAGTATCAAACAACAAACTACTCAAATGACTCTAGTTGAAGTTTTGAAACCAGAATAATTTACGACTGAGGACCTTGGTAGAGGTCAACATGACAAGTCAAGATCGGATAAGCTGCAGGACTACCTTCTCTACATCACAATTACAACACCCGATAGACACATCTCACGTCTTCTCCAACTTCTTCATCGTCTCCGACAACTGGTTCAGGTACATCAATGTACCCTCTGTCTTCCGAGGATAACCTTCTTTCCGTACCTAATTTTAGTATAAATGTCTTTCTTAATTGTTTCTATATATGCGTATAGCATATGCAGTCAGTAAATTATTAATTAGTATTAACTACAAAAAGATGATGCTATATATACATATAAATGGTGGTTACATAGGAAAAAGGGTTATGGTAATTGTCGTGAACCATCACAACCATTACCATCACAACTATTAACAAAAATATATAAGCCACATGTTCCCCTTTTGTAACTTTAACGTGAGAAAAACAATATCAATGAGAGTTAGAGAGAAATAGAGATTTAATCTCTCTCCATCAAAAGAATCTTCAAGGTGAAACATTAACGATAAAGAAGATCAATCGGTGGAGTTACATCCATACGAGCCTAAGAAAGCATGGATCAAGATTAGAATTATTTCTTTTTTTTCTAAAGAAAATTGTTACGTTTAATTTAAGACAAATATATATTTTGGTATTGGGTAGATTTTAGAATTGAATCATAAGAGTAAGGCCTATGATAGGCTGGAATGGAATTTCATCAAAACTATACTCCTAAAGTTCGGTTTCCACCCCATTTGGATAGGATGAAGCATGCAATGCATCACTACTGTCAGCTATTCATTTATTATCAATGATACAGAAAGAGGTTTCGTTAAGCCAGGAAGGAAAATCAGACAGGGAGATCCTTTATCCCCCTACCTATTTATACTTTGCAGTGAGCTACTATCAGATTTATGCAAGTTGGGCCAAAGAAACGGAAAATTTAAAGGGATCAAGATAGCTACAGGGTGCCCTAGTATTAATCATCTGCTTTTTGCAGATGATACAATGTTCTTTTGTAGAGCTAATCTAAATAATTTTCAAACCCTCCTCAAGATTCTATCAGCCTACGAATCAGTTTCAAGTCAACTGATAAATCCGCAGAAATCAGCTGTATCTTTCTCTCACAAGACAACTCAAGCTAAAAGTCTTCAGATCAAGCAAGCGCTAGGAATTGAAAAAGATGGTGGGCTTGGCAAATACTTCGGTCTACCATAGCAATTTGGCAGAAGGAAGAGAGACTTGTTCTCCAATATAGTAGACCGTATCAAGCACAAATCTATTTGCTGGTCCACAAAGTTCCTCTCGCGAGCATGCAAAATGATTATGTTGAGAACTGTCCTAGCAGCGATGCCCTCCTACGCAATGTCATGCATCAGTCTCCCCCAATCTGTGTGTGTTGAAATCCAATCGGTGTTGACAAGGTTATGGTGGGATACTACACATAACAGGAGGAAAATGGCAAGACCCAAAACATTTGGCGGCTTAGGATTTAAGGATATCACTATCTTCAAAGATGCTCTCCTCGAAAAGCTTAGTTGGAGAATCCTAAAGAACCCGTCATGTCTCCTTGCTTGACTCCTGGGAAAGTACTGCAAGGAAGAACCCTTTTAGATGTTAAACCGAAAAAGCAGCATCTCACGGTTGGAGAAGTATTCCAATAGGAAGAGACCTGTTATGCAAACACCTCGGTTGGATCTTGGGCTCAGGGACAGATATTAGCATCCTCCTCCTGTAACGCCTTCTGAAGCCTCCTATATATAGAGATCCTCGAAGTAAGCTATCATTCGCCTCAAACTTCTTTTCTCCACTTTTTACGATTGTTTAAGTTTCTAAACTCTGTTAGAAAATGGCTTCATTAGCAGCTCCAATCGGCCACATATTTGGTTGGCAACTGATCACGAACTGATGCTCTGTGATTCCATCTTTGTATTAAGGGTCTCTCTGCGTTCAGTTCTGAAAATTGAAGCTTAAATTCGGTTAAAGAAAGCAAACGATGTGTAGTTTGTCGCCGAGTTCGCTGTTACCGATAAAGCTCAAACCAGGTTATTCAGAAAAACGGAGTAACAGTAGCAACTCACTCTTTGTCTCCAAAAGAAGGTCCAAGAGGAAGAACATATTGATTGTTCCCGTAAGAAATTATGTTTCTTTAACATCGTTTTGATAGAGTTAAAGTTTCAAAATCGTAGCTTTCTGTGCTCAGCTATGGATTCCATATCGTGAGAGCTTAAAGATTCTAGCTTTATTTGGTGCAGAGGGCAAGATTGTTTGGACCGGCGATCTTTCAATCATCCAAGAACTTACACCCTCACTCACAGTGACTTTACAGCTAAATTAACTTTAGCTATCTCTCACTCCATTAACAACTCTCAGGTAAATAATAAAAAAGGTTACCGTTCTCTACTCTTCACATATTTAAAGTAGAGGCTTTATGGGCCTCTCTCTGTATCTGCATATGTGTAAAGCTCTATGATGAATGTGTTAACGGTTTTGAAACATGAGTTCTATTAGAGAACACTGAAACTATTTAGTTTTAGGCTTTCATGGTTTTTGAAATTTAAGAGGCTGAGGAGGTTTATGGATGTTCTATACAGTTGCAAGGATGGGCAAATAAGATATACAGAGATGAAGTAGTAGCAGAATGGAAGAAAGTGAAAGGTAAAAAATCTCTTCATGTTCACTGTCGTATCAGCGGTGGCCACTTCCTCTTAGATATGTTGGCAAAGTTTGGATACTACATATTTTGCAAAGAGCTACCAGTTGTAAGTTTCCAAGAATTTTTTTTATCTGGTTTCATGTAAAAACAATTGTTTATTTAGGAGTGAAGAATGTAATCAACAATTGTCATGAAATTTTTGTGTTTGTGCTTCCTCAGGGTTTGTGTGCAGGTTCATGTGAGGATGGATTTGGAAACCATAATGTGCTAGCCGTGTGGTAGGGAACGACAGAAGGAGGTGCAGACTACTGGATTATTATTTCTAACTCATGGGGATCATACTGTTGCTTTATGTCGGAGCCAGAGCTTAAAATGGTATATATTGGAGAGAAGATCCCACATCGAATATATGAAAGGGACTTGAGTAATATATAAGTGACTTGGATCAATCCACTAATTGCCAATTGGTTTTAAGTTGGAAGCCCAAGAAACTTATCATGGTATCAGAGCGGGCCCAATACCCTGACCCATTAATCCGGCCCGGACAGTGGCCCGATCATCCCATTAGCTGATGGCCCATAGAAGGCTCAGTTCCGCCGAGATCGCTAGAAAATAAAAGCATGATTTCGGAGGGGGTATGATGGATTCTGCGAGATTAATGGTTATACGCACCATTATCTCGAGGGAGGGTATTGGAGAGAAGATCCCACATCGAATATATGAAAGGGACTTGAGTAATATATAAGTGACTTGGATCAATCCACTAATTGCCAATTGGTTTTAAGTTGGAAGCCCAAGAAACTTATCATGGTATCAGAGCGGGCCTAATACCCTGACCCATTAATCCGGCCCGGACAGTGGCCCGATCATCCCATTAGCTGATGGCCCATAGAAGGCTCAGTTCCGCCGAGATCGCTAGAAAATAAAAGCATGATTTCGGAGGGGGTATGATGGATTCTGCGAGATTAATGGTTATACGCACCATTATCTCGAGGGAGGGTATTGGAGAGAAGATCCCACATCGAATATATGAAAGGGACTTGAGTAATATATAAGTGACTTGGATCAATCCACTAATTGCCAATTGGTTTTAAGTTGGAAGCCCAAGAAACTTATCAGTATAATTTAAGATCTCAATATGTCTCACTTTTGTAAGTATTTTCATCTATTGATCCTCACTGATGTGATTTGTCAGATTGCAGGGCAAGAGTATGCTGATGCTAATAACTCTTGCGTTTGTTGTATCTTAATTTATTTAAAGTACAAACGTTCGTGATATACTTGACTCAGTTTTTGTTGATTGACTAAAATAGAGTTGAAGTTTCCCTCAGACAAGGACAGACACTCCGTCAGCACCAAGGGTTTATGGGAATAGGCGTCAAAGCCCAAATCCTAAATGAGGTAGATATAGAGTAGAGGTCATAGCAGGGACTTCCCCACGAGCGTTTCGGTTTGCAATCTACGCCATGATTACAAGTTTATATATGACCCTTAAATTTCCTTCAGCCATTCTCTTTAGGGCAACATTATTTTTGGATACCTCTTAAGCATAGTTAAGTACGAAGTTCTATTATAAGATGTAGAAAGATTTTCAGAAAGTTGATGTATGTCTCAGACTTCTTTCCATATGTTTGTTTGGTGAACATTTGTTTCATGATTAAAAAAAAAATAAAAATAAGAGAAAGATGTGAGATGGGATTTTTGTTTGGTGATCAAGATTATTATTGCAATTTAAACAGATAAGTTTACAGAAATTCCAAAAAGATATATCTCCAGGAGACAAAGCCTACGGTCAACAAGTTTTTTTTTTTTGTCTTTTTTTATTCATCTATTTTTATTTTGGATTTTAAGGAAATTGTAGTTCTTCGACCAAAAAAATAAGGAAATTGTAGTTCTTTGTATAGTTGATAATGTCTCAAATATTATTTTCATTTTCTGACATTTGACATATTTTGGTTTTCCGCTTTTACTCCTTTATTTTAAGAAAGAACTAGATTATAACCCGCGTTAAAATGCGGGATTATGTTGTTGAAGGTTTTTACAATTTCATTAAATTAAAATTTGATTTAAATTTAGAATATATGACTTGTAGTTCGGTTACTTATTTGTTTCATTAGTAAACCTTATTTGTTTTCATATAAATATTAAGATGATTTTTTCCAGTAAATCTGTGTCAAAAACATAATTTAAATGCTCGAATTGTTTTTGTTTGAAAAATTTATTAATCTGTCTATTTGTTTAATAGTATGTTTAAGCATGGAAGTTTGGTATTCGATTCGGTTTCTGGTTTTTGTTTTGTTTTTGGCATAGTTTCAGTTTGATTGTCGTTTTTGGTTTTTCGGTTCAAACTTACATTTTTATATTTTTGGATAAAATATAGTAGAAATCGGATAATTTAAATATTTTGGATAAAAGTAATAGGGAAATCCGGTTTATAAATAGTATTTTTAGAATATTTGATAATTTTAAAATTAAAATCTATATAAACTATATTTTAGATAAAAAAATTAATAGGGTAATAGGAATTGGATAATAAGTCACATGTACCATGTACTCTTGGTAAGTTTGTAGAAAATATAGCCACATAATTAGTTACACTTAAATAAAACAAAAGTAAAACTATATAGATTGTTTTAAAAACATTATAAATATATTGTAACATATAACAAAAAAATATAAAATTTCCAAATATATTTTAAATATAAATGATAAACACGTTCAAATGAAAGCAAAAGACAACACAATATTTGAAACTGTAAAACAAAAGCTTGTTTGTTCTGTCATCAAAGTGCCCCATCTTTTTTATCGGGACAAAGAGATTGGACAACCATTCCTAGACCCACCTGAAAACTACAATGGACCGAATAAACATATTGAAATGATAAAACTTAAGCGCATGGTAATACCAAGGAGGTCTTTAAATTTTCCCATCTCCATGACTTACGTTGGAATAACATCTTCATCAAGTTGACCTTCATCATTAAAAACTTTTTCCAAAACCAGTCTACTGGCTAGATTCCAGAATTTTAGGACTGAATTTTATGTTTTACCTGATACACAAAATAATAGATCAACATTAAACAAAGAGGATTAGAGCAACCAACACGGCCAAATGTCTTCCAAAAGTAAAGTCTGCGGAAGCTGGACAAAGATGAACAGAACAACCGATATAACCATTATTCGTGCAGCATAGAGTGCAAAATACTGTAGATTAGGGTTTGTGATTTAAAAATTAGAATAACAAGAATATTTGTGAATAGATGAGTATTTTTTCTGAGTTTTTCATCAATAGGTTGTATTTTTAAATAATTTTCTAAAAACTGCTATTTTTGGAAAGTTTTCATTTTTTTAGAGAAATACTGTTGATTAGGGTTTGTGATTTGAAAATTAGGATAACAAGAATATTTGTGGATAGTTGAGTATTTTTTCTGAGTTTTTCATCAATAGGTTGTATTTTTAAATAATTTTCTTAAAAACTGCTATTTTTGAAAAGTTTTCATTTTTTAGAGAAATACTGTAGATTAGGGTTTGTGATTTGGAAATTAAGTTAACAAGAATATTTTTGGACAGTTGAGTATTTTTTCTGAATTTTTCATCAATAGGTTGTATTTTTAAATAATTTTCTTAAAAGCTACTATTTTTGAAAAGTTTTCATTTTTTAGAGAAATACTGTAGATTAGGGTTTGTGATTTAGAAATTAAGATAACAAGAATATTTGTGCATAGATGAGTATTTTTTCTGAGTTTTTCATCAATAGGTTGTATTTTTAAATAATTTTCTTAAAAGCTGCTATTTTTGGAAAGATTTCATTTTTTAGAGAAATACTCTAGATTAGGGTTTGTGATTTGGAAATTAGGATAACAAGAATATTTGTGGATAGATGAGTATTGTTTCTGAGTTTTTCATCAATAGGTTGTATTTTTAAATAATTTTCTTAAAAGCTGCTATTTTTGAAAAATTTTCATTTTTTAGAGAAATACTCTAGATTAGGGTTTTTGATTTGGAAATTAGGATAGCAAGAATATTTTTGGATATATGAGTATTTTTCTGAGTTTTTTATCAATAGATTGTATTTTTAAATAATTTTCTAAAAACTGCTATTTTTGGAAAGTTTTCATTTTTTAGAGAAATACTGTTGATTAGGGTTTGTGATTTGGAAATTAGGATAACAAGAATATTTGTGGATAGTTGAGTATTTTTCTGAATTTTTCATCAATATGTTGTATTTTTAAATACAACTCTTAAAAGCTGCTATTTTTGAAAAGTTTTCATTTTTTAGAGAAATACTATAGATTAGGGTTTGTGATTTGGAAATTAAGATAACAAGAATATGTTTGGATAGTTGAGTATTTTTTCTGAGTTTTTCATCAATAGGTTGAATTTTTAAATAATTTTCTTAAAAGCTACTATTTTTGAAAAGTTTTCAGTTTTAGAGAAATACTGTAGATTAGGGTTTGTGATTAATAAATTAGGATAACAAGAATATTTGTGCATAGATGAGTATTTTTTTCTGAGTTTTCATCAATAGATTGTATTTTTAAATAATTTTCTTAAAAGCTGCTATTTTTGGAAAGTTTTCATTTTTTAGAGAAATACTCTAGATTAAGGTTTGTGATTTGGAAATGAGGATAACAAGAATATTTGTGGATAGATGAGTATTGTTTCTGAGTTTTTCATCAATAGGTTGTATTTTTAAATAATTTTCTTAAAAGCTGCTATGTTTGAAAAGTTTTCATTTTTTAGAGAAATACTCTAGATTAGGGTTTGTGGTTTGGAAATTAGGATAACAAGAATATTTTTGGATAGATGAGTATTTTTTCTGAGTTTCTCATCAATAGGTTGTATTTTTAAATAATTTTCTAAAAACTGCTATTTTTGGAAAGTTTTAATTTTTTAGAGAAATACTGTTGATTAGGGTTTGTGATTTGAAAATTAGGATAACAAGAATATTTGTGGATAGTTGAGTATTTTTCTGAGATTTTCATCAATATGTTGTATTTTTAAATAATTTTCTTAAAAGCTGCTATTTTTGAAAAGTTTTCATTTTTTAGAGAAATACTGTAGATTAGGGTTTCTGATTTGGAAATTAAGATAACATGAATATTTTAGGATAGTTGAGTATTTTTTCTGAGTTTTTCATCAATAGGTTGAATTTTTTAATAATTTTCTTAAAAGCTACTATTTTTGAAAAGTTTTCATTTTTGTAGAGAAATACTGTAGATTAGGGTTGGTGATTTAGAAATTAGGATAAAAAGAATATTTGTTCATAGATGAGTATTTTTTCTGAGTTTTACATCAATAGGTTGTATTTTTAAATAATTTTCTAAAAAACTGATATTTTTGGAAAGTTTTCATTTTTTAGAGAAATACTGTAGATTAGGGTTTGTGATTTAAAAATTAGGTTAACAAGAATATTTATGGATAGATGAGTATTTATTTTTGAGTTTTTCATCAATAGGTTGTATTTTTAAATAATTTTCTAAAAAGCTGCTATTTTTGAAAAGTTTTCATTTTTAGAGAAATACTGTAGCTTAGGGTTTGTGATTTAGAAATTAGGATAACAAGAATATTTGTGCATAGATGAGTATTTTTTCTGAGTTTTTCATCAACAGATTGTATTTTTAAATAATTTTCTAAAAAACTTATATTTTTGGAAAGTTTTCCTTTTTTAGAGAAATACTGTAGATTAGGGTTTGTGATTTAAAACTTAGGTTAACAAAAATATTTATGGATAGATGAGTATTTTTTCTGAGTTTTTCATCAGTAGGTTGTATTTTTAAATAATTTTCTTAAAAGCTGCTATATTTGGAAAGTTTTCATTAATAGAGAAATATTGTAGATTAGGGTTTGTGATTTGGAAATTAGGATAACAAGAATATTTTTTGATAGATGAGTATTTTTTCTGAGTTTTTCATCAATAGGTTGTATTTTTAAATAATTTTTTTAAAAGCTGCTATTTTTGAAAAAAATTCCTTTTTAGAGAAATACTCTAGATTAGGGTTTGTGATTTAAAAATTAGGATAAAAAAAATATTTTTGGATAGATTAGTATACTTAAAGAATTTTTCATCAATTCTACAGAATTTCAAATAATTTTCTTAAAAACTGCTATTTTTGAAAAGTTTTCATTTTTTAGAGAAATACTCTAGATTATGGTTTATGATTTAGAAATTAGGATAACAAGAATATTTTTGGATAGATTAGTATACTTAAAGAATTTTTCATCAATTCTACAGTATTTCAATTAATTTTTTAAAAACTGCCATTTTTGGAAAGTTTTCATTTTTTAAGAAAAATACTGTAGATTAGGGTTTGTGATTTAAAAATTAGGATAACAAGAATATTTGTGGATAGATGAGTATTTTTTCTGAGTTTTTCATCAATAGGTTGTATTTTTAAATAATTTTCTAAAACTGTTATTTTTTGAAAGTTTTTATTTTTTAGAGAAATACTGTTGATTAGGGTTTGTGATTTGAAAATTAGGATAACAAGAATATTTGTGGATAGTTGAGTATTTTTATGAGTTTTTCAATCAATAGGTTGTATTTTTAAATAATTTTCTTAAAAGCTGCTATATTTGGAAAGTTTTCATTTTCTAGAGAAATACTTAAAATTAGGGTTTGTCATTTGGAAATTAGGATAACAAGAATATTTTTAGATAGATGAGTATTTTTTCTGAGTTTTTCATCAATATGTTGTATTTTTAAATAATTTTCTTAAAAGCTGCTTTTTTTGAAATTTTTGAAATTTTTTAGAGAAATACTCTATATTAGGGTTTGTAATTTAAAAATTAGGATAACAAGAATATTTTTGAATAGATTAGTATACTTAAAGAATATTTCATCAATTCTACAGAATTTCAAATAATTTTCTAAAAACAGCTATTTTTGGAAAGTTTTCATTTTTTTAGAAAAATACTGTAGATTAGGGTTTGTGATTTAAAAATTAGGATAACAAAAATATTTGTGGATAGATGAGTATTTTTCTGAGTTTTTATCAATAGGTTGTATTTTTAAATAATTTTCTAAAAACTGCTATTTTTGGAAAGTTTTAATTTTTTAGAGAAATACTGTTGATTAGGGTTTGTGATTTGAAAATTAGGATAACAAGAATATTTGTGGATAGTTGAGTATTTTTCTGAATTTTTCATCAATATATTGTATTTTTAAATAATTTTCTTAAAAGCTGCTATTTTTGAAAAGTTTTCATTTTTTAGAGAAATACTATAGATTAGGGTTTGTGATTTGGAAATTAAGATAACAAGAATATTTTTGGATAGTTGAGTATTTTTTCTGAGTTTTTCATCAATAGGTTGAATTTTTAAATAATTTTCTTAAAAGCTCCTATTTTTGAAAAGTTTTCAGTTTTAGAGAAATACTGTAGATTAGGGTTTGTGATTTATAAATTAGGATAACAAGAATATTTGTGCATAGATGAGTATTTTTTTCTGAGTTTTCATCAATAGATTGTATTTTTAAATAATTTTCTTAAAAGCTGCTATTTTTGGAAAGTTTTCATTTTTTAGAGAAATACTCTAGATTAGGGTTTTTTATTTGGAAATGAGGATAACAAGAATATTTGTGGATAAATGAGTATTGTTTCTGAGTTTTTTATCAACAGGTTGTATTTTTAAATAATTTTCTTAAAAGCTGCTATGTTTGAAAAGTTTTCATTTTTTAGAGAAATACTCTAGATTAGGGTTTGTGGTTTGGAAATTAGGATAACAAGAATATTTTTGGATAGATGAGTATTTTTTCTGAGTTTCTCATCAATAGGTTGTATTTTTTAATAATTTTCTAAAAACTGCTATTTTTGGAAAGTTTTAATTTTTTAGAGAAATACTGTTGATTAGGGTTTGTGATTTGAAAATTAGGATAACAAGAATATTTGTGGATAGTTGAGTATTTTTCTGAGATTTTCATCAATATGTTGTATTTTTAAATAATTTTCTTAAAAGCTGCTATTTTTGAAAAGTTTTCATTTTTTAGAGAAATACTGTAGTTTAGGGTTTCTGATTTGGAAATTAAGATAACATGAATATTTTTGGATAGTTGAGTATTTTTTCTGAGTTTTTCATCAATAGGTTGAATTTTTTAATAATTTTCTTAAAAGCTACTATTTTTGAAAAGTTTTCATTTTTGTAGAGAAATACTGTAGATTAGGGTTTGTGATTTAGAAATTAGGATAAAAAGAATATTTGTTCATAGATGAGTATTTTTTCTGAGTTTTACATCAATAGGTTGTATTTTTAAATAATTGTTTAAAAAACTGATATTTTTGGAAAGTTTTCATTTTTTAGAGAAATACTGTAGATTAGGGTTTGTGATTTAAAAATTAGGTTAACAAGAATATTTATGGATAGATGAGTATTTTTTTTTGAGTTTTTCATCAATAGGTTGTATTTTTAAATAATTTTCTTAAAAGCTGCTATATTTGAAAAGTTTTCATTTTTAGAGAAATACTGTAGCTTAGGGTTTGTGATTTAGAAATTAGGATAACAAGAATATTTGTGCATAGATGAGTATTTTTTCTGAGTTTTTCATCAATAGATTGTATTTTTAAATAATTTTCTAAAAAACTTATATTTTTGGAAAGTTTTCCTTTCTTAGAGAAATACTGTAGATTAGGGTTTGTGATTTAAAAATTAGGTTAACAAAAATATTTATGGATAGATGAGTATTTTTTCTGAGTTTTTCATCAGTAGGTTGTATTTTTAAATAATTTTCTTAAAAGCTGCTATATTTGGAAAGTTTTCATTTTTAGAGAAATATTGTAGATTAGGGTTTGTGATTTGGAAATTAGGATAACAAGAATATTTTTTGATAGATGAGTATTTTTTCTGAGTTTTTCATCAATAGGTTGTATTTTTAAATAATTTTCCTAAAAGCTGCTATTTTTGAAAAATTTTCATTTTTAGAGAAATACTCTAGATTAGGGTTTGTGATTTAAAAATTAGGATAAAAAAAAATATTTTTGGATAGATTAGTATACTTAAAGAATTTTTCATCAATTCTACAGAATTTCAAATAATTTTCTTAAAAGCTGCTATTTTTGAAAAGTTTTCATTTTTTAGAGAAATACTCTAGATTATGGTTTATGATTTAGAAATTAGGATAACAAGAATATTTTGGATAGATTAGTATACTTAAAGAATTTTTCATCAATTCTACAGTATTTCAATTAATTTTTTAAAAACTGCCATTTTTGGAAGTTTTCATTTTTAAAAAAATACTGTAGATTAGGGTTGTTTTAAAAATTAGGATAACAAGAATATTTGTGGATAGATGAGTATTTTTTCTGAGTTTTTCATCAATAGGTTGTATTTTTAAATAATTTTCTAAAACTGCTATGTTTTGAAAGTTTTTATTTTTTAGAGAAATACTGTTGATTAGGGTTTGTGATTTGAAAATTAGGATAACAAGAATATTTGTGGATAGTTGAGTATTTTTCTGAGTTTTTCAATCAATAGGTTGTATTTTTAAATAATTTTCTTAAAAGCTGCTATATTTGGAAAGTTTTCATTTTCTAGAGAAATACTTAAAATTAGGGTTTGTCATTTGGAAATTAGGATAACAAGAATATTTTTAGATAGATGAGTATTTTTTCTGAGTTTTTCATCAATATGTTGTATTTTTAAATAATTTTCTTAAAAGCTGCTATTTTTGAAATTTTTTCATTTTTTAGAGAAATACTCTATATTAGGGTTTGTGATTTAAAAATTAGGATAACAAGAATATTTTTGAATAGATTAGTATACTTAAAGAATTTTTCATCAATTCTACAGAATTTCAAATAATTTTCTAAAAACAGCTATTTTTGGAAAGTTTTCATTTTTTTAGAAAAATACTGTAGATTAGGGTTTGTGATTTAAAAATTAGGATAACAAGAATATTTGTGGATAGATGAGTATTTTTCTGAGTTTTTCATCAATAGGTTGTATTTTTAAATAATTTTCTAAACACTGCTATTTTTGGAAAGTTTTCATTTTTTAGAGAAATACTGTTGATTAGGGTTTGTGATTTGAAAATTAGGATAACAAGAATATTTGTGGATAGTTGAGTATTTTTTCTGAGTTTTTCATCAATAGGTTGTATTTTTAAATAATTTTCTAAAAACTGCTATTTTTGGAAAGTTTTCATTTTTTAGAGAAATACTGTTGATTAGGGTTTGTGATTTGAAAATTAGGATAACAAGAATATTTGTGGATAGTTGAGTATTTTTCTGAATTTTTCATCAATATGTTGTATTTTTAAATAATTTTCTTAAAAGCTGCTATTTTTGAAAAGTTTTCATTTTTTAGAGAAATACTATAGATTAGGTTTGTGATTTGGAATTAAGATAACAAGAATATTTTTGGATAGTTGAGTATTTTTTCTGAGTTTTTCATCAATAGGTTGAATTTTTAAATAATTTTCTTAAAAGCTACTATTTTTGAAAAGTTTTCAGTTTTAGAGAAATACTGTAGATTAGGGTTTGTGATTTATAAATTAGGATAACAAGAATATTTGTGCATTGATGAGTATTTTTTTCTGAGTTTTCATCAATAGATTGTATTTTTAAATAATTTTCTTAAAAGCTGCTATTTTTGGAAAGTTTTCATTTTTTAGAGAAATACTCTAGATTAGGGTTTTTTTATTTGGAAATGAGGATAAAAAGAATATTTGTTGATAGATGAGTATTGTTTCTGAGTTTGTCATCAATAGGTTGTATTTTTAAATAATTTTCTTAAAAGCTGCTATGTTTGAAAAGTTTTTATTTTTTAGAGAAATACTCTAGATTAGGGTTTGTGGTTTGGAAATTAGGATAACAAGAATAGTTTTGGATAGATGAGTATTTTTTCTGAGTTTCTCATCAATAGGTTGTATTTTTAATAATTTTCTAAAAACTGCTATTTTTGGAAAGTTTTATTTTTTAGAGAAATACTGTTGATTAGGGTTTGTGATTTGAAAATTAGGATAACAAGAATATTT